>NC_071473.1:24433479-24736510 GCF_028500815.1 Rissa tridactyla
CACACCACATGAAGAGTCACCTCTGGTTTGCTCCGTGCTTCCCACCTGCTGGATTAATTCGATTCTCCTTTAAGTCTCAAATGTGGTCAGTCATTGTCCCTTTTATCTCTGTTCATGCTACCCAGGCCAGCGATGATTTTATGGACTTTCACATTTCTCAGCCACCTCCTTCTACGCTGAAGAGTTCTTGTCTATTTAGTAATTTCTTGTACAGAAGGGTGTATTTTTATTACTTAACTGTACAGTTTCCATCAAGATTAAACACCATGATCCTAAGCTTATGTGATTCTTACATTTCTTTAAAGTTTTAGGTGCAACAGCTTAGCCAAATCCCAGTTCTGAATTTCATGCTCCAGTCTCGCCATGCACTTTCAGTACTCTAAGCAGAGCTGTGTTACTGAGCACCCACTGATTCTGAGATGGATTACGGCTATTTTTCAAAACTGACTCAATTATTTAGAAGAAAAACATCACAGAACAGGAATTTATACCTGAAGGTGGCAACCCTCGTTTCCGAGGCCACACATACTCCAGCACAATTTCCTTGAAGTGCTGGTGTCTAAAGCTCTGAGTGCTTGTGGTGGCTCCCAGGAAGTCTCAGTCCCCCAGTGAAGGGGGGGGAAAAAGCAGACGGAAATGATAGATCCTTGTGCCCAGACATGCACTTGGCCCAGCCCCAGCCCACAAGGGAACAACATGGCCATAGCTCATCAAGCACTCCCACAACTCCTGTCCCTCAGCTGTCCAAGCTGCAAATCTGGTGACTCTGGAACGAAGACTGCCACAAGGCTCTTGCTGCATCAAGACAAACGCATACTTTAAATATTAACAATGAACATGCAGCAAAATGGATTTCTCGTGTCTTAGTTTCTGGAGAGGAAGGGGGGCTGCTTTATTCAAAGGACAGTATGGCATTTAACTCAGAGTGAAAAACCAATCCACCCACTAACTATGTGAAAGCAGGTTTCCCTCCCCATAATTCTGAAGACTTATGCTTTCATTACAGGAAAACTGCGTGCCAGGAAAAAAAAAAAAAAAAAAGACCTTTGAAATGTAAGCGACTCAAAAGGAATGTGTGTTGGGAGAGGGGAAACCAACTGGAAGGCACCTGTGGTCATTCACAGCTGTTATATGACCAATGAGGGAAACATCTGGATATATCAAGGCACTTCAAGTTCACACTACTCAGGAATTCCACTGGTAATAGACAAGCCCATTAATCATGACATACACTTCATACAGTACTTACTACAAAGCATTCCAGGAACATGTGAATAAACACACACTAGAAATGTAATATAACATAGGGGTATCCGACTATACCAAATTCCAAGACTTCTGCTATGTCACAACTTGCTTCTCAAACTCTCCTCTACTCACCACTGAAAAGTTACGGTGAAGTTTTAAAACAAAAAAGATAACACAGACCACCATCAGAATTCAGGTCACAGCTGTGAATGCTGCAAAATATTTCAGCAGTTTGCAAATACAACGAGCCTT
This sequence comes from Rissa tridactyla, assembly GCF_028500815.1. Classification (NCBI taxonomy): domain Eukaryota; kingdom Metazoa; phylum Chordata; class Aves; order Charadriiformes; family Laridae; genus Rissa; species Rissa tridactyla. Next base: position 24,434,980 of record NC_071473.1, read on the forward strand.
CAGCTGGACTCGCACTCCTTTGAAACACCAGTCTCTGCAGCAGATGGTGCCTAATTACAATCCCCAGAAGCACGGTACGCACTTTGGCTGAGCCAAGCTAACTTCTCACAGTGTAAGAGCGGGAGGCTTCACACGCCCACCTTCCTCCCCCATCCCCAGCCATACGGCTGCCCCTTCCGTCTTTGCATTGGCTTCAGCATTCATCCGACGGCAAGGAGTGCTGATCCAGCTGAATAAACCAGCAAGAATAACTTAGGGTTTGGGATGTTTTTTGCTTGGTTTGTTTTCTACTTTGTCACAGAACTGAGCTGGACCACGATGTGCTGAGACATCCGATAAATCTGGCTCAGTAAGAGACAGCCACTCTCCCTTTCAACAAACTGTTAATTCAGTTTGAACCATCTTATCAAACTCCACCCATGGAAGACAGTGCCCCATCCTAATCCTCTTTCACACCAGGCCCCCACCCCACCACTGGTCTGGCAGCACAGAAACATCTGTAAAACAGACATGTGACAGCACCAGATGGACATACAGAGCATTCACTGAAAAATCAACCCCATCTCATGCATTTCTCTGCCACATACCACGAGACAGCACCTTCGCAAAGCATTTTTAATTCTGAAACAACTTGACCCTCTAAAAAACATTCCACCCGAGGAACATCTTACTACTAGTACTTTCGATTGTAGAGTTCTGCAGAACAGACCATACAATCATGGAATTCTGCCCGAATAAATAGAAATTTTTGCTTCAAGAATTCAGCAGATGTGGATTCCTGGAACACAACTTTGACATTTAGGTGTACTTCCATGGATTCTCTGGTGTCTAACAAACCCAGGTCACACCGTAGCCTTTCTCCCAAGAGGCTTCCACGAGAGAGGCAGCAGCTACTAACCCCCAGCTTCTGCCCCAAACCAGAACTCAAAACAAAAATAACATACATCACTGCATGTGATGGATTCCATCATCCCTGGCAGTAATAAAAACTGCATGCTGTGCCAGAGCTCTTCAGCCCCAACACAATGTCAGAGAGCCACCACCATATGACTGTGGACACTTACATCAAACTTTTGACGAACTGATGAAATCTTTTTCTTTCCTTTGGGTTTTCCAGGCTTAGTTGCAGAGCCACCTGGCCATGGCAGAGATCCAGCACCCTCTACAAATTGAAGAGAAAGAAAAAAAAAAACCCACACTCAATAGATGTTGCTGATTTAGGGCCAAGATGAAACTGTCCACACAGGAAAACCCCTAATAATTAGCCCTCAGCTAAGCCTTTACCCAAAACCAACAGCCATGGCCCAGAAGAAGGGCTTCTCAGGGAAAATGTTGTGGTAGCCCTTCCCTTCCTTTGTCAGCCCCCTGCCAGCTTGACTAACTCATGACCCATTACTTAAGTAGAAATTTCTGTCCACACATCACACAAAAAGCCATGGCAGAAAGGCAGAGATGAGCACAGCATCCAAGGAAAGCTGTAAGGAAGAAACAACCATTTGTTCCATCAGGAAGATGACAGGAGCTTGCCTGGAGGGGAATTCTCCTCCCACCAACTCCTGGATCAGGTCAGATGTTAATCAGCAGAACTGAGCAATCTGACCCTTTACAGTTCCCCATCAGCTTTAGCAAGCTTTGTCTCGGAACCCTGTTAAACATCACAGCTGATCGTTCTTGTTACGCTGATAAGAAAGGAGAGGTGGGGGAAGAACTGCAAAGGCCACTGGGCCCAGGAGCAGCACAACACCAACGTGCGCAGTGAGCTTGTGACTGACCAGAACTGGCAAGCAGATGGAAGAGAGATTACTGTGTAGTACCAATACATACATACATTTGGCCACATCACCTTGAGGAGACTGTTCAAAAGTCCACTCTATGCTGTTTGACAGCTACACCTACAGTAGGCCAAACCAGGTGCTGATAATCATACCACTTTGGCAAGGAGAGCCTGGCAGATTTCCTGCTGACTGGTTCATGGGATCCACGCACAATTCCTTCAGGTACATCGGGCTTAAGACATGGTTGCACTAGATGCCTACGCACTTGCTGACAGTCAACAAGCAGTGCAACCCAAAGACTGGACAGCCCTCTTGTGGCTACAGAGGCAGCCTCTGCTTTGTGTCACTGGTACCCTCCTCCCTTGGTTTCGCACAGCAAGCGAGCAGCCTTTTTCCTTTGGAGCAGAGCATGCCCTGTGCCAGGGTCCCTGCCTGCCTCCAGGGAGCTTGGACAACTCCGCTCTGGAGGTACTTCAGTCACCTCCGGCTGGAGCTGTGCTACCAGGCGGTGCTGACAGCACAGCAACATCTCCGATGTTCCCCAGGCACACCTGAACCAGAATTGGCCATTTCCTCTAGACTCAGGCAAGAAGTGACAGCAGCCACCCCACAAGTCACCATCCACAACTCGGCCGGCCTCAGGCCCATTCGCTGAGTACTGACAACCAACCACTTCTGGTTCTCTCCTGTTACCGCAGGCTGCCACGGCTCAACACCAGCCTCACATCAAGCAGCACACTTACCTCTAGCTCTCACAACTATGTTTAATTTGCTGTAATTCAGGAATTCATAAGTACAGTTTACTACAGCCTTGCTTATAGGGAAGGCAGCTGGCTGGAAGTCCTTGGATACATGGAGCTTCCCAGACTCATGGCTGAAGCATGAGCACAGTGTCCTCTACCATGAAAAAAACCTAAAACATGACTTTAAGGATCAGGCTAAACCAGGGGATTCACGTGAAGTTTATGAATGGTCAGCTGCTAAGAAGGGGTTAGAAACCACCTACACACACACACAGAGATGACACTGTCACTATAAAGTTTATTAAAAAGTTTAGCTACATTGTATTAGTGAGCTGAAAAACAACAGTCTACAACAAACCCTCTTGCCAAAATCCACTGGTCAATTATAGGAAATTAAAAGATAATAAACAAACCCTCTCCAAGAATCATAAAGCTGGTGTCATTACTCACCACTACAACATTGCAGCAGAGGCCTAACAAAGGGGTGTGTGGAAAGCACCATGGACAATCATCTCAAGGACCACTCTTGCCCTTCACTGAGATATCTCAGTACTTACACCTTAGGATTATCAATATAACGCTATTTCTCTCTCAGAATTTTGCTCTTTACAGACAAGTACTTTCCTCCTCTTCCTCCTCCTCCCCTCCATAACAGGTCAGATCCCTTCTAGGCAGGGGGGATTAGGTGTGTTAAGGACAGACGCAGAAATTACCTGGCCCATTTTAAAGCTCTCAATAAAAGCACATCTCTCTAGCTTGTAACATCACCCCACCCCAGGCCCTTCCTCCTTGTCAGAAGTCTCACACAGCCCCTTCACAGCCTCACTTACCAAAGTATTCTCAGTTAATGCAACCTTAGTTAGATGGAGAAAGTGGAACAGATTAGAAAAAGCAAACACCACCCTTTTATCTGACAATGTATTACAGATGAACAGGTTATAGCAGAGTCCGAATTGTCAAAATGTCTTCTTTTAAAAAATAATGTAGTAACTTCTAAACTAAATGGCAACTAAATTTTTAGGCTTTGACAGTAGACCTGGAAAGATGCAGCTTAATCGACTCTCAGCCTGCACACTTAACAAAAACTTAGCCAGACCTATCTTAGAACAAGGGAAAGGCGAGATACTATCTCCTGTTCCCCATTATAATGAGCCCAGAGCAGATACTTTTTTTGGCTCCTTTTCCAGGTTTTCATATTACCAAGCCTGACTTGCACTAGATGAAGAAAGCAAAATTTCCCTTCAGTATTCTAAGAAAACCAGTACTTGTCTTCCTGGCCACAAATGACAAGGCTAGGGTGGCTCAGGCATGAAACTTCAGAGATGTTAGCAGTTCTTATTTAATCTTGCTAGCAAGAGAATCAGATGCTAACAAGCCACAGCAATGGCTGCTGATATACCTTCAAAAGATAAGCAACAGATAAGAACGCTTTTCTAAGAGCTGCCTCACATCTACAGCGATGGCACCAGCCAGTCCGGAGTGCGTCAGGTTTTCCTGACGTGCTGCACCAGCACCGCACAGGAGGAAAGGACAAAGATACCAACAGAGAAAGTCACGACACAGAAAAGTAGCCAGGCACAGGAAACACGCATTTGCCCACTCTCATTTATTTGATCTTCAGTACTATTATTTTTTTTCAATCTTCCTGCAGGGACAAGGGGTTAGTCAAATATATTCTGAAGACCCTCCTCGGTCAACAACTCACACTCCCGTTTTCTTCCTTTTTCTCCTTTCCCAACTCTCTGGAAAGAAGAGGAACACGAGCAACCTGAGCCCATCTCACAGTTGGCAGCCCTTTGAGCAAAGCCTACGGGTAACCCTGATAAAATAAAATGCTCCTGCTATCCCAGCAAGAGTTCTAATTCACTGAACCATCTCTTAGTTGGCTCCAGATCACTCATAAATAAATTAAATCCTTACACCACTAACTCAAACACTTGCAGTTGTCTCAATTTTATTAACATTTAGCTAAGGAAGGGAGGGTAAGAGTTCAAGTGAGGTATGTATTAACTCAAGAAACCTTGCTAGCTTGATTGCTTGCAATTGTCCAACAAGTAAGATAAGCAATAAGCAACTCCACGCAAGGTTAAGGAAGGTTTTAAACTGGAGTTCCTCCTGATGGAATTTTTTTGGGGAAAAAAAAAACACCCAGACATAAAAATTCAGAAAAGCACTTCTGAAAATACTGGTAAAAAGACAATACTGAAGAAAACAATTTTCTTGTGATGGGAAGTGCACCACACCACTCGGGCGGGTATAGCCAACCTAAAACTAACATTAAGTCACTCTTTAGTATTTTGGATAGGACATTTTGGGGAAGTTCCTCTCTCTGGGCACTTTCACAGCTTCCCAGCTACATTACAGCTGGGTGCCACTCCAGCATTTATTGGTGTATTCACAAACACGGCTGCCAGAGGGAACACCACCACCCATTTTTAAAAAGGGCAGAGAAGTCCAATTTAGCATTGCCCAGGATCCTGCTGTGCCATCAGTGGGAGCTCAGCAGGAATTTAAGCAACTGGTCATTCCTCACATTGGAATAGACTTGAGCCTTCCTCCCTCTCCACCGAGTCCTAAATATCCCGTGCCACACAGGGTGTTGAACTGGGATTTGAAGTTTGTGTGACCAACGGCCTAAGTAGATGAGAGGGGGGAAGTGGAAAGTGTTCTCACATTCACCTAGTGTTCCCTTATAAGCCCAGGGGGAACCACTTCTACTGAGGCAGCAAAGTTTGGATCAGATGGGTTTGTTCACATGGTTCAACATGTGTTACAAGCACTCCTTAAAGATACCTTCCCCAAGGTTTCCTATTCCAAATGCCGCAATATCAAGTACGCTTTTAATGCTGATCACACCATTATTTTTTTTTAAGTACAAACTGGCATTTTAAAGATGGTTCTTTCCACCTTGTCTCTCTCACACGGGGGTGGAAAGTGCATGCACCAGTAACCCTTGTGATGGCGTGCCAAGTGCATCAAGCACACTTCTTTAAAGTTACTTGTTTCCATCAAACATGAAGTCAACACCCTGTACCCAGAACAGTGGTGGAGACAAAAGCCTGTTAGCTTTCCATTCTTACATGAGGAAAAAAAAGAGAAAAAAGACAACAACAAAAAAAAACTAGTAGGCGTCTGACTGGCATCTAGGGGGAGAAAAAGAAATCTGGACGTAACATCTAGTGTTCCACTCATACTGCACTTTCCTGGGTTTGCATGTACAATCCACTACAACACACACAGCAGACTGGCAAGTAAAAATGTACATATAATAGATCTACCAGTCAGGGGCCCATAATCAGGTATCTCAGTACAGATTAGCTCCAAAATCCTTGAGAGACTCTGCATTGATCTGAGGAGAACAAACCAGAAACTCTAGAAAGGACTAGCAGCACATATTGTTAACTGCAGAGGACTAAACTATGTCTTTAAGAACACACACGCGATTAAACTGATTTTTTTCAATCTGGCTTATGCAGATCTGTGGACAGAGACAACAAAAGCCTGCCTGAAAGCACTGGAGGTGATCCAGTTGGTCAGCTGAAGCACTACAAAAAAGGGTTCTTCAAGGGCTCTTAAAGACAGTAAGCTCCGATGGGACAAGAGGAAAAGCCCTTGGCAAGGACTTGAAATTAAAAAGGTCAGGCAGGAAATAACGAGCATATGGAAGACACCTGTGGAGCACCACACTGCTCTATGCTGGGGCACATACTTTTAACACATTCCTAGACAGCCCTGAAAAAAGGGGGTACTGGGGAGCTGGTAGAGTTTGCTGACAGATCTGAGCTTTTCAAGGCAGGGAAGATGAAAACTGACCAGACGGCTGCAGAAGAGCTACACAAGGCTAAGCGACTGGGTAAAGTGACAAATGAAATTCAATACATTAACTGTAATTAAGCACAGAGCGGTGCACACAGGAATGAACAACCCCAATTTTAGTCACACAACAACAGGCTCTACCCTGACTACAGCCACTCAGGAGCAAGACCTCTGGGCTACAACCTCTGCTTCAACACTCACATCAGCCCAGGGCTGAGCTCAGAGAACACAGGCACTCTCTCCCTCCCCTCCTAATTTAGACTCAGCTGCTTCAGGCAATACTCACAGGGGAATCACTGTTCTTGTGCTTTCTTTTTATAGTCCAGCTCTAAGTAAGTCAAAAAGGAAGGAGCAGCAAGATTTAGACATAAATATTTTGAATTACAAGACAGCTAAGGTGGACTAGTCTGGAACTCAAAAGGTGTTTGTGAAAAGAGCAAACAAAGCAAGTTTGGAGGTGGGGGAGGTTAGTATTTAATTAGCACAGCTGGTATAGTTAATGACCAGCTATGACACAAAGAACTGTGGGCAATCCATAAATTTTGCATTTTTTCCTTCCTTCAAGTACTCTAGTAACAGGTATTCTCTTATCTCAAAAAGCACATCTCTCAGCTGTCAGCCCATCAGAGCTATAACAATTTTCTTTCCCTTATTACACAGCAGTTTCTTATCTGGAACTGTAGCTCAATTGTCCTTCCTATCAGATCTCTGGATTTAGAGCTCTTTTGAAGTCCAAGCAAAACCTATTTTGCAATCCTGACTGCAGCCTAAATGCTTACAAAATTAAAAAATGAACTACCTGCAGAAGGTTGGGTTAATTGCCCATAGCTCAATCAAGACTCACTGTAAGCATTTTTCTATCATATACATATTTGCTTTCAAGATCAGTCTAGAAAATTCAACTTCCCAAGATAATATCCCCAGCAGAGGTAAGAGCAGAGAGCATCACCAAGTCAAGGAGAGAGAGGAATTGGTAAGCAAAGCAGATCAAAGGCAAAGCAGCACCTCTCTTTACACTTCAGCTCACAGCACACACCCTTTCCAGAAATAAAACCAGCTTATTGCACACACAGCTTATCTTTTGCCTGTGTGGCACAATTAACATGAATATTGAAGCTCAGAAAATTGGAGTCCTTTGCACAAAACCCACCAAATACCCACGTGGCAAAGCTTCATTACCCAATTGTTTTTAATGAGGCTTCTCAGGACTTACCTGGTGCAGAAACCAAGATCTGGCATCGGGTAAGAATAGCCAGGAGGAAATCGTTGTGAGAGTGGACTGCGTAAAGACAGACAGTTCATTAGCAACACTTCAGTGCCCAGAGACACACCCCCCCACACAAAGCAATCTTTAAGTAGCTTGCTATGCCTTTCTAATCTCATGTTTTCCCCACATACTTAGCTCCATAGGCACAACTGAAGGGTTTTTTTTGAGAGTTTTTTTCTACTGGACCCAGAATCTGCTACTTCCATACTAACAGAAAGGATACTACACATGGCATGGAAACAAGTTAGGTCATTCTCAGTGTGCCACACACATGAATCCAGCCCTACAGCCCTCAACGTGAAATATCTGGTGTATTCAGCCAGCAAGAGGAGAATCAGCTGTCCCTCCTGTCACACAGGCTTCTAGTAGCAGGGCTTTTGGCTTTGCTAGAAAAGGACCTGTAAGAACCAGACCCAGGAAAGTGAAGTTCAGTCAAATAGTTTCTAGATAAAATGCAGCTCTCTTACAGAAGGGTTACTGAAATGCAGAGCAAGTAATCACAAATTAGAAAGAGCAAAGACAAACTTCACAAGCAGGGTCAGAGGGTTGCAGGAACCTCTTTGGCCTTTCAACCCAAGTAGTGAGAAATTCCCTGCCCCTCCCCACAGTGATCATGAAGGTGGAAGTCAAGAAACCCCGCAACACTTTCAGCAATGCCCACCAATATTTGCAGACCCACACTGAGGTGAGCACAAAGGAGTCTCACCCTTCAACACTCCAAGCTGTCACCCACAAAGGCCAGGAAAGAAATCTGCCTGCTGCATAAGCTGCGGTGAATTCAGGCGTTCCCTCGCCCACTTCAGCCACAAGTACAGTTTAGCCCCAGCCAAACAGAGAGTGTGCGGTATGGAAAGGACGGGGTCTCTACGCTGACATAAGAAAACATCTCCTTGGTTGCTGAGACAGCATATTTTACCTGCTTACCGTATTTACACAAGGCCAAATTGCCTGGCAGCACATGGGCCACAATGGGACTTCCCCCTGCAAGCCAGGGCACCTCCCACCTTTGTAACTAAACTGCTACTAGAGCCCTAGACGTTCTTATTTCCCTCACAGCAATTTCCCTGTTCAGGAAAAACCATGCAGCAGATCCCTGCAGGCCTGGCATGGACCAGGCAGCAGCAGAGCCAGCAGGAAAACAAACACAAGATGGCTTTTTACCATTGTCTTGCGTGAGAAGCCTGCGTGCTTCCAGGTCAAACTCCTCCTTGCTTATCTTTTGCTTGAACCAGAGCTTCAAGTTGGCCCAGTACCTAGGGAAGAGCGGGGAAGGTGCAGACACCAAACAAAAAGCGTTGCTCCTAAATCCACTGCTTTCCCCTACAACAGCGCAAAGCGGCCCGGGACCAGGTCAGCGCTGAGGCTTCCGCAGGGACACGGGCCCGGTTAGCGCCGCCCTCTCAGGTGGGACGCCCTCTCAGGTGGGACGCCCTCTCAGGCCAGGCCAGGCCCGGCCCGGCCCGGCCCGGCCCGACACCCAGCCCCAGCCCACCGCACTCACTGCTTCACGTTCTCGCCCAGCGCCTCGCTCAGGCTCTTCTTGGCCGCCTCCAACTCGCTCACATACGTCGCCATCCTCGCCACCACCGGAGAGAAGCGGCGGGGGCGGGGGGCGAAGCAACGGATCAACGCCCCACTTCCCTCTCCCGCGCCGCAAAGCGCCACAAAGCGCGACGGCAGCCGTAAAGCGCGGCGGCCCGCCCGTCACGTGACACTCCGCCGCGCCGGGTTGGGGGCGGGGGCGGTGCCCCCGCGCACGCGCAGAGGCGGCGGCAGCCCCGGCGGCGGAGGGAGCGGGAGCCGCGGCCGCAGCCACAGCCATGCCGGGCCTGCTGCTGGGCGACGAGGCGCCCAACTTCGAGGCGGAGACCACGCAGGGCCGCATCCGCTTCCACGACTTCCTGGGAGACTCGTGAGCACCGGGAGGAGGGGGGATTTGGAGCGGGGGGGGGAGGGAGCATAGCGGGAGATCGGGGAGCTCCACACCCCCCCCACGCCGGCGGGCCCAGCCGGGCCTGGCTCCCGGGCACCGAGGGGGAAGGGTGTCCTTCCAGACGAGCACGACGGTGAATTATGTGGCTGTGGGGTGGTTTTTTTTTCACTGGACCCGTTGGAGCGGGGCCAGAGGCGGCCACCGAGATACTGCAGGGGCTGGAGCCCCTCTGCTGTGAGGACAGGCTGAGAGAGTTGGGGGTGTTCAGCCGGGAGAAGAGAAGGCTCCGGGGAGACCTTAGAGCCCCTTCCAGTCCCTAAAGGGGGCTACAGGAGAGATGGGGAGGGACTGTACTGATAACACAAGGGGTAATGGTTTTATATGAAAAGAGGGTAGATTCAGAGTAGACATGAGGAAGACATTTTTTATCATGAGGGTGGTGAGACACTGGCCCGGGTTGCCCAGAGAGGTGGTGGATGCTCCATCCCTGGAGACATTCAAGGTCAGGTCGGACGGGGCTCTGAGCAACCTGATCTAGTTGAAGATGTCCCTGCTCACTGCAGGGGGGTTGGACTAGATGGCCTTTAGAGGTCCAAAAGTATTCTATGATTACGTGTGGGAGTCCAGCTCGACCCCGGGTGGGAGCCTCCCACGGGGACGTGACCAGCGTCAGGAGGCAGAGTTGGGCCAGTCTGTGCCTCGGCCTTGTTGCAAAAGTGTTTTTTTCCCCATCAAGCCGCAGCAGCAGCCCTCACGGGTGTGCTCTGGGGGCAAGGGAGGCCACTACACCTGGGCCGGCCAGCCAGGCATTGCGGTTTTCCAGGGGGGCACGACAACAGGGCGTACATGCACCCCTCCGAGTGGGCAGAGACACCTCTCCCCGTCATCCCCCATCTCCTATGGCAAGAGGGTGAGCTGAGCCCTCGAGGAGAGGGAAGAGCTGCTCTGAAAACGTCGGAGCCTGGGGAAGGGCAAAGCCAGGCTTGCCAGAGCAGCGCTCGGTCCAGGCCAGTCCCAGAGATCAGCTCATGTGTCACCTACGCCCCTTGTGAGTGAGCCCGGGTGGGCAAAGGTGTGTAACCGAGCAGCGGCAAAGGGCTCCGGCCCTGTTTGAGCCTGAGGTGGAAAGCCACGTGCCTTCAGGCGCTGTTTCCCGCACAGCCTGTTCCTCCATTTCTGGCACAAGCAGGAGGGTGCTGGCACGGCGCGTCTGGGACTTGCTCCCGGCGGCGCTTGGCAGGCTTGAATCGGCATCTGAGTCCGCTTCTGTCAGTGTTGTGAGCTTGGGCAAATGGGGAAAAACGAACCCTCTTAGCAAGAAAAAAGCTGCAGGGTTCTTAAAATTGGCTGTTCCGGCGTGATCACCCCCATGGCAGCTTTCTTGGCCAGCCTCTACTCGGTTGTTTGCTGCCTTTTTATTTAAGTAGTATACTTATCGTATAAAGAGACTTGTAGCACCAGTGGCCAGGTAGCTGCTCTGTAACTTCACGGTGAGCCGTGGCAATCGCATGGCTCTGTCAGAGCTCCAGGATGCTCTCTTCATCCCTTCAACTCCCTTCCCAAATCTCTAAGACAGGACTTTCCCCAGATGCTGTGGCATGCGGCTGTATTTACTGAGCGCTGGGGGCCAGGTGAAGACCAGTGCCGTACGCCCTGTGAGTGCTGAGCTGAGAAATGATGCAACAAGTCCCTGGTGGGGAATTTTAAGTGCTGGGGGTGGCTTTTTGTCAGCCTCTGGAAACTCCTGTGACCTGGGAGCTGTTTTGCCATAAGCCCGTCTCGCTGCTGGGCTGCGTTGCTGCTGGTCTCTGTGCCCTGGCTGCCTTACCTATAAAGTGGGGCGGCTTGTATTTGCCTGCTCTAAAGACTGCAAAATCCACTGGTGGGAAGCGGTGGGCAAAAGCACAGGTGGTGGTGTTGTTGTAACTGTAGCCATAACGTTATGGTAACTTCTGACCTCCCCCATTAGTTGATTAATTCTTATTTTTTCATGAAGTACGTTCAGCAGCTCGCGGCAGCAGTTGTGGTTAAGGTTTGGTCCTATCCCATTCTTTTAAGTTGCATGATATCCAGGGGTGTTTCTCCTCTCAGCGGTTGATGAGGAGGTGTACAGGGTCGTGAATAGCCTTGTAAATCAGTAACGATCTCTGCAATAACGTGGATGGCAGGTTGGTGTCTACGTGCCCTCGCACGTGTGGTCTCTGGGGTACAGAGTGTACGTGTGGCTCCCCCAAAACTTCCCCACACGGCATAGTGTCCACCTCCACGTCGGGAACAGTGGGCTATTCCAGCATTCCCTGGGGGATCCTGGAGGGAGAGGGGGAGTGAGGCACAGGGAGTTTCTCAGAGCATGATGAAGAGGGCTCATCTTCTGAAGGCTTCTAGCAATAGGGGAGGAAGAGTTCTCAAGGACAGGATTTCCACTTAGCAGAGAGCTGAGCTGTTCCCGCACTAGTTTCCGTGCAGTGCAATCCGTACAGCTTTTCGTCTGCAGTACAAACCGGAATGACATCTCGCCCTAATGCAATCTCCTGCTCTCATCTTTCAGATGGGGCATCCTCTTCTCCCACCCGCGGGACTTCACCCCCGTCTGCACCACAGAGCTTGGCCGGGCAGCAAAGCTGGCGCCCGAGTTCAGCAAGCGCAACGTGAAGATGATCGCCCTCTCCATTGACAGCGTCCAAGACCACCTCTCCTGGAGCAAGGTACGGGCCGTGGGGAGGTGCGAGGGGAGCTTGTGCTGCTGCCTTGCTCTGAAGGCCAGAGGAAAAGCCCATGCAGAACAGAGCGTGGTCTTGGAACTACATATCTGCTGAGGATAACATTGCAAGACACTTGAATCTCAAAGCATGTAGGATAGGAGGTGGTAAAACACAGAGCAGGAGGAGGAAGGTCTGCTCCATCTTCATGGAGCATTCCACAAAGTCCAGAGCACTCTGTGCACTGACACTTGGAAACAAGAGGAAAACAGTATTATGGCTCTCCCACCAACACCTGAACGGGTAAAACGTATGTGAAGCTCAGAGGAAGGCAATCTTATCCACAGAGCCTCAAAAAGTTCTGTAATATAACAGGAAAGGAAAGAAGGAGTCCGAAGTGAACAGGCAGTCTTCAAAGGGTGTGATTCATGCCCAGGCAGGGAAAAGAAAACAGAGAACAAACAGGGGCATGTTAAACATAAAACCACAAATAGGATTGTGTTAAATATAAAACCGTCATAAGGGAGTATAAAAAAAGATGGGAACAAAATAGCTTGCTGAAGGAACATAAAAGGAACTTCAAATGCAGCCTCAGCAATGGTGTGTTGCCAGGGAGTATGGCTCCAGGGCTAATAGGTGGTAGGGGTGTAAAATAAGTATTTCAGACAGATGTGGCCAGAGTGTAAAAATCCTTGGGTGAATAACCTGCCACTTAAAATTGGGATTGTTCTCATGCATTTTCCAGAGTTGAGACACGCATGCAGTAAGAGGTAGTAAAGGTGAGAAATTTCCACACTCAAAAGTTGTTTCATGTCTGGCTTCAGAAATTACCTAATTGCCTCATTGCTTAAATTGACCTTTGTAGCCGAGTGGTGCATGGCCGATGTCCCACCGAACCTCAGAAGGGCCTGCAAAAACAGCATACAAATACCACACCAGTTAACGAGGTGTCTGCGCTGATCAAACTGACTGAAACCACCAGTCGAATTAGCAAATAACATCTCATTAAATATAATGGAAATTTTGGGTTTTGCTTTTGTAAGGGAGTCTCATGTCCTGGTTAGCTAGAGTCCTTTGAAGAACTATAGGGCATGGCTGACTTTTACAGAGTCCTCAAATTTCCAAGAAGATTTTCAAAGACATCAGCTTTGCAAAGGGCAGGCTCTTTTCTGCAGGGAGACAGGAGGAAGTGATGGGTTGTGTCAAGGGAGCAAAGCCTTGAGGCTCTGCAGGGACGAGTGGGGTTCAGCATACTTGGGTGATCCAGAAAAGAGATGAACCATGAGCTGACTTTGCTGATGCTGTGGTATTCAGCACAACCTGGGGTAAAACCAGAAGCTGCTGAACAGCCTCTCGACGCTGACTGATGGGAGGCAGAGCAGCACGTTTGGAAAACCTTCCAGAATGAACACGGAGAAAGGCAGAAGGCAGCAGTCCAAGCTGCGGTGAGCTTTCTGTCAGGTTGGGAGAGGCCTCAGAGAGGGTGGTTTGGAAACGTCAGCTCAGCACCTGTCAAAAAGAAAACTCTGAAGATCATCCAGAGCAGAAGATACAATTGGTGAGGGCAAATCCATAGCAGACTGGACTCTTCCATGCAGCCTGTGTTTGAAATTGCCCATGTTGCAGGCTACAAGGGAACAAGAAAAGGTGCAGAGGGGGAACAAAGCTGCCTGCAGATTTGGGCAGGTTTGCTTCAGCGCAGAGAAACTGGGCTGTTTAGCCGGGGAACAGGCTAACCCTGTCAGGCTGTGACACCATGAGCGGTGCAAGGAGCACGGAGGAGCAATGAACGCAGCATGTGTGCACCATGGAGGGCATAAGAGAGGACAGGGATGCGATTGCTCTGCTCTTAGACCTTGCCCGTACATGTGATCCTTTTCCTTAGTCCTTGACAAAGCAGAGAAGAACTTCAGATAATGCGGAGAGCCAAAGAGCTGAACTAGGAAGGTGGCTGTTGAGGCTTGCCGCAAGTCTGAGACCAGGGGTGGTGTCCCAAAGGTTCTCCTGCCCAGCCCTGGGGGAAAAAAGAGCTTAACAGATACCAAGCCTTGGCAGAAGCTGCCTGTCTGGACAAAAGCAGTCTAGATTGGGATCTAGAAACTGCAGTTTCCTTACCTAAATCTTAACTCAGAGAGAAGTCCTAAAAGTGAGCAAAACTTTGGGCAGGCAGACCTCTCTGTGCAACGTTCCTTTACATACCTATGCTTTCTCTTTGGATGAGGCTCCTAGCAGTACTAAAAGGATGAAGCTGGTTTTATCTGGAGCACAGGCCGTGAGGAAGCAAGCGGGCAGGAGGGATGGCTGAAATCCTGTATGAAACAACAGAGACTTCTGCTTGCTTTGCTGCCGAATTTCAGTGGGCAGATGGGGCCTGGAAAGGTGGGACCAGAGCAGAGCCAATAATTCTCGTGTCACTTTGCTCAGCTCTGCTTTCCCAGCCGAAGATGTCACTGCTGGTTTTAGCCATCCCTAGCCGAGACCCAGGGGCTTGCTCCAGGACTTGGAACAAGCCTGTAATTCACCCAGGGATTGATCCTACTGTCCTTCCTCCCCAGTCTGTGCACTGCTTCTCCAGGGGTTGGCTGAATGCATGAGCTCCTTAAGCAGGGTTGACTGGCATGGCAGAGGAGGTTTCAATGCTCTCTTTGGCCACTAACACCTTCGCCTTGGTGAGTCGGGGCGAATAAATCACTCCAGTGATGTCTGGTTTCATCTGGGACTCTGGAAAGAAAAATAGTTCATAGGGAAGTGAGTGAGTCTTGGGTGTCTTATTGCAAAATAGGGTGGGGTTTATGAGGCTGTTTTGTGCAGAGATCCCCAGGACATGAAATTACGTGCATTTTGGAATGAGTTACAGTCCATAGCATTTGGATATTGCTTCTCAGAAGCTCTCTTCATCCTCCATCCCCCACTCTGAAGAGACAGGGGGATATCACTGTCAAACCTTCACCTGCAGCCTCCTGCAACTCCGTGGGGCGTTCACGAGCG
Source organism: Rissa tridactyla (assembly GCF_028500815.1). NCBI lineage: Eukaryota > Metazoa > Chordata > Aves > Charadriiformes > Laridae > Rissa > Rissa tridactyla. Next base: position 24,450,201 of record NC_071473.1, read on the forward strand.
TTTTGCCTGGTCTGGCCTCTCTGGCTCTGATTTCCTTCCCGCTCTGCTTTGACGAGGCAGGTCTGCAGGAGAACAGAACCGATTCCTTCCTTCCAAGGCAGGCCTGACCACAACCCAGCTGAGATAAAACAGCCCCTTTTTGCAGTGCAGCGCTGACTCAGGAAGCCCGGGGGAGAAAGCAAGTGAAGAGAAAAGCTGGAAAGGAAACATCTTGCCACGTGTGCACCACTTGACCTGCTTGCAGCATCCTGAGCAGCTGGGGCAGGGTGACAGCCCCTGATGTCACCACCGTCAGCCTGGGGGGGCTGAGGAGTGGTGCAGGGCCTGCCTGCTGTTGCTGCCTCTGGCGTGCTCTGAGCAGCAGTGGGCAGTGCCAAGGGGCAGTATTTCCAGCCCTGCCCTCCCCGAGTTCCCTCTGAGCACGACGTGGCCTGTTCCCCAGCATTCAGAGCCCAGGGAAGGCGGAGAGACTTGCACATTCGGTTTATCAGCTCAGCTGATAATGCACCACAGTGGTGCGCGGGAGGCTGGTGTCAGCACTGGAGTCAGTTTTGTCCCCTTGTAGCATAAAGGGGATGGAAGGAACAGGCAGCTCTGTTCTAGGGCAGAAACCTTGGATTAAACTTGCTTTAACGCTGGCAGCTGCTCTGCTTGTGCTGCCTTGAGCAGGCTCCTCCCAACCCTGCCGTGGCTCAGTGTGACCCGTACAGGTAGTACCACAAACTGCAAGGAAACTTGAATGCTTTGGTCAAGGCCAGACCAGATTCAGAAACACTCAAAGTACAGTTTCCCTGTGAAGCAGGTCAAGTTGGGAGAGGGTTGGAAGAGGGACACCTGTTCTCAGGGAACGGGTGGGTAAATCTCCCTGTGTCACCAGCACGGGCAGGATTTCCCTATATCTCCGTACCCACTGCCCGGGCAAAGCAGCTGGTCCACGGGCAGTTCCAGAGGTGAGTGACAGGGTGTGCGCACAGACAGCCTAACAACTCGTCTCCAAGAACAAGGCAGAGTCCAGCCTGGCACACAGGTTTCTTGTTTGTTTCTTGAAACCTGGTTTCTGAAAGCAGAGAAACTTCATGGAAGGCCATGAGCCCCTGGCTGTGCTGTCCCAAGCTCCTGCAGAGCAGCTGCTGAACATGTTTCTGCATGGCCCCTCTGCAGAAGCTTGCCCTGTACATGTAAAGCCTGCATGGAGGCCTCCCTGCCTGGCCCCTGTCTCCCGTGGTGGAACCCACAACAGGGAGCATGAGCATGCTGATGGTTTTGTCCCTGCAGGACATCAATGCGTACAACGGGGGGCAACCCGAGGAGAAACTCCCCTTCCCGATAATTGCTGATGCGAACCGGGAGCTTGCTGTGAAGCTGGGCATGCTGGACCCAGATGAGCGGGACAAGGATGGCATGCCCCTGACTGCTCGTGTGGTGAGTACCTGGCCCTGGAGCACCATTGCACGGCAACCTTCTCAGCAGTCGGCATTGCTTGCCATCCTGCCATCTGTCTGTGGGGCTGGGCTTGAAGTTGGGGGCAGCTTACCTGGATGAACGTGACCATCTTCAGGAACTAGGTTGACTTCCTTGGGCTAGATCCGTGGGTTGCGCTGCAGGAAGGGGCTCTAGCCTGCTGGCAACAGCTCCATCTTGCTGCCAGCTCATCCTGGTTGTGCCTGTCCTAGCACAGAGGGGACAAAAGTGCTTAATCTGCCGGACTTTCCCTTTCTCTTCCCATGCTTTCATCAGAAATGCACAGGTCAAGGGGAGGAAACATGCAGCAATATGCAGCAGCTCCCATAGCAAAACAAGCTGGCATTGGAGACAGAAGCTCCCAGAGCAAACACCGTGTTCTCTGTGCCTGGGCATTACTTGTTGCTCTAGGAGATACCCACCATGGCATCTTCCCTGTCCCAACACCTGCAATCAAGCAGGCAGCCTCCCAAGAAAGGGAGGAGCAGCAGGGCTGAGCAGATCCAGCAGTTCAGATGGACAAAACCTCTTCTGCCCAGCCCCTGACCCTATCTCCCTGTGCTCAGGTGTTCATTTTTGGCCCGGATAAGAAGCTGAAACTCTCCATCCTGTACCCAGCCACCACCGGGAGAAACTTTGACGAGATCCTGAGAGTGGTGGACTCCCTGCAGCTGACGGCGTACAAGAAGGTCGCTACCCCTGTGGACTGGAAGGTGAGGAGGGGAGCAAAGCTCACAGCTGGGCACTGAAAACATGCAGTGGAACATCAACCAGCCTCCCTTGGAGGGGGACCCATGGGGTGGGGAAAGCTGCTGAGGTCCTGGGATATGAGTTAGATCCCAGCCCAGGCCCCAGGGCTGTTGCAGTCTGGAGTCAGCCATAGGAACCTCCCTTCCCTGCCTTCGGTCCCTGGGGCCAAGTGGCCCTTCTGGCTATCAGCTTCGGGCCAAGGCAGGTCCTGCCGTCATTGTCTGTGATAAGGGAGGGCATTACCAGATGTCAGTGTGCCAAAGTCCACTCAAAGCCAGCGAAGCAGCAAGCACAGGACGCCCCTCCTTGGGCTGGCTTGCTGCTCTCCTGCCTTTGAGCCAGGAAGGGCCAGTATGGGCACGGTCCAACTTTGTCCAGCACGTACCCAACGGAGTCCTCTCCTTGTGGAAAATTACAACTTGAAGTTGCTTAGTTGTGGCCATCCCTGTTCAGCAGCACTATTTCAAACTCCCCAAAAACCAGTTTGGGCAGCCAAGATAAAGCAGGAACAAGCAGCACAGTCTGGCTGCTTTAGCTAGCCGGTGTTTCCTTAGCCCAGCAGAGCTGCTCAGCTCCTGGACCTGTACGGCTGCTGGCTTTGATAGCCGTTACTGGGGAAGCCTGCCTGTCTGGAGCCAGAGGACACACACCCGCTGTTCCGTGGTGTGCCACAGAAGTCCCCCTGTGTTATGAGGCAGGACCAGGCTCCCAGAGCATTGTTCGAAACACCTGCTCCTTCTGGGCAGGAGGGCCCCATAGGCACAAGCCTCGGAGGTTGAGTAACTTGGGGTATCGGTGCCCTTCACTGCGCCTCCCCCCCCATCAACACCAGTGTCCATGTGCTGAGCGTACAACAAACAGCACCTTCCCTTCCTGGGGCAAAGCAGGGCATGGAGACAGCCTTGCCTCTGAAGACTCCCATCTCCCGCAGTATAAGCTCGGGACAGGTGTCAGGACAGCTCACCCCCCAGCCCACCTCCCCGGGAAGCACACCTTTCCCCGGGGCTTGGCATGTCAAGGGGGAGCCAGCACCGCCTGTCCAGGGGCGCCTGAGCAATAGGAATGGACGAGCAGACTGGAGCAAGCTGTGCTCCCTCCTGCGTCGTAGAGATGCCCAAATTCCCCTCTCATTACTCCCTGTTCCCGTGGGAGTGCTGTGGGGAAGAGCTGGTCTGTGGGATCCCATTGGCAAGGCTGGCAGACAGCACAACTCTCCCTTTGCCATCACCGCCACCTCTTGGTGTAGCTCCTGCTCAGTCCTCGCTGCCTGCTCCAGGCAGAGCTGCAGGGGATGTGCGTGGGGCTGAGCATTCATGGGGAGGCACTGTCACCTGCCAGCAGGGACATGCCACCTGCATCAAATCCTGCCAGCTCCTCTGCTGCTCTCACGGTTCCCATTTGCTCCCCAGCCTGGTGACAGCGTCATGGTCGTGCCCACCCTACCTGATGAGGAAGCCAAGAAGCTCTTTCCCAAAGGAGTCTTCACAAAGGACCTCCCGTCGGGCAAGAAGTACCTGCGTTACACCCCGCAGCCGGAGTGAGCGGGTCTGCCCATCCGTCCTGCTGGGCTGCAGGTCGTTCGGCATCAGGAGCCTTCCCTGTGGCCAGCCTCCCGCCTCCCTGACACCGCACGATCGGCAGCCTCGTACTGTCATGCCGATGGCACATCACAATACTAAACCAGTCCTCCCCGTCCCTTTCATCCCCCACATTCCCTCAAAATTAAAACCCTGGGTGTTTCCTTGCCTTCAGTCAGCCCCGCAAGGAAGAGGTTAGCAGACCAGCGGGGGCTCCAGGGCTCACGCTGGGGAGTCTCCTGTTTGGCGCCTGCCGGGCTTTTCCCGGAGGCACGGTGGGAAGCGTGGTGTCAGCAGCCAGGCCCTGGAGGGGTGTCCTGCTGGGCTCATGCGCCTCCCATCAGAGAGCTTTTGGGGGCTCCAAACTGTTGCGTGCCTTTCGGAGCAGCCGTCACTAACGCGTTAACACCTTTGTCTGGTCCCGTGCGTAGTGCGTAGGGGAGGAGCTGCAGAGCCAAATCTCTCACTTCTTACTGCTTTCTCATCTCTTGCTGGAAGTTGGTTGCTTTCAGGTTTTATGGAAGAGGGAATAGAGCAAATAAAACTGATCTTCAGTACTACCTGCAGCATCCCTCGCCTGCCTCTGCTGATGTCCCGAGCACCCTGCACTGTTTACTTTGTTCCCTGGGCCGTGCAGCTGGGATGTGTGCCCATGCTCACGGGTGGGTGGCAGCAGCACAGGTTGCCCTTGGGTTTTTCTCTGTAAATAAGACACTCTGGAAACGCAGGTTGTCTCAGGGCACATCATTTCAGACGAGGCAGCGGGCCCAGAGCAGCCGTGCTGCTCATGCTTTGCGGCAGAGCCTCGGTGGTGGGAAGGAGGAGATGTTTGCTTAGGGACCGTGCCTCAGCCTGGCCTGCCGTTAGCTGCGGGGTGGGGGGGGTTCTCCCCTGCTTCCCAGGGCATGATACAAGCCGTCTGAACTCCTCCCTGCTCTCCCGCACCTACACCTTAGGGATCTGCCAAGAGATGAGCCATGTTTTAATACAATGCTAGGAAAGAAAGCCGCTCACCAAATAGCCCGTAGGCTGCCTGCGAGCATCAGTCAGCAACTTGCGTTGCAATCAATCAGCAACGCTCAAAACGAGCGGCCGTTACAGAAATCGGCTGGTTCAGGGCACAAATGTCCCCCACAGCAAGCGGGGACTAGTAGGGTTGATGCTTGTGGTAAGCAATGCGTTGGATGCAATGAGGTCACCTCCCCGCAGGGCCTAATCCTGGGGTGGCACCCACAGCCACCTGCGACGTGGCCCCTTAGTCCTCGGACAATGGCCACAGCCACTGGCTTCTCCCAGCGCCTATGGCTGTCCTTCACCCCGGCCTGCCGGCCAGGACACCCCGCTGAGAACATCCTTCCCCAAACATGGCTGCGTTTCAGAGACCTCCCTTCTTTCATTATCAAAAAAATAGATATATATTAATATTTAATTGCCTGCAGGAACAATGCAGTGAATGGTTGTATTTTTCCCCAAATGCCTTTTAAATGAACCTGCATTATGAAAATCTGCATTATCCCCACGTATTATCGTCACTGCAAGAAGCAAAACCCTGGTCTCTGTGTGGACTCTTGTTCTCCCTCTTTCACTCTGTAAGAAGTGGGAGGGAGACGAGCAATTTCAAAGGGGAAACATCCCTTTTCTGTGTCATTTTTTTCAACCTTACCAAGCTTGGCAGCTTCCTTAGTTCCCCACAGTTGGGCTGCGCGAGCTCCTGGGTTTCTTGATGGTCCCTCAGCACACTGGCCTTGATCTGGTTTCCTAAGGGAAAAAGTGCTGTCTTCCCACCGGCTCCAGAGTTTTCCAACTGACTGCCCAATTTTCTGGAAGCTTGAGGGACACAGCCCCAGGGCAAGCTCCGTGCAAACAGGCTGCGCCGAGCATCGCCAGGGAAGGGGCACTGCGGGGCGAGCACCACCTCTCTGGGACACCAGCGAAGCCACCTGCAAGTCGGAACAAGGGGGAATGAGTCCTGTCACCAGACCAGGGCCCTTAAAACCAGCGGAGGCAGCCGCTGGTCCCACCGCTGAGCCAGGCAGGGGCTGATGACCGAGAGCCCACGCATTCCTGCCCGCTCCCCCACGGCCCCAGAGATAAAAAGGCAGCCAGACGGACTCAAGCAAATACAGGGTTTGGTTCCAGTACAGCTCGAGTGGTTTTCTTTTAATCCCAGAGAAGTGAAATGCAACATTTGTTCGAGTTGGTAACAACATCCAGAGACAGAAGTCCAAGCCCCCTACTCAGTAGAGTCATTTGTGTTTAAGGCACTCTGCAAAACCAGCTTTCCTCTTCTCCTCCTTCCGATTTTCCCCACGCGGCAGCAGAATACCTGGTTTGGTCTTTTCTCCATAGCGACACCCACACGTCCTGGCTCTCCTCACCATCTCCGGAAATTGGCAACAGCGAATCCAGCGGGAGCCGAACGGAGAAACGCCAGGAGGCCGGGTCAATAAATACGGACGGGCACGAGCACGGCGCCTGCGGAGGGGGCACGGGGGCTTCGAGCTTCTGCGGGAAGGGGACAGGCACCGGGTGTCCTCCCTGCAGGCACCGATGGGATTCCCCTTCCTTCCCCCCCACCCCCAGCTCCAAAAGGGGACAGAAGCGCGGAGGCCCGCAAGCATCCCTACCCAGCGGCGCTCCCGAACGTGTGGCAGCACCCCAAAATACAGGGGGCTGGGTTGGGGGGTGGGGGGACACACGACCCAGCTGCCCCTGCCATGCAGCAGAAATGACCTCCCCCGACTTCCAGCCGTCAATAAATACCAATAAATAAATAAAGCTTAAATAAATAAGTAATAAATAAATAAATAAGTCCCCCCTCCAAGGATGGGGGCGGAGGGGAAGGGGCACCCCAAGGCTCAGGGCAAGAGGGGAGCGTGCGGGTGGGCATTTCCATGACCTCCCCCTCCCTGAGACAACGGGGTGCTGGTACAAAAGAGGGGTGTGGGGAAGGGCTCCCGCTCGGGGCACCCATCAGTACGGCTGCGGGCCACAGGGACGTGAGCTGAGCCCGGACCCACAGCCGGGAGCTCTCGCCCGCCACCTCCCTCCCTGCCCTTGAGCATCGCCAGCTCCACGGCTCGGCGGTACCCAGCTCAGGGAGACGCTCACCCAGCACCTCCATTCCAGCGCGAGCACCCACCTTTTGCGAACATGCAAAAATGCCTGCAAAATTTTGTAAACATCGTTTGCAAATTTTTTCTTTTTTTGCAAACAATTTTTACAAACTTTTTTTTTTTTAAAAAAAAAACAAAAACAAAACAACAGGGAAATGCCCATAAAGACGACCCATGCGTCAGACCAAGTTAAGCGCATCAAATCCAGCCATTGGAGAAGAAACGAGCACAGGAGCCCCGAGAGGGGAACACGGGCACGGCCCCGGGGCTCAGCCGGAGCCTGCCTGCAGGCTGGGAAACCTTGGGAGCGCATGGCTGCGGCCAGGCACCGAGCCTGACACCAGCACCAGGCGGCACCAAGCACATCCCTGGGGATGCTGCAGACACACACGGACAAGAAACAGCGGCCGCTGCTCTCTTGGTGTCATGCCAACGCAGCAGAGGATATGCCGAGGCTCCAGCCGGCCAGCACATCCCAAAAGACGGCAACGAATTCGACGGCATCCCTGCAGCAGCATCCCTGCTCTCCCTCCCCGCCAGCTGGCACCACGGTCCCCGGGGCTGACGGCCGGCGCGCAGCCCCTGAGCGCAGCCCCAAAACCTTCCCCATGGGTTTCGGGGCGCTGGCTCGCGCAGCACCCTCTCCCAGCTGGGAGCCCACCTCGGGGCTACCCCTTTGGCAGGGAATCCTTTCCTCCGGCTTTTTAGCTCTCATGTTGCCAGAGGACGCTTCTGTCCCAGGGGGTCAAAAATACAGAGCTGCCTTATTTCAAACTGAAAGGTACTTAGCCCTCCTCCTCCCCCTCCCCCAAATCTTAAGAAAATTGTATTTAAAGTTTCTAACCCCCTTCCACACAAGCTATTTGAAAAATAAAACACAGGTGATGGCAAAAAGCTGCCGACGGTCACGAACCAAGACAAAACCACGGGCGGACACAAGAGCGGGACACCTTCCCGCGCCAGCAAGCTCCCAGTAGAAGTTTTGCTCCAGAAAACACAGCAAACCAAAGCTCAGAGCCCCCTCTCCCTGCAAACCTTTCCCACCTACAGCAAGGCTGTAGCCCCCGGTGAAACCCAGACGTAGGCACCAAAAGCAGCAGGTTCCCAGCCAGCCACGAGGCCGAGCAGGAGGAGCGGGACTGCTGGCCCTGACATGGGGAAATGTGCGTCGAGGCGTCAAAATGCAACGCTCCCAAAGGAAAAAATAAATAAGGAATCGAATCAGCAGCAAACACTACTGAGAATAATAAGTAGCACAGGGATTTCACAGGGTTTTTTGGTCTAAGATGCCTGGGGAGCCCCTTTGCCGGCGGGGATGGGAGTGCACATCCTGCCCTGGAAAAGCGGGAGGAAATTTTGCAGGAGCTCGGCCGCGCTGAGGAGTGATGCCGCGGGGATGTGCCAGCACACCGCGGGGAGCAAAGCAGCGCTGGGCTGGGCATCCCGACAGCCAGGCTGAGGGCAGCGCTGCGAATACTGCAGGAAAGGCTTTGCATGGAAGTGCCCAACACAGCGACCCTTCCCAGGCTCTCCTGGCAGCGGGACAAAAGATGGGACCCTCCCAGCAGGAATTACTCACATCCCCAGGGCAGCGCAAACCTCCCACGGCGTGAAGACAGGGGCACGAGCCGGACGAGCCGCGGGGCTCACGCTGGGGCAGAGGATGGAGCAGAGAAAGCAGTGAAAGCCACAACCATCTGCCCAGATGCGACGGGGCCCCTGGGATATCAGCAGTGCAGCTGCGGCTTTTGCCTCTGCTGCATCCCAATGACGAGATGTCAGGAATTGGGGATCACAGCCCACAGCACTGCACTGCCCCACAGCCCAGACAACGCCAGCAATCCAGGCAGCAAGGGGTGAGGAGAAAGGCAAATAAAACCCCGTTATCCCCAAAACGCCCAGGCAGCATGCTCGCCTCCTGCTTCCCCAGCAAATGCAGGCCTTCCCCGTGCAGCCTCTGCTCACATCATGGCCTTCAACCCATGGAGAGGCGACCCCCAGCCCTGCAGAGCCTGGGGAGTTACCGCTAGCCGTGCCATCCCCTCCACTGGCATCCCCACCTGTAGCCATCCCACACCGTGGGTGGCTGAGGAGGAGGAGGAGAAGGGTCTCCGCGTGAGACGGTATTTGCATGGAAAACAAGCAAACACCCAGCTTCTCACAAGGGACTTGGGTCTGCGGCGGAAGCATGCGAGTCCTGGGGTACCTTCAAGCAGGTTTGGGTACCCCACAGTCAGCAAGCGCCTGCTCGCCCTGCGCTGGGTGAATGGGCATCACTCCTGATGTCTCGTGCAGCTGAGAATCGGTTTTGCTGCTTCCCTAAGAGAGGAGCCGGCGGGATTTGGGAGGCGAGGGGGGGAAGGTTGAGGAACTGCGAAGACTTAGTGCACCTTAAAACCAAAGGACATCTAACCTGCCCTTAGATCTCACTCCAAGACGGAAAAGAGCTATGGCATCTCCTACACTCACAACTACTCCAAACACACCCAGACGCATGCAAAACATCCCGCTTCCCCTTGGCTGCGAAAAACCCCTCCTGGGCAGTAGCGACAGCTCGTGCCAGGCTCCGGATAAGTGCCCTGGCTCTGCCAGCTCCTGCTCCACTCCCAGGCCCTCCTGCCCAGTCCCAGCGAGCAGAGCGAGGGGTCGATTATCAATCTGAAATGCATAGGTATAGACACCACAGGGACACCCACGCCCCGGCGGGAAGGGTCACCGCAGGACCCTCCGCATCCAGCAGGCACGGTCTCCATTTCTGCCTCCAGCTGGGTGGAAAGCAGCGTTTGCCACAGGCACGGTTCGATCATACTCATGCTCCTTGCACGGCCCTGCAAGGGAAGACCAGTTGTTTAGGTCAGACAGCCTGTTTGCCAGCCACAAGCCTCTAGAAGCACTCAATTCCGCTTCCTGGGAAATCCTCTGGCTCAGCGATCCCTCTTCCGTGCCCCCGCGCCGGCCAGGCTCTCTTTACGACTAAGGAAGAACCGTGTTTCCAACCACCACAGCTACAAAGGCAGGAGAACCCAAGAGGTCTGCTTTGGCTCAGGAACGCCATTCGTTTGCAGCGGGCTGGCAGCACCCAGGTCCTTGCGCGCACGCCCGGGCGCTGCTCTACTTGGGAGGTATCACGACTATAGGCTGCCCTCGCTTGGGTCTCCACATGAGGACTTGGGCATCGTTGGCATTAGGTTTCACTAGTGCGTTTGGTGGGATGGGCTCCATCCTGCTGAGGATCCGGGGCTGCTCCTGCTGAGTCCTCCCCACCAGCCGTGCCCGCTGCCCCAGCAGCTGCATGGGATCAACCTCAATGTCCACCCGCATCCTCCACTTTATAGTCTGCAAGATGATCTTTTCCTTGGTGGTGGTGTTCATGGCCACCAGCCACGTGGTAAAGCTCTGGTCCCTTTTAATCCTGGTCAGCAGCGGCACGTTACTGTTGCTGACAGGGACAGCCCACGTCACGCTGGGGTAGAAATTGTCATTCATGCTCACCGAGAACCTGGAGATCTTGTTAGTGGGCCCGACCAGGGTCACTGTTTCTGTGGTGTTTCCATACCAGGGGTAGCTCACGCCATCCGAATCACTGATGGCTTTCACTCTTCCTTCTCGCAGGTCGGGCAGCTCCCAGCTTGACCTAGCAAAGGGGAAGAAAAAGGCCAAGTTAGTGGGGAAATGGCAGCAACGGCGCCCAGCGAGGGACAGGGAGGCAAGCAGCACGGGGACCCCCTCCCCGCCCACAGCCATCCCCCAAGGACCTCCTTCGAGAACACATTCGGCTTCAGTTCCTTTGCCGAGTTCCTCATGGCCAGCGGAAGCCTTTGCTCTATCAGCACGACACTATTTTAATTAACCTGCACCCCAACCAACTGGGCCAAAACTCATTGCTGAGCCTCCCTGGGGTCACTCTCTCCTTAATCAACTCCTGTGCCGGAGGAGACCAGCATTCCCCGTTGACTGCGGTGCTGGCCAAGCCCCTCCGCAGCCCCCTCCCGCGATAAAAGTCTGCAATTTTTGTGCCTCTAAACACAGGCGCCTGCACAGAGGCACATACAGTAATTAAATGCCACAATTATGCCTGTCACTGGTGCAATGAAATCCCTGCAATACGGCTTGGGGGGGTGGAAACCGCATCCCAAACCCTGGACACCGACTGCGTCGGCAACCCCGCGTGGCCACGGCACAAGAGATGGTCGCCTTGTGGCCGTGGCCAGCGAGGAGCCGTGGTGACGCCTCCTGCCGAGTCCCAGCTCTTGGCTTCAAACCCATCCGGGCCCCAGCGCTGCCCGGCAGCAGTAGAGGACAGGTGACCGCCATCCATCCCCCTGGTAGGTGACGACCTCCGAACCCTCCGGTGCCATGGGCGAAGGGCTCCGCCACCACGCCGGGAGGCCGGCGGGCAGCACCGGGGCCGGCTGCTCCCCCCGGTACCCTCGGGAGCCGTGTGTCCCCCCAGCCCGGGGCGGTCGGGGGTGCTCACACGCCCAGGTCGCTGTAGGTGTTGTAGAACTCCATGTGGTTGCAGGCCTGGATCCAGCCCACCACCCAGGTGTGCCGCCGGGCGATGGGCGGCATGAGGACGCGGGCCGAGGCGCGGAAGTAGGGCGTGCGGTACCGCAGCACCACCGGCGAGCTCTCCTCGATGGCGGTGGCCGCCGGCTCGATGGTGGCCGACACGTCCGACACCACGATCTGCTCCCGACGCACCCGCGCCTTGCAGGCCACGCTCTGCAGGCACCCCATCGCCGCCGCCGCCGCCAAGCCAGCGTTACCCGCCGCCGCCGCCGCCCAGCCGCGGGGCCGGGGGGGCGGACCGTCCCCCCGCCGCCGCCGCCGCCCGCCCGCCGCCGCCGCCGCGCATCGCCGCCCGCCGCGCACCGGCGCCCGCACCGGCGCCGGCAGGGCGAAGGCGCCGCCGCCGCCCCTTTGCGGCCCTCGCCGGCTGCCGTACGCCGGCCGGGGCGGGCACGTGCGCGGGGAGGCGGGGCGCGTCCGCCCATCCCCGCCCCGGGGAGGCGGAGACGGACGGGCTTCCCCGCCGTCAGGGGGCGCCGCGGCCGGGGAGGCGCGTCCTGTCGCCATGGCAACCGGGTGCGTCACGGGAAGCGGCGGAAGAGGAAGCGGGGCCGCGCCGGGGCCGCCTGGTACCGGGGGGAGCCGGGGTGCCCTTGGGGGGGGTCCCGGGGACACACCGGAGGGCGGGGGGGCCGGGTCACGGCGGTGCCTAGCGGGAGGCGGGGGTGCCGGGCAGGCGGCGGGGCCCGTGGCGGGTTGCGGGGAGAAGTGGGCCCGGTCGGGGGTGGGGGGAATATGGGGGCTCCCGGCGCGGCTGGCCCGGGCGCCGGTCCCAGAGCAGGCCCGGCAGCCGATGACCGGCCCCTACCTGTCCCAGGCCGCCTCCTGTCGCCATGCCGAGCCCCCGCAGCAGCCGCGAGCGACGCGCCGGCAGCGGCAGCAGCCGCCTGGAGTTCCTGTCCCTTGTCAGCCAGCGCAGCCCCGGCCCCCCGGACAGCCCCGCACGCCGCAAGGAGTCCGGCAGCTCGGCGGCGGCCCCGCTGCCCGAGGAGGACTGCATGAAGCTGAACCCTTCCTTCCTGGGCATCGCCCTCAGCTCCCTGCTCGCCATCGACCTCTGGGCCTCCAAGCGCCTGGGCGTCTGCGCTGGGGAGGGCTCGGCCTGGGGCAGCGCGCGGCCCCTCATGAAGGTCATCGAGGTTTCGGGGCACGGCATCCCCTGGCTGCTCGGCACCTTCTACGGGCTCTGCCAGAGCGACAGCTCCGCGGCCAGAGAGGTGCTGCTCAACCTGCTCTTCGGTGAGGCTGGGGGCTCACCAAAGGGCTCCGCGGGCTGGAGCCGAGGGGGGAGGATGGGACCCGTAGGATGGGACAGAGCTGAGTAAACCTCAGCCTCCGACAGCCCCGAGGGCGCCGGCTGATTTTGAGTAACCCCTACAGGCTCATCTGGGGAGCCTGGTAGCAGAGTGAGTAACCCTGCAGCTGGAGGGCGTGGTGGCATGGAGATGGCTCGTCTGTCACAGCTCCAACCACGCGCTGCGAAACTCCTGACAGCTGAAGCGCTCCTGCGGTTGCACAAAACTTTCAGGGAGCTGAACTCTCTTTTAAGTTCTTCAGCTTATCAGAACAGCGCATTCCAGGTACAGCTTCCTAGTGTTGAGACACCAGCCCTTTTCCCTGAAAAGCTGCTCTGGCACACAGATGTCTGCACCCTTGGGCTCCCTGCAGGCAGTACCTGCGTGGACTGATCCGTAGCAGCCAGTGAGGAAACTTGGTTTAAAGCCGGCATTTTAATTTTTTGTGGTGTAATATTCCCCCACCCCCTCAAGCATCCTGTCCTATTAGGTACACCTGGATTCTTCCTTTTTGCTCGTTCAGAAACTAGTAGTTCCAGAGCAACAGACCTTTTCGGATTCCTAGTTCTTACTCTTTCATTAAGTTGCAAATAATTCACGCTTATCATTTGAATTGAAGTTTTCTTAGTGGGAAACATACAGTTTTGTGCATCTTTTTCACCTAGTAGCACATGGTTAAATTACAGTCTCACAGCAGAGCTGTGGGAAGGCACCTGGAGGGCCTCCAACCTAACCTCTGCTCTGAGGAGGTCTGTCCCAGAACCAGGACCTTGTCCGCAACGCTCTGGGCCAGAGCTGCCCACCTCTCTGGGACCCCGTTTCAGGGTTGCAGCACCCACATGGGGAAGGGGTTTTCCCTGATGTCCAAGCTGAATCTTCCAAACCATACGGGGGAAAAAAAAAAGGCAATCAAAATAGGTTTACACATGGGGAAAAAAAAATATTTGTTCATAAATTATTAACCAAAGAGAGTGAACTGAAGTGACTGAAAGATTTGGTGCCCAGGAACAAGCCTAAGGACGAGCAGAAACCAGTCCCTCACACAAGACTTCCTCGGAAGAAGTAGCCCTGGCTGCGAGCGCTGGGCTAATGGGGATGGAGAAAGCACCCTCTGCCCTACCTGAGAAGCTGCTCTTGCCAAATACTGGCTGAACACTTCTCACAGGTGCTACGCCTCTGACTCCTACCGCAACAGCCTTTATCTCTCTGGGGGCGAGCCACTATTATTTAAATCATCCTTTACCCAGCTCTTAAAAACCAAAGCGTAGTTAACTTTCTGGCATTAATCCCTCCCCCAGCAGCAGGGAGAAGCCAGACCACAGGAGCCCTGGCAGCGCCAGGCGAGCTCGGAGCCCCTCAATCCCTGAACTGTGGTAGAAGTAGGTTGATCATTCACCCGGGTCAGTTTGACCCCCAGCCACGAGGGTAGGCAAAGGGAGGTTGAGTCAGCACAGGCTGTCAGGAAGGGAGCTGTGGGGAACATTAACCCCACCATTGCCTTCAGATTAAGGGTCAGTTTGAGCTGTGAGCGGTGGCAAGATCAGATTTTGCGCAGAAAGAGAAGTCCTTGGGTGCCAGCCGGGCCACGTCCCATTGCTGGCTGTGGCAGGCAGAGGGTCTGACACTGCACAAGGGCTGCATGCAGCAAGAGTGGAGATTGAAGATATGCTCATGCCGGAGAAAGCCAGGCACTGGATGAGTCCCGTGGGGGCGTTGGAGCCATGGGGAATACTGCCTTCTCTTAGCAGGTTTTGGTAGCCAAGTGCTTTCTTCTTAGCTAATGGCTCTGGCTTTGATTCTTGCCCAGTTTTCCTTGGAGAAAACCCAAAAAAACCCACCCAGCCCTTCCTCACTCACTGTTACTGTCTCCTAGCGTTGCTGCTGGATCTCGTGCTGGTGGCGGTGGTGAAAGGGATCGTCAAGCGACGGCGGCCCACCCACAACAAGATGGACATGTTCGTCACCATCTCAGTGGACAAGTACTCCTTTCCATCGGGCCACGCCACCAGAGCCGCCCTGGTCTGCCGCTTCGTTCTGCACCACTTGGTCCTCGCCGTCCCGCTGCGGGTCCTGGTGGTGCTCTGGGCTCTCATCGTCGGCGTTTCAAGGGTCATGCTGGGCAGGCACAACGTGACAGACGTGCTCTTCGGTTTGCTGCTGGGCTACGCGCTGTACAGCGTGGTGGAGTACTGCTGGCTGTCGCCGCTCAGCGCGCCTGCCCTCTTTGCACTCTGGAGCCATTGATGGCTGGGTCCCTCCTAAAGGAGGAGGTACGCACCCGGTTTTCTAAGGGAGGGGATACTGGGACTTGGACTCGCATCCTAGACCTCACCTATCCAGCCCAAGACTTCAACACTAGCCGTGCTGCAGGCTCCTGGGCCCACACTTAGATGTTTTGGTGCTGCCTTGCCCACGTGGTGGGCTGTCAGGCAGGGTGCGCGCTGGCCAAGCAGCTGCGCTGACTGTTCTCCCATGAAAAAAACAGTCCCTGCAGAGCCCGGGAAGGGCTCAGCACATTCATCCGGCAGCTCGCTGCTGATACTGTGAATCGGCGTGCCCTTGCTGGGCACCTGTTGCGTTAGCCCATGGTGTATGTGGTAGCTGTGGCTTTGCAGAGGTTTGTCTGCAATTGCCCGTGTATCTGTGTGCTGTAAATACACTGATCGTGTTGCCGTTGTGAGCATGCCCTGCACAGCCTGCTCCGTAATGTCTGTCTGGAGGGGACTCACTGGGGTCTGTCCTTGGGTTTATAAAGAGCTCTTTCTTCCTAAGCAGTGTGTCTCTGCCCTGTTGCTCTTGATTTAAGCACTGCACTGAGGCCAGATCTCAGCGAACAAAGGCACAAGCACCTGACTCCCAATGCCATGGGGAAAGGATGGTGCAACTGAGGGGTTTGTCCCTTCATGCTGTCTCCAAGAGTGGGGGTAAGCAGGGAAACAGCTCCCAGCAGCAGCTTGCTCCTGGAGCCCTTGTGCGGAGCATCACAGCTCCTTTTCCCCCTCCTCAGGATTTTCAGTCTCCCAGGGAGGACAGTGCATTCATAGCAATTCCTGTTTGTTGGCAGGTTACCGGTGCTGCTGACAACCCACTGCAGAGCAAACCTCTTCCCCGTAGCCCTGGCTAGCCGTAGACCCTCACCCAGGCTGCTGGGCAGCCCCAGGAGCCAAGCATTACTTGCGCCGCTTGCAGCAAGAGGCCTTAGCTCTGCCAGCCACCACCACCACAGCTCCCAGCGCTCTGGGCAGGCTGGCTCTCCTACCATGCCATTCTTGGTCCCGGCAGGCTTTTTTTCCTAGAAGACCGCTTGTCCTTGGCCCGAGGGGACCATGATAAGCCTCTGTAATGAGATGGGGCTGAGAGCGAGCCAGAAGAGCACAGGATCCACATCAAGAGAGACCACAGCCAGGAAGGGAGTGAGGGCTCCGGGCTGAGCTTAAATAGTGCTCCTGGCATGTAGGTGGGTGTGAGTGGGTCCAGGTGAGGCTCATGGTGGCCATTAAGGTCTATTAGTGCACACAAAGCCCTGGAAAGCACAGATAAAGTTGTATTAAAACCAGGCAGTGTTTAAGTGTGCTGTTCCTCTGGCTGAAGTGTGCAGGAGCAGCCCAAGGGCCGCTGGTACAAGCACCCTGTCTGTGTCTGTCACCCACTGTCACCTACACAGGGGCTGAAACAAAAGTGCTCGATGGAACAAGGCTCCCCCAGAACTGAGCCCTGACCCGCTGGCATGGTGAGCCAGTGAAGCCACCAGCTGTGGGTTTGCATTCCAGTGTTCCAAAGAAAAAAAAAAAAAAAAATCCCCTTGGTTACACCACATGCCGGACAGCCGGCTGGGCCAGTCCGGCATCCGCATGGCAGCATCCAGCCACTGCGGCCAGCCCTCCTGCCCTGAGGGAAAGATGAGCTCTGTGGTGGCTGCAGGATCACGGGCAGGCGGCGCACTCCAGCGTGGTCAGGATTTGGGGTGATCAGGGCTTGCCAAAACATCTTAGCTCTACTTTTTGCCAAACGCGGGGTGCTTTTCATCCAAGCTGTTCTTACAGCCGTCGGTGTCTTCCTCTCCAGGCCACAGAGGAGTACGGCAGCAACTCTGTGCCTCTGTGGCTTGTTCCCATATGCACGTGCGTGCCAGAAGTTGCTCCTGGATCACTTGCAGGACCCTCCACGAGGTGCTTGGTGGCACCCACCACCACCAGTGCACAGCCCCGCTGGGTCATGGGCTGCCCTGACACCCTCTCACCGCTGCTCTGCTTCTCCCCACCTCCACCAGCAAGACCTCCAGTCTCCTCTTGTGCTTGTCACTTGTCACTGCTCCTCCGAGCATGGGTGATAGGAAGGAGGAGATGGCTGCTTTCTGCTCGCCTTGTGCCACGTCACCTCTGCCCACTGTGAAATCCCAGAGTGGACGTGTGTGTGTGCACTGCCCACCATACTGTCTGTCCCAGGCACAGAGGACCGTGGCTCTCCCGCAGATATTAACAAGCTTATCTTGACCGAAATGCCATGTCTTGACCCTGGTGCACTCCTGCTGTCCTCTGTGCCTGATGGTGCAGTTTGGCTGGGCCATGAGCCCAAGCACAGTGGGGACAAAGTCCAGGGCTGTGCAGCCTCTCGTAGCCACTAAGGCAGAAGGGCAAATTCGAAGGCAACCTGCACAGAGGTTTCGTATCACAGCGGTGGGGTTGAGAGCTGGGAGAAGTCCCCTGTGCCAGTAGCCCTTGGGCAGTCCCTGCAGAGCTTCCAAAAGAGCCAGAAGCCAGCTGAGAGCGGAGCAGGGAGGGTAGCGCTGCCAGTGCTGCCTCCTCGCCGTCCCCGTGCAGATCTCCCTGCCTGGTAAGAGATACTTTCAATGCTTTTTGACACGCAGGCACCGAGCGTGGGTTGGCAGCTCGGCGCCTCTGTGCCCCCGGGCAGAGATTAGCCCTTGCCAACAATGAGGGACAGAAAGAGCTTTATCACACTTATTGCAAACATACTATGAGTTTTAAAAGGTTAAAACCGTTTCGGCTGTAGAGCTTAGCCCCTCCGCAACCCTGCGCCTTGCTCAGCTCTGGGTTGAAGCTCCCTGAACGCAGGAGAGCAGATTTCCCCTGCAGCCCCCAGGGGCTGTCCGGCTGCGAGTGTCCCCAGAGCCAGCAGCGTGGTCCTGAGCCTCCTGCTGCTGTGGAAAACCTTTTCCTAACTGGATCCACCACCAGGGACACCTCGGCAGCACAGTGCTCCTTGCAGAGGGGTCCAGCTGGGCCCGGGACTCCGATGGCCCAGGAGTAAACAGTGGCTACGGCGATGCTGTGCTGACATGCCCAGCCCGGGGCATGGGGGACGTGAGCAACGCGGTGCCGGGTGCCACTGGAGCAGCCGGAGCTGCGCATGCCGCTGGGTATCAGCATAAACAGGGTTGGGCTGATCCTGATAATCCCAGAGGTAAAAATTCAGGGCAGTGTTTGTTTACCCGGCACACACGCCATGGGGACTGGCTGCTTCTCCTGCAACCCCCACAATGTTCTCACACGGGGGTTCCTGGCGGGCTGCTTGGGACGGCTCCTTACCCTGCCATCCGAGGCTGTGGCGAGAGCCGCTGCCGGAAAAGCCGACGAGGTGGCCAGGATCCAGCCAGGCGCTGGCTTCCTTCCCCCCCGCCAGCTCCGTGGGAGGAGTGACGGAGAGGGAGGCTCCGCTCGCTGCCGCTACACACCCTAAACCCAGGCCATCCGGCGTCCTGCGTCACCGCTCAGGGCAACCCGGTAGAGACCATCGTCTAGCTCCCTGCCTGCTGCCGGCCTTTCCCGGGCTGCCGCTGCCGCAGGTCAGTTGAGGGCCTCCCCGCGGGCTGCCGGCACATAGCGGGTGACGGGTTGGCAGGACAGACATTTCCCCGGGGAAGGGAGAGGGCAAAGTGCAAGCGGAGGGGCTGTCACCCACCCGGGAGGGAGCCATCGCTACCCAAGGCGGGGCATGGCATTCCGGCACACCTCCATCGCCAGGATTTGGCGTGGGCAGGGAGATTTCGAGGCACCCAGTAGCATTTCTTCCCATGGCGTCCAGAGGCAACACCGCGGTGGTGCAAAACCCCAGCACCAGCCAGGTCACTGCTGGGGCGGGGAATAGCAGTTGCCTCGCAGCCCCAGACAAACTTTTTGGGGGGCTGCCTCTCAGTTTGGGTCCCCTTTGGCGCACAGGGTCAAAATTTTGCACAGCTGCTCCCCTTGCCCCTCAACCACGCTCCCTGGCACTGTCCCTAGGCAAACACCCAGAATGGCGAAGAGGGTGGCCATCATTGGAGGGGGCAGCAGCGGGCTGTGCGCCATCAAAGCCTGTCTGCAAGAGGGGCTGGAGCCTGTCTGCTTCGAGAGGACCGGGGACATCGGAGGCCTCTGGAGGTTTGAGGTAATCCCTGCTGGCCACATGTCCTGCTGGGGGTCAGCACCGCCACAGCATCAGGGTGGCACGCAGCCAGCCACGGCGGGGTCCCAGGGGAGAGGCTGAGGGCAGGTGGTCCACAAAAAGGGCCACCAAATCATCCCCGTCCGTCCCTCCCCATTGCTGCCCCTGTGCCAGTGCCGAGCCGTGCCCTGCTCCCGCAGGAGCACCCTGAGGAGGGCCGCGCCAGCATCTACCGCTCCGTCATCATCAACACCTCCAAGGAGATGATGTGCTTCAGCGACTTCCCCATCCCCGACCACTTCCCCAACTACATGCACAACTCCAAGATCATGGAGTATTTCCGCATGTACGCCCAGTGCTTCGACCTGCTCCGCCACATCCGCTTCAGGGTGAGAGCGGGGGGGGGCTTGGGGGGGCGGCGGCAGTGGGGCCGGGGGGCACAGGGTGCCTGACGCCCGCTCCCCCCGCACCCAGACCAGCGTGTGCCACGTGGCCAAGTGCCCCGACTTCGCCGCCACGGGCCAGTGGGAGGTGGTGACGGAGAGCGAGGGGAAGCAGGAGGCGGCCGTCTTCGATGCCGTGCTGGTGTGCACCGGGCACCACACCGAGGCACATCTCCCGCTGAGCACCTTCCCAGGTACCGCCCCAGAGAGCTCGGCCAGGGGAACCCCTGTTCTCCCTGCTGCTCTTCCTCCTGGCCTCGGCGTTCCCCTGCGTTGCTTCTACTCGATGAGCGCTCCCACTCTCCCCAGGAGGGGTCTGGTGGAGCCAGGGAGGGTCCCCACTTCAGTTTTTGAGGAGGTGACCCTCCAGCGTGGCACCAGGAAGCCAAGCACCCGTCCTCCCCACCCGCAGGCATCGAGAAGTTCAAGGGCCGCTACCTCCACAGCCGAGACTACAAGGATCCCCGAGATTTCACTGACAAGAGGGTTGTTGTCATCGGGATTGGGAATTCGGGGTCAGACCTGTCTGTGGAGATCAGCCAAACGGCCAAGCAGGTGAGGAGCGGGAGTGGGGTCCCGGTGGGCAGGGAAGCCCCCTGTGAGACGCTGCCAGCTCCACAAGGACACCAAAACCAAGGTGCTGGCACTCCGTCACGGCACGTGCTGCATTTCACAGTGCCAGTACCTAGCAATTCCAGTTGTCGGGCAGCAGTGGCAGCCAAGACTCGATCCCATACGGATACCCTGATTTCCATCCCCAAGTCCCGCGCTGGGCCTGCCCCTGCAGCTCTTCCCTACCTCTCCAGGCAGCGTGAAGAAGAGTGACCCCAGGGAAATGATATGCCCCCCTGGTGCAGCCCCCCCAGGACTGTCACAGCCTTCAGGAGACGGTGCTTCCTTCCTCAACCAGGTCTTCCTTAGCACCCGCCGGGGTGCATGGATCTTCAACCGTGTTGGAGATCAGGGCTACCCCATCGACATCATCTTCACCACACGTATGAAGCAGTTCCTGAAGGCGGTGCTGAGCCAATCCATGGTGAGCAACTTCACAGAGAAGCAGCTGAACGCGAGGTTTGACCACTCACACTACGGCCTGAAGCCAAAGCACAGGTGCCAGCAAAAGCTCCCCCTGCCCAGGAGGGGACCCCCCTGGCTCCCACTGTGTCCAGCCCCGCTCGGCCATTTCCGTGCTCCCTGTGCCCAGGTTAGGGCTGAGGCACCAGCCCTGGAAACCCAGATAATAGTTGTGGTGGGCCCAGTCAATGCTTGAGAGAGCCACCACTGCCCCTTCTGGGGAGCCTTGGTGGCACCAGTGCAGTAGCAGCTGCCAAGCATCCTTGGGGACCATGCCTATTGGTGATAAGCATCCTCAGGGCTGAACATCCCTGGAAATGACCATCCTTGGAGCAGGGAGCAGTGGCCGGAGCAGGACATGGAGCAGAGACACCCCAACCCAGAACCCTGATGGCTCCTTGTGCCTTCCAGGATCTTTGACCAGCACCCGACCATCAATGACGACCTGCCCAACCGCATCATTTCAGGCAGGGTACTGGTGAAGCCGAACGTCCAGGAGTTCACAGAGACATCTGCCATCTTTGAGGATGGCACCAGGGAAGACATCGACGCCGTGGTCTTCGCCACAGGATACAGCTTCTCCTTCCCCTTCCTCGAGGGCTGTGTGAAGGTGGTGGAGAACCAGATCCCCCTCTACAAATTCATGTTCCCCCCTGACCTGGAGAAGCCAACACTGGCTTTCATCGGCCTCATCCAGCCCCTGGGTGCTATCATGCCCATCTCTGAGCTCCAGTGTCGCTGGGCCACCCGTGTCTTCAAGGGTAAGTGAGGCAAACCTCCCCCACGGCTGCAGCTGAGCCTGCACCCCCGGAGCTGGGGCAGGTGGCCAGCCGTGTCTGGGAGGCAGCAGCTGGCTGTGCCATCCTGGTCATGGGCGATGGCATGGCCACCCTGCAGCCATCATTGTGAGCCAGGCTTTTGCCTGAGCAGCTCAGGGACATGCATACCCTGAGCCCCGTGGCTGCTCCTTCCCATCCCAAGGAGCTTGGACATGCCTCGGGTACCAGACCGCCTGCCACGGTGGTGCTGGCAGGGGCACAGCACCCCGGTAAGGGCAGCACAGCAGCAGCCACTGTTGCCAGCGGGATGCAGCACCCCCATGCTGTGGCTCATCCTCCCTAGGGCTGAACAAGCTGCCCCCGCGGCACGACATGGAAGATGACATCAAGCAGAAGACAGAAGCGATGGCAAAGCGGTAAGACACCCACCCCCACAGGGAACAGGGAAGGGGATGGTTTGGGCATGGCTACTCGTAGGCACCCGTCCTGTCCCGCGGCAACCTGTCCTGTCCTGTGGCTGCGTCCTGGCACATTGGAACGTGCCAACAGACGGCAGGGATGCGCTTGGCCACACTACTCCCACCCCGCTGATCTTTCCCGATAGCAACCCGTCCAATACCACCTTGCCGGCACTCGGGGCATCTGCTGGCTCTGCCGCCAGCACCCACCTGCCCTCCTTGCCCGCAGGTACGTGAAGAGCCAGCGGCACACCATCCAGGTGGATTACATCCCCTACATGGACGAGCTCGCCTGCCAGGTGGGGGTCAAGCCCAACCTGCTCGCCCTCTTCCTCACCGACCCCAAGCTGGCGCTGGAGGTGGCCTTTGGGCCCTGCACGCCGTACCAGTACCGCCTGCGGGGCCCGGGCAAGTGGGCAGGTGCCAGGGAAGCCATCCTCACCCAGCGGCAGCGCATCATCAAGCCTCTGCAGACACGGCACGTAGAGGAGCACGCCTCAGCCCCCGCTGTGCCCCTCGTCTTCAAGCTGGTTGGGGCTGTGGCTGTCCTTGCCATCATTTTTGCTTACTTGTAGGTGCCCTACAAGTGTGGGAATGGTGGCTTTGTGATGCACCGGGGGGGCTGGCTGGCCACCCCCTGCCCCGCAGCAACCTATGCCCCCCAGTGCTGCCAGAAGCCCTTCTCCTGCCTGGCATGGCCCCGCTGAGGCCACACCGTGAGCTTGGGATGCACACAGCCTCCCCGGCTGCCAAAATAAAACTTCGGTGCCCGCTCTGCGAATCCCCCCGGGGAGCCACTACTGGGGACAGAGGAAGAAACCTGCTCACTCGCAGGGTAAAATCCAGTCCCTCTCAGCCAGCACTTTTGACCCGCGGGGACACGCCGGGCTTTTCGGTCACCTATAACGCAGCCGTGCCACCACTGGCACCCTCACACAAGAGCTAACGAGCACAGCAGGCTTCCTAACTGGATAAATGTGTTAAACCGAGCCAGGCGTCCGTCCTGTTACTGACACCATGCAGTGCCGGCGGGGGGAGGCACACAGGTCTGAGGTCGGCCTTGTGCCGGTGGCACAGGTCCAGCTCCATGGCAGCACAGGCTGCATGCACACACACACACACACACACGCACACGCATGCACAGGGTGCACCCACAGCAAAACAACCGCGCCCAGGGTGTGCACCACCAGAGCAGGTCACGGTGGTCCCAGCGGCATGGCTCAACGCCACCCTCATCACCTGCACACAGCCCCTCCAGAGGATGGCTGAGTGGGCTGGGGACATGGAGCAGTGACAGGGCGTCCTGGCCACCACACGCCAGCCACGAGTGCCCTGAGCACCCCTTAGTTTTGTTTTCCACACCACGACCTGCCGAAATCTGGAGCGTGGCCACATCTTGGCCCCCGCGCCCAGGAAGTCCCGTGGCAGTGTCGGCATCATTAAGCACTTACAGAACCTAATGAGCCCCTTGCGGAGGGCGGGTTGCAGGCAGGAGGTGTGGCGCGGCGGCGGTGGGAACCTGTAGATCATGTCTGGAAGAAACATATCTTGTGACACCCCAGCTGACCTCAGTCACCCACGGGAAGCAGAGAGACGGCCATCCCCAACCGAGCGGCACTGCGCGTTCCCCTGCTGTGACCCACCAGGCTCCGCACGCTCGCCCCGAGCGTGTTTCACCCCTGGCTTGAGGCTTCTCCAGCATCCCTCCCACCACCGCACCACGGGACATGGCTGCCCAGCAAGTAGCCATCATTGGGGCCGGTGCCTCTGGCCTGTGTGCCCTGAAATGCTGCCTGGATGAGGGGCTGGTACCCACCTGCTTTGAGAGGAGCGGGGACATCGGGGGGCTCTGGCGCTTCAAGGTAAGCACTGTGCCGTGCCAGCCTGCCCTGCGGCAGCCGCACAGACAGGATTGGGATTGGTCATTGGCAGCTAACGAAGCACCGCTCCCCTGCTTTGCATGCATCCGAGGAAAACCACAGGAAAGAAACGCTGCTGCAGAAGCGGCAGATCCCCGTGGTGCCAGCTGGTGTGCCGGCCACATGCGACCCACCTCCTTCCCACCAGCAGCAGGACAGACCCTCCGCGAGGACTTGACCCAGCTCCCCCAGCTCAGGCTTCCCCCTTCCCACCCCTCCCTTCCCGGTCTCATCCATCCCTTCCCCTGCTGCTTTGCTCCTGGTCCCCTCCAGCCCTTTCCTACCCATCCTGGTACCACCTGACCCCGCTGGCTGTCCCAGTCTCCATCCTGCCTAGCTCTTCCCTGGAAGTCCCAGCTGCTTCTCTCCCTGCTTCTGTGCCGCTCACCCACGCAGAGGCGCCGAGTGCTGCCTCACCTGTACCTTGGCTCTCCCTGCCTTGAGGGAAGTCCCGGAGCTCATTTCTGCCCCCACCTAGTGAGGCTGCTGACTTTTCTCCCAGGAGCCACCAAGAAGAAGCCAAGCCTTTCCACCATGCTCTGACAGGCGGGTGGGAGAGCCCGGGGGGGGACACACACCACACCACGCCATCGTGGGGTTTGGGGTGGCTCGGTTACAGTCTGCAGGTTCTGCCCATGCTGGGTCAGAAACAGGGCTGGGGGAGCAGAGCCACAGCAGCAGTGCCAGGCTACCGGGGCTGAGACCTGGCAAGCAGAAGTGGCCACTCAGCTGGAAGCACCGGAGCTGGCTCAGCAGCTGGCAAGACCTGACATGGCAAGATCTGACATAGCAAGACCGAGGCAATGGCACCACAGGCAGCTTTGGGAACGTGCCGCCTCATCAGGGCCAGGGGTGGGAGCAGGGAAACTGAGGCACAAGACCCCCACAACCCGCTGTCACCACTGCATGGCCCACGCCAACCCAGAGCTTCCTCTTCCCTGTTTGGTGGGGTGGGCGGTTGCAGCTGTGGGAGGGTGCTGGGGGCAGGGATGGGTGCTATGACCACCCGTGGCTTAATCCCACACTCACAAGCATGGTGAGGCAGCAGGCAGCCAGCCAGCCATGGGGTCCCTGGCCAGTGCTGAGCCGTGCCCTGCTCCCGCAGGAGCACCCCGAGGAGGGACGCGCCAGCATCTACCGCTCCGTCATCATCAACACCTCCAAGGAGATGATGTGCTTCAGCGACTTCCCCATCCCTGACCACTTCCCCAACTACATGCACAACTCCAAGATCATGGAGTATTTCCGCATGTACGCCCAGCGCTTCGACCTGCTCCGCCACATCCGCTTCAGGGTGAGAGCCAGGGGGGGCTTGGGGGGGCAGCGGCAGTGGGGCCGGGGGGCACAGGGTGCCTGACGCCCGCTCCCTCTGCACCCAGACCAGCGTGTGCCACGTGGCCAAGTGCCCCGACTTCGCCGCCACGGGCCAGTGGGAGGTGGTGACGGAGAGCGAGGGGAAGCAGGAGGCGGCCGTCTTCGACGCCGTGCTGGTGTGCACCGGGCACCACACCGAGGCACATCTCCCGCTGAGCACCTTCCCAGGTACCACGCCAGAGAGCTCGGCCAGGGGAACCCCTGTTCTCCCTGCTGCTCTTCCTCCTGGCCTCGGCGTTCCCCTGCGTTGCTTCTACTCGATGAGCGCTCCCACTCTCCCCAGGAGGGGTCTGGTGGAGCCAGGGAGGGTCCCCACTTCAGTTTTTGAGGAGGTGACCCTCCAGCGTGGCACCAGGAAGCCAAGCATCCGTCCTCCCCACCCGCAGGCATCGAGAAGTTCAAGGGCCGCTACCTCCACAGCCGAGACTACAAGGATCCCCGAGATTTCACTGACAAGAGGGTTGTTGTCATCGGGATTGGGAATTCGGGGTCAGACCTGTCTGTGGAGATCAGCCAAACGGCCAAGCAGGTGAGGAGCGGGAGTGGGGTCCCGGTGGGCAGGGAAGCCCCCTGTGAGACGCTGCCAGCTCCACAAGGACACCAAAACCAAGGTGCTGGCACTCCGTCACGGCACGTGCTGCATTTCACAGTGCCAGTACCTAGCAATTCCAGTTGTCGGGCAGCAGTGGCAGCCAAGACTCGATCCCATACGGATACCCTGATTTCCATCCCCAAGTCCCGCGCTGGGCCTGCCCCTGCAGCTCTTCCCTACCTCTCCAGGCAGCGTGAAGAAGAGTGACCCCAGGGAAATGATATGCCCCCCTGGTGCAGCCCCCCCAGGACTGTCACAGCCTTCAGGAGACGGTGCTTCCTTCCTCAACCAGGTCTTCCTTAGCACCCGCCGGGGTGCATGGATCTTCAACCGTGTTGGAGATCAGGGCTACCCCATCGACATCATCTTCACCACACGTATGAAGCAGTTCCTGAAGGCGGTGCTGAGCCAATCCATGGTGAGCAACTTCACAGAGAAGCAGCTGAACGCGAGGTTTGACCACTCACACTACGGCCTGAAGCCAAAGCACAGGTGCCAGCAAAAGCTCCCCCTGCCCAGGAGGGGACCCCCCTGGCTCCCACTGTGTCCAGCCCCGCTCGGCCATTTCCGTGCTCCCTGTGCCCAGGTTAGGGCTGAGGCACCAGCCCTGGAAACCCAGATAATAGTTGTGGTGGGCCCAGTCAATGCTTGAGAGAGCCACCACTGCCCCTTCTGGGGAGCCTTGGTGGCACCAGTGCAGTAGCAGCTGCCAAGCATCCTTGGGGACCATGCCTATTGGTGATAAGCATCCTCAGGGCTGAACATCCCTGGAAATGACCATCCTTGGAGCAGGGAGCAGTGGCCGGAGCAGGACATGGAGCAGAGACACCCCAACCCAGAACCCTGATGGCTCCTTGTGCCTTCCAGGATCTTTGACCAGCACCCGACCATCAATGACGACCTGCCCAACCGCATCATTTCAGGCAGGGTACTGGTGAAGCCGAACGTCCAGGAGTTCACAGAGACATCTGCCATCTTTGAGGACGGCACCAGGGAAGACATCGACGCCGTGGTCTTCGCCACAGGATACAGCTTCTCCTTCCCCTTCCTCGAGGGCTGTGTGAAGGTGGTGGAGAACCAGATCCCCCTCTACAAATTCATGTTCCCCCCTGACCTGGAGAAGCCAACACTGGCTTTCATCGGCCTCATCCAGCCCTTGGGTGCTATCATGCCCGTCTCTGAGCTCCAGTGTCGCTGGGCCACCCGTGTCTTCAAGGGTAAGTGAGGCAAACCTCCCCCACGGCTGCAGCTGAGCCTGCACCCCCGGAGCTGGGGCAGGTGGCCAGCCGTGTCTGGGAGGCAGCAGCTGGCTGTGCCATCCTGGTCATGGGCGATGGCATGGCCACCCTGCAGCCATCATTGTGAGCCGGGCTTTTGCCTGAGCAGCTCAGGGACATGCATACCCTGAGCCCCGTGGCTGCTCCTTCCCATCCCAAGGAGCTTGGACATGCCTCGGGTACCAGACCGCCTGCCACAGTGGTGCTGGCAGGGGCACAGCACCCCGGTAAGGGCAGCACAGCAGCAGCCACTGTTGCCAGCGGGATGCAGCACCCCCATGCTGTGGCTCATCCTCCCTAGGGCTGAACAAGCTGCCCCCGCGGCACGACATGGAAGATGACATCAAGCAGAAGACAGAAGCGATGGCAAAGCGGTAAGACACCCACCCCCACAGGGAACAGGGAAGGGGATGGTTTGGGCATGGCTACTTGTAGGCACCCGTCCTGTCCCGCGGCAACCTGTCCTGTCCTGTGGCTGCGTCCTGGCACATTGGAACGTGCCAACAGACGGCAGGGATGCGCTTGGCCACACTACTCCCACCCCGCTGATCTTTCCCGATAGCAACCCGTCCAATACCACCTTGCCGGCACTCGGGGCATCTGCTGGCTCTGCCGCCAGCACCCACCTGCCCTCCTTGCCCGCAGGTACGTGAAGAGCCAGCGGCACACCATCCAGGTGGATTACATCCCCTACATGGACGAGCTCGCCTGCCAGGTGGGGGTCAAGCCCAACTTGCTCGCCCTCTTCCTCACCGACCCCAAGCTGGCGCTGGAGGTGGCCTTTGGGCCCTGCACGCCGTACCAGTACCGCCTGCGGGGCCCGGGCAAGTGGGCAGGTGCCAGGGAAGCCATCCTCACCCAGCGGCAGCGCATC
Source organism: Rissa tridactyla (assembly GCF_028500815.1). NCBI lineage: Eukaryota > Metazoa > Chordata > Aves > Charadriiformes > Laridae > Rissa > Rissa tridactyla. Next base: position 24,478,146 of record NC_071473.1, read on the forward strand.
ATCAAGCCTCTGCAGACACGGCACGTAGAGGAGCACGCCTCAGCCCCCGCTGTGCCCCTCGTCTTCAAGCTGGTTGGGGCTGTGGCTGTCCTTGCCATCATTTTTGCTTACTTGTAGGTGCCCTACAAGTGTGGGAATGGTGGCTTTGTGATGCACCGGGGGGGCTGGCTGGCCACCCCCTGCCCCGCAGCAACCTATGCCCCCCAGTGCTGCCAGAAGCCCTTCTCCTGCCTGGCATGGCCCCGCTGAGGCCACACCGTGAGCTTGGGATGCACACAGCCTCCCCGGCTGCCAAAATAAAACTTCGGTGCCCGCTCTGCGAATCCCCCCGGGGAGCCACTACTGGGGACAGAGGAAGAAACCTGCTCACTCGCAGGGTAAAATCCAGTCCCTCTCAGCCAGCACTTTTGACCCGCGGGGACACGCCGGGCTTTTCGGTCACCTATAATGCAGCCGTGCCACCACTGGCACCCTCACACAAGAGCTAACGAGCACAGCAGGCTTCCTAACTGGATAAATGTGTTAAACCGAGCCAGGCGTCCGTCCTGTTACTGACACCATGCAGTGCCGGCGGGGGGAGGCACACAGGTCTGAGGTCGGCCTTGTGCCGGTGGCACAGGTCCAGCTCCATGGCAGCACAGGCTGCATGCACACACACACACACACACGCGCACACGCATGCACAGGGTGCACCCACAGCAAAACAACCGCGCCCAGGGTGTGCACCACCAGAGCAGGTCACGGTGGTCCCAGCGGCATGGCTCAACGCCACCCTCATCACCTGCACACAGCCCCTCCAGAGGATGGCTGAGTGGGCTGGGGACATGGAGCAGTGACAGGGCGTCCTGGCCACCACACGCCAGCCACGAGTGCCCTGAGCACCCCTTAGTTTTGTTTTCCACACCACGACCTGCCGAAATCTGGAGCGTGGCCACATCTTGGCCCCCGCGCCCAGGAAGTCCCGTGGCAGTGTCGGCATCATTAAGCACTTACAGAACCTAATGAGCCCCTTGCGGAGGGCGGGTTGCAGGCAGGAGGTGTGGCGCGGCGGCGGTGGGAACCTGTAGATCATGTCTGGAAGAAACATATCTTGTGACACCCCAGCTGACCTCAGTCACCCACGGGAAGCAGAGAGACGGCCATCCCCAACCGAGCGGCACTGCGCGTTCCCCTGCTGTGACCCACCAGGCTCCGCACGCTCGCCCCGAGCGTGTTTCACCCCTGGCTTGAGGCTTCTCCAGCATCCCTCCCACCACCGCACCACGGGACATGGCTGCCCAGCAAGTAGCCATCATTGGGGCCGGTGCCTCTGGCCTGTGTGCCCTGAAATGCTGCCTGGATGAGGGGCTGGTACCCACCTGCTTTGAGAGGAGCGGGGACATCGGGGGGCTCTGGCGCTTCAAGGTAAGCACTGTGCCGTGCCAGCCTGCCCTGCGGCAGCCGCACAGACAGGATTGGGATTGGTCATTGGCAGCTAACGAAGCACCGCTCCCCTGCTTTGCATGCATCCGAGGAAAACCACAGGAAAGAAACACTGCTGCAGAAGCGGCAGATCCCCGTGGTGCCAGCTGGTGTGCCGGCCACATGCGACCCACCTCCTTCCCACCAGCAGCAGGACAGACCCTCCGCGAGGACTTGACCCAGCTCCCCCAGCTCAGGCTTCCCCCTTCCCACCCCTCCCTTCCCGGTCTCATCCATCCCTTCCCCTGCTGCTTTGCTCCTGGTCCCCTCCAGCCCTTTCCTACCCATCCTGGTACCACCTGACCCCGCTGGCTGTCCCAGTCTCCATCCTGCCTAGCTCTTCCCTGGAAGTCCCAGCTGCTTCTCTCCCTGCTTCTGTGCCGCTCACCCACGCAGAGGCGCCGAGTGCTGCCTCACCTGTACCTTGGCTCTCCCTGCCTTGAGGGAAGTCCCGGAGCTCATTTCTGCCCCCACCTAGTGAGGCTGCTGACTTTTCTCCCAGGAGCCACCAAGAAGAAGCCAAGCCTTTCCACCATGCTCTGACAGGCGGGTGGGAGAGCCCGGGGGGGGACACACACCACACCACGCCATCGTGGGGTTTGGGGTGGCTCGGTTACAGTCTGCAGGTTCTGCCCATGCTGGGTCAGAAACAGGGCTGGGGGAGCAGAGCCACAGCAGCAGTGCCAGGCTACCGGGGCTGAGACCTGGCAAGCAGAAGTGGCCACTCAGCTGGAAGCACCGGAGCTGGCTCAGCAGCTGGCAAGACCTGACATGGCAAGATCTGACATAGCAAGACCGAGGCAATGGCACCACAGGCAGCTTTGGGAACGTGCCGCCTCATCAGGGCCAGGGGTGGGAGCAGGGAAACTGAGGCACAAGACCCCCACAACCCGCTGTCACCACTGCATGGCCCACGCCAACCCAGAGCTTCCTCTTCCCTGTTTGGTGGGGTGGGCGGTTGCAGCTGTGGGAGGGTGCTGGGGGCAGGGATGGGTGCTATGACCACCCGTGGCTTAATCCCACACTCACAAGCATGGTGAGGCAGCAGGCAGCCAGCCAGCCATGGGGTCCCTGGCCAGTGCTGAGCCGTGCCCTGCTCCCGCAGGAGCACCCCGAGGAGGGACGCGCCAGCATCTACCGCTCCGTCATCATCAACACCTCCAAGGAGATGATGTGCTTCAGCGACTTCCCCATCCCTGACCACTTCCCCAACTACATGCACAACTCCAAGATCATGGAGTATTTCCGCATGTACGCCCAGCGCTTCGACCTGCTCCGCCACATCCGCTTCAGGGTGAGAGCCAGGGGGGGCTTGGGGGGGCAGCGGCAGTGGGGCCGGGGGGCACAGGGTGCCTGACGCCCGCTCCCTCTGCACCCAGACCAGCGTGTGCCACGTGGCCAAGTGCCCCGACTTCGCCGCCACGGGCCAGTGGGAGGTGGTGACGGAGAGCGAGGGGAAGCAGGAGGCGGCCGTCTTCGACGCCGTGCTGGTGTGCACCGGGCACCACACCGAGGCACATCTCCCGCTGAGCACCTTCCCAGGTACCACGCCAGAGAGCTCGGCCAGGGGAACCCCTGTTCTCCCTGCTGCTCTTCCTCCTGGCCTCGGCGTTCCCCTGCGTTGCTTCTACTCGATGAGCGCTCCCACTCTCCCCAGGAGGGGTCTGGTGGAGCCAGGGAGGGTCCCCACTTCAGTTTTTGAGGAGGTGACCCTCCAGCGTGGCACCAGGAAGCCAAGCATCCGTCCTCCCCACCCGCAGGCATCGAGAAGTTCAAGGGCCGCTACCTCCACAGCCGAGACTACAAGGATCCCCGAGATTTCACTGACAAGAGGGTTGTTGTCATCGGGATTGGGAATTCGGGGTCAGACCTGTCTGTGGAGATCAGCCAAACGGCCAAGCAGGTGAGGAGCGGGAGTGGGGTCCCGGTGGGCAGGGAAGCCCCCTGTGAGACGCTGCCAGCTCCACAAGGACACCAAAACCAAGGTGCTGGCACTCCGTCACGGCACGTGCTGCATTTCACAGTGCCAGTACCTAGCAATTCCAGTTGTCGGGCAGCAGTGGCAGCCAAGACTCGATCCCATACGGATACCCTGATTTCCATCCCCAAGTCCCGCGCTGGGCCTGCCCCTGCAGCTCTTCCCTACCTCTCCAGGCAGCGTGAAGAAGAGTGACCCCAGGGAAATGATATGCCCCCCTGGTGCAGCCCCCCCAGGACTGTCACAGCCTTCAGGAGACGGTGCTTCCTTCCTCAACCAGGTCTTCCTTAGCACCCGCCGGGGTGCATGGATCTTCAACCGTGTTGGAGATCAGGGCTACCCCATCGACATCATCTTCACCACACGTATGAAGCAGTTCCTGAAGGCGGTGCTGAGCCAATCCATGGTGAGCAACTTCACAGAGAAGCAGCTGAACGCGAGGTTTGACCACTCACACTACGGCCTGAAGCCAAAGCACAGGTGCCAGCAAAAGCTCCCCCTGCCCAGGAGGGGACCCCCCTGGCTCCCACTGTGTCCAGCCCCGCTCGGCCATTTCCGTGCTCCCTGTGCCCAGGTTAGGGCTGAGGCACCAGCCCTGGAAACCCAGATAATAGTTGTGGTGGGCCCAGTCAATGCTTGAGAGAGCCACCACTGCCCCTTCTGGGGAGCCTTGGTGGCACCAGTGCAGTAGCAGCTGCCAAGCATCCTTGGGGACCATGCCTATTGGTGATAAGCATCCTCAGGGCTGAACATCCCTGGAAATGACCATCCTTGGAGCAGGGAGCAGTGGCCGGAGCAGGACATGGAGCAGAGACACCCCAACCCAGAACCCTGATGGCTCCTTGTGCCTTCCAGGATCTTTGACCAGCACCCGACCATCAATGACGACCTGCCCAACCGCATCATTTCAGGCAGGGTACTGGTGAAGCCGAACGTCCAGGAGTTCACAGAGACATCTGCCATCTTTGAGGACGGCACCAGGGAAGACATCGACGCCGTGGTCTTCGCCACAGGATACAGCTTCTCCTTCCCCTTCCTCGAGGGCTGTGTGAAGGTGGTGGAGAACCAGATCCCCCTCTACAAATTCATGTTCCCCCCTGACCTGGAGAAGCCAACACTGGCTTTCATCGGCCTCATCCAGCCCCTGGGTGCTATCATGCCCGTCTCTGAGCTCCAGTGTCGCTGGGCCACCCGTGTCTTCAAGGGTAAGTGAGGCAAACCTCCCCCACGGCTGCAGCTGAGCCTGCACCCCCGGAGCTGGGGCAGGTGGCCAGCCGTGTCTGGGAGGCAGCAGCTGGCTGTGCCATCCTGGTCATGGGCGATGGCATGGCCACCCTGCAGCCATCATTGTGAGCCGGGCTTTTGCCTGAGCAGCTCAGGGACATGCATACCCTGAGCCCCGTGGCTGCTCCTTCCCATCCCAAGGAGCTTGGACATGCCTCGGGTACCAGACCGCCTGCCACAGTGGTGCTGGCAGGGGCACAGCACCCCGGTAAGGGCAGCACAGCAGCAGCCACTGTTGCCAGCGGGATGCAGCACCCCCATGCTGTGGCTCATCCTCCCTAGGGCTGAACAAGCTGCCCCCGCGGCACGACATGGAAGATGACATCAAGCAGAAGACAGAAGCGATGGCAAAGCGGTAAGACACCCACCCCCACAGGGAACAGGGAAGGGGATGGTTTGGGCATGGCTACTTGTAGGCACCCGTCCTGTCCCGCGGCAACCTGTCCTGTCCTGTGGCTGCGTCCTGGCACATTGGAACGTGCCAACAGACGGCAGGGATGCGCTTGGCCACACTACTCCCACCCCGCTGATCTTTCCCGATAGCAACCCGTCCAATACCACCTTGCCGGCACTCGGGGCATCTGCTGGCTCTGCCGCCAGCACCCACCTGCCCTCCTTGCCCGCAGGTACGTGAAGAGCCAGCGGCACACCATCCAGGTGGATTACATCCCCTACATGGACGAGCTCGCCTGCCAGGTGGGGGTCAAGCCCAACTTGCTCGCCCTCTTCCTCACCGACCCCAAGCTGGCGCTGGAGGTGGCCTTTGGGCCCTGCACGCCGTACCAGTACCGCCTGCGGGGCCCGGGCAAGTGGGCAGGTGCCAGGGAAGCCATCCTCACCCAGCGGCAGCGCATCATCAAGCCTCTGCAGACACGGCACGTAGAGGAGCACGCCTCAGCCCCCGCTGTGCCCCTCGTCTTCAAGCTGGTTGGGGCTGTGGCTGTCCTTGCCATCATTTTTGCTTACTTGTAGGTGCCCTACAAGTGTGGGAATGGTGGCTTTGTGATGCACCGGGGGGGCTGGCTGGCCACCCCCTGCCCCGCAGCAACCTATGCCCCCCAGTGCTGCCAGAAGCCCTTCTCCTGCCTGGCATGGCCCCGCTGAGGCCACACCGTGAGCTTGGGATGCACACAGCCTCCCCGGCTGCCAAAATAAAACTTCGGTGCCCGCTCTGCGAATCCCCCCGGGGAGCCACTACTGGGGACAGAGGAAGAAACCTGCTCACTCGCAGGGTAAAATCCAGTCCCTCTCAGCCAGCACTTTTGACCCGCGGGGACACGCCGGGCTTTTCGGTCACCTATAATGCAGCCGTGCCACCACTGGCACCCTCACACAAGAGCTAACGAGCACAGCAGGCTTCCTAACTGGATAAATGTGTTAAACCGAGCCAGGCGTCCGTCCTGTTACTGACACCATGCAGTGCCGGCGGGGGGAGGCACACAGGTCTGAGGTCGGCCTTGTGCCGGTGGCACAGGTCCAGCTCCATGGCAGCACAGGCTGCATGCACACACACACACACACACGCGCACACGCATGCACAGGGTGCACCCACAGCAAAACAACCGCGCCCAGGGTGTGCACCACCAGAGCAGGTCACGGTGGTCCCAGCGGCATGGCTCAACGCCACCCTCATCACCTGCACACAGCCCCTCCAGAGGATGGCTGAGTGGGCTGGGGACATGGAGCAGTGACAGGGCGTCCTGGCCACCACACGCCAGCCACGAGTGCCCTGAGCACCCCTTAGTTTTGTTTTCCACACCACGACCTGCCGAAATCTGGAGCGTGGCCACATCTTGGCCCCCGCGCCCAGGAAGTCCCGTGGCAGTGTCGGCATCATTAAGCACTTACAGAACCTAATGAGCCCCTTGCGGAGGGCGGGTTGCAGGCAGGAGGTGTGGCGCGGCGGCGGTGGGAACCTGTAGATCATGTCTGGAAGAAACATATCTTGTGACACCCCAGCTGACCTCAGTCACCCACGGGAAGCAGAGAGACGGCCATCCCCAACCGAGCGGCACTGCGCGTTCCCCTGCTGTGACCCACCAGGCTCCGCACGCTCGCCCCGAGCGTGTTTCACCCCTGGCTTGAGGCTTCTCCAGCATCCCTCCCACCACCGCACCACGGGACATGGCTGCCCAGCAAGTAGCCATCATTGGGGCCGGTGCCTCTGGCCTGTGTGCCCTGAAATGCTGCCTGGATGAGGGGCTGGTACCCACCTGCTTTGAGAGGAGCGGGGACATCGGGGGGCTCTGGCGCTTCAAGGTAAGCACTGTGCCGTGCCAGCCTGCCCTGCGGCAGCCGCACAGACAGGATTGGGATTGGTCATTGGCAGCTAACGAAGCACCGCTCCCCTGCTTTGCATGCATCCGAGGAAAACCACAGGAAAGAAACACTGCTGCAGAAGCGGCAGATCCCCGTGGTGCCAGCTGGTGTGCCGGCCACATGCGACCCACCTCCTTCCCACCAGCAGCAGGACAGACCCTCCGCGAGGACTTGACCCAGCTCCCCCAGCTCAGGCTTCCCCCTTCCCACCCCTCCCTTCCCGGTCTCATCCATCCCTTCCCCTGCTGCTTTGCTCCTGGTCCCCTCCAGCCCTTTCCTACCCATCCTGGTACCACCTGACCCCGCTGGCTGTCCCAGTCTCCATCCTGCCTAGCTCTTCCCTGGAAGTCCCAGCTGCTTCTCTCCCTGCTTCTGTGCCGCTCACCCACGCAGAGGCGCCGAGTGCTGCCTCACCTGTACCTTGGCTCTCCCTGCCTTGAGGGAAGTCCCGGAGCTCATTTCTGCCCCCACCTAGTGAGGCTGCTGACTTTTCTCCCAGGAGCCACCAAGAAGAAGCCAAGCCTTTCCACCATGCTCTGACAGGCGGGTGGGAGAGCCCGGGGGGGGACACACACCACACCACGCCATCGTGGGGTTTGGGGTGGCTCGGTTACAGTCTGCAGGTTCTGCCCACGCTGGGTCAGAAACAGGGCTGGGGGAGCAGAGCCACAGCAGCAGTGCCAGGCTACCGGGGCTGAGACCTGGCAAGCAGAAGTGGCCACTCAGCTGGAAGCACCGGAGCTGGCTCAGCAGCTGGCAAGACCTGACATGGCAAGATCTGACATAGCAAGACCGAGGCAATGGCACCACAGGCAGCTTTGGGAACGTGCCGCCTCATCAGGGCCAGGGGTGGGAGCAGGGAAACTGAGGCACAAGACCCCCACAACCCGCTGTCACCACTGCATGGCCCACGCCAACCCAGAGCTTCCTCTTCCCTGTTTGGTGGGGTGGGCGGTTGCAGCTGTGGGAGGGTGCTGGGGGCAGGGATGGGTGCTATGACCACCCGTGGCTTAATCCCACACTCACAAGCATGGTGAGGCAGCAGGCAGCCAGCCAGCCATGGGGTCCCTGGCCAGTGCCGAGCCGTGCCCTGCTCCCGCAGGAGCACCCCGAGGAGGGCCGCGCCAGCATCTACCGCTCCGTCATCATCAACACCTCCAAGGAGATGATGTGCTTCAGCGACTTCCCCATCCCTGACCACTTCCCCAACTACATGCACAACTCCAAGATCATGGAGTATTTCCGCATGTACGCCCAGCGCTTCGACCTGCTCCGCCACATCCGCTTCAGGGTGAGAGCCGGGGGGGGCTTGGGGGGGCGGCGTCAGTGGGGCCGGGGGGCACAGGGTGCCTGATGCCCGCTCCCCCCGCACCCAGACCAGCGTGTGCCACGTGGCCAAGTGCCCCGACTTCGCCGCCACGGGCCAGTGGGAGGTGGTGACGGAGAGTGAGGGGAAGCAGGAGGCGGCCGTCTTCGATGCCGTGCTGGTGTGCACCGGGCACCACACCGAGGCACATCTCCCGCTGAGCACCTTCCCAGGTACCGCTCCGCAGGCTGCTCACCTGGTCCTTGACACCGCTGGGACCACCCTCCTCTCCAGCTTAGCCCCCACCCTTCTCTGGCTGCTGCCAAAAATGCCCCTGCAGGTTAACATACCACGTGGGATTACATGAGCATGCTGCTATTCCACCCATCTTGGTGGTCTGTCCTTGGTGGCTCTTGCCGTGCCGTCAGCGCCCAACCAAAGTGTTCTGCTGGCCGCTGCCAGCTCACTGCTCCCACCACAGACAGGGTCCCCGAGCCATGCACCCGCTGGGCTCTCCAACTCCCTGGCAAGGCTTGAGAGCTCGGCACTGGTGGTGGCCTTCTCCTCTGGGTGCTTGCCAAAAATTCCTGGTGGGCTTTCGGCTGTGGAGATGCTCTTTGGCTGGGGAACAGGCTGGAACACAGCGTCACCAGGGTCTGGTGGGATAGCACAGATCCCTGCTGTTCTTCTGCCCCCAAGACCTGTCACTGGGCAGGAACGGAAGGAGGATTTTGGGATGGGAGCATGGGGGTCTCCAGTCCAAGCCCTGCTCCAAGCCACACCAGCCCCAAAGCCTGAGCAGGATGCTCAGGGCCACGCTGAGCATCTCCCTGGCTGGAGACGCCACCGCCTCACTGGGCACCATCCCAGGGCTGCAACACTCCTGTTGGTCACGCTGCTCGCAGAGCGTTCCCAAAACACACCACCAGTCTGAGCAGGGGGACAGCCACCCACGTCCCTGCCCAGCATGGCTTCCCTCTCTCTTCCAGGGCTGGAAAAGTTTGAAGGCTGGTACCTGCACAGCCGGGACTACAAGAGCCCGCAGTCCTTTTTGGGGAAGCGGGTGGTCGTGGTTGGTACCGGGAATTCAGGCATCGACATCGCGGTGGAGCTGAGCCACGCAGCCAAGCAGGTGTGTGGTGAGAGCCCCCGGGGCTCGGGTGCTTCTTAGTCATACCTTGGCGGGCACCACGCAACCCCCGTCATCCCATGGGCTCCCCTCCCTCCAGCACCCAGCCACGAGCACCCCATCCCCTCTTGATGGGGGTGGCTGTTGTGGTCCCAGCACCCGTGCCAGCACCCCTGTCCGAGGAGCACAGCAGGGGCCCAGCCCACTCACGAGGATGCTGCCATGCCACCACCTCTCCTCTCCTTCCTCCCAGGTCTTCCTCAGCACCAAGCGTGGCACCTGGGTGATGCACCGGGTGGCGGATGGTGGATACCCCTTTGACTTCACCTACATCAACCGCTTCCTACAGCTCCTCCGCAGCCTGCTACCCCACAACGTCAGCAGCTTTTTCATGGAGAGGAAGCTGAACGCCCGCTTCGACCACGCACTCTATGGCCTCCAGCCCCAGCACCGGTGAGCACCCTGGCAGCACCCCTGGCACCTGTCCCAGCACTGCCCGTCCCACTGCCCAGGACCCCACAAGGTCTGTCTGTGCCTTCCAGGATCTTTGACCAGCACCCGACCATCAACGACGACCTGCCCAACCGCATCATTTCAGGCACAGTACTGGTGAAGCCGAACATCCAGGAGTTCACAGAGACATCTGCCATCTTTGAGGACGGCACCAGGGAAGACATCGATGCCGTGGTCTTCGCCACGGGATACAGCTTCTCCTTCCCCTTCCTCGAGGGCTGTGTGAAGGTGGTGGAGAACCAGATCCCCCTCTACAAATTCATGTTCCCCCCTGACCTGGAGAAGCCAACACTGGCTTTCATCGGCCTCATCCAGCCCCTGGGAGCCATCATGCCTGTCTCTGAGCTCCAGTGTCGCTGGGCCACCCGTGTCTTCAAGGGTAAGTGAGGCAGGGTGAGGGAATGCAGCCTGCTCCCATGGCCACAGCAAGGCTGAGCCATTCAACTGGCGGCATCCCCTCGCACACCACCTCCCTCCACCCACCTTTGTTGCCCTCCTCTTGCTTAGTTATAGGGACAAAACCCAACATTGCATTTTGCAATGAGCCTCGTGCTCATCTTCTCTTGCGGGGGCAACTGACAGGTCCTGTTGCCTGCAAACCACCTTCTTCTTCTCCTTTCCTGCTGCTGCTTTCTTCGCTTCTGCCTCCTGCTTTGCTCCTGTTGTGGTGCCACGTCCCCGGAGCCCCAGAGGCTTTTGTGTGCAGAGCCAGCCAGACCATAGCAGGGGCACAGCCCTCCCTCTAGTTCGGCCTCCTCTTCCGCAGGGCTGCAGGACCTGCCGCCATCCGCTGACATGCTGGCCGACATCGCACAAGCCAAGGAGGAAATGGCCAAGCGGTAAGGACCCTGCGCAGGCATCGCCCCTGCCACCGTTACCCCCATACCCCGTGCGCCAAACCCTCCCTGCCCACAGGTACGTGAAGAGCCAGCGGCACACCATCCAGGTGGATTACATCCCCTACATGGACGAGCTCGCCTGCCAGGTGGGGGTCAAGCCCAACTTGCTCGCCCTCTTCCTCACCGACCCCAAGCTGGCGCTGGAGGTGGCCTTTGGGCCCTGCACGCCGTACCAGTACCGCCTGCGGGGCCCGGGCAAGTGGTCGGGCGCCAGGGAAGCCATCCTTACCCAGCGGCAGCGCGTCATCAGGCCCCTGCAAACCAGAACCGGGGCCCGTCCTGCCCACTCCAGCACCATGCCCCACATCTTCAAGGTCTTCTTCAGCATCGGGTTGATTGCGGCCACCGCCGTCTACATCACACTCTCTCCTTAACCCAAAATTGAAGGTTTGCCCGCAGGTCCTGCCGGCAACCTTCTTGCTTTCCTTTGGGCTTGGGTATTTCTGTGGTCTCCTGCTAGGTCTGCTGCCAGGGCAGGAGGCACAGAGGGAGCGGGTTCCTGGAGGACGCAGCCTGGTCTGTTTCACCTTCCTGCCGCGCCAGAGCCACACACAACAGGTCTTTTCGGGAGCTGCTCTGAGGACATGGATCACTCCCTTTCCCTAAATCCTGCCCCGCAGCAGCTCCACAAGCTCTACCTGTGGGTTAGGTCGGTGCAGAGGTGATGGGGAAACTGTGAACTTGCCCAGCCAGGGCACCTCAAGAAAAGGGCAATAAAGCTTGTCCCCACGCCGAGGGGACGAGGGACCGCGTGGGCTGTCTCAGTCTGCGGCTCCGTGTCTGTCCTGCCCGGCCCACGGGCAGCACCCTGGCCACTCGCACCCCACAGCGGGCCTCCTCACGCCCTAGCCGCCCAGCCAGCCCACCTCACGGCTCGCCCGCCCAGCCCCACCGCCACCCCGACCCTCTTCCCCACAGCTACCCCGGGGGCGCTCCGTCCCCGGGCCCTCTGCCCTCAACCGACATGGCGGGTGAAGCCAGGCTGCCCGCCCTTAAGCGACAATGGGCGAAGCCGCCCTCAAAAAACATGGCGGCTGCCCGGCAGCGGGGAAGCGGGTCCGCGCCGGGAGGGAGGGGGGAGGCGCGGCCATAGAGCGGCGGGCGGGGGCGGGCCAGAGCGCCCCGCAGAGGCTGGCGGTGGCGGCGGGGGGGGTGTCGCCATTTTGGACGGAGGCGGAGAAGCGGGGCGGCGGTGGCGGCGGCCAGGTGGGGCCGCGGTCGGGGCCGGGGGGTGGCAGCGGGGTGTCAGGGCAGGGCTGGGCCGCGGGTGGGTGGCAGCCGTCCGGGAGGTGGTGGGTGAGGCGCGGCTGGGCGTCCCCGCGGGTGACACTGCGGTGGGCAACGGTGGCGTCGTGCCCTGCAAGCGGCTCGGAGCCCCTCAGGAGGGCCCGGCCCCTTGCCGGTGCGGCCCGCTTCCCCCTCAGGGCCGGGGCAGGAGCCGCTTCACCATGAGCTGGCGGGGAAGGGGAGCGGGCGGCCGTGGGCCGAGCCGTGACAGCCCTGCCGCCGCCTCCGCTTTGCAGAGCCCTCGTCCCGGCCGTGGGGAAAGGAGACTTGCCTTTCCCGGCTCATCCCTTTAACCTTACGGCCGCCTCACGGCTGAGTTCCCGTTCCCTTTGCCGAAAGAGGGACGCAGGAGAGCCCAGGCGAACCGGCCTTCCCTGCAGGTGTCGGCCACGCAGGCTGCGGGCCGAGGGGTGCTGAACAGAGACCCCACCTCTCCAAAACAAACCCTCTCAGGCTGGCGGCCGGTGTTTCCTGGTACGGGGCATCGGATGGGTGGGAGAGGCAGCGAGCGTGGCACATTTCGGGGGGGAATGGGTGTATTTCACATCTCATTTTCAGAAGCAAAGTGGGGACACGGGGCTGGGTGAAACTGAAGGGGCCTTGTGATCCGGCAGGTGGGCCACCCACCTCAGTGCGACTGGCGGCTGCCATGCAGGGAGCGGATGCTGGGAGCTGACGAGGTTTCCTTGGGCTTTGGTATGGGCAGCGTTTCCATTAGTGACTTGGATGCACTTGTGCCACACTGTCACAGCATGCTGCGCCAGGGGGGCTTGCCTGAACACAGGAGAGTTTGCGTTGTAGAAGTTAATTCCGTAAAGCCCAAGTACCACAGGCTGTGCTCCAGGGGCTCGCTGTCCCGCCGCAGCAGGGTGCCGATGTGCACAGTGCAGGAGGTGGGGTGGTCTTGTCTGTGTGGGATTTCGGATGCCAGAAAGGAGCCACCACTTGGGATAAACCTCAGGAGGCATTTGGAGAGCGCAACCGGTAAGGGACAGCCAGAGGGAGTGGATTTCTTCTAGAGAAGAGAAAGGGGAGCTTTCACATCGGTCAACATCTGCACACATCTCTCAGGTCTGTCTCGGTACCAGAGGTTGTTCAGGCCTTCTTAGCTTCCTCCCTGTAGATGAGAAGTCAGGCAGCCTTAGCAGAGATACTGGGGAAGAAGCTCCTCAACAGCAGGTCTAGCAGCACAGGGACAGGTTTTGTGAGGAGCTGTCTGAGCCTCCTCCGGGGCAGTGGGGGAAGAAGTCAGAGCAAGTGGTGCACCTCATCTGACCTGGATCTTCAGGTACATTTGATCTTCACTTGGGAGGGGTGGGCGTTACAGGTTAGCTGCTCTCTCAAGCTGCCTTTTAGCCCTCAGGATTTAAGAAATACTTTAGTAATTGCTCTGTAATGTTCTAAAGCCTGGCTTTGGCTGGCGGCCTTGCCTGGCACCCTTTGTATAACTTGATCTTCTAAACAAATCCCCAAATGTCACAACTAAGTGCATGAAGCAAGGCTGTCCGTCCTCTTGCCTTGCCCTGCAGAGCCTTTGATCAGCGCAGTAAGCTGAAAGCTGCAAAATAACCCTGAGAAGGGGGCAAGAACCCCAATCCATCTCGGCTGCTGGAAACTGGGTAAGGCCTGAAGAGTCCCATGTAGCTTGTGGTGGCTTTGTTGTTTGTCCTGAGAGGTGTGTAGCTGCTTATGGCTTGGCAGGATGTGGCCAGTTCTTCCGCTTTGCCTTCTCTGAGCTGGGTGAGATTGGGAAAGACAGCCCATCTCCAGGTGCAGAGTGGCACTGAGGTGGCTGAGATTGCCCTTCCCTCGACGTGTGCTTCCAGATGGTCGGGCAGATGCCGGAGTGCTCGGGGTGGTATTGCAGGTTAGGATCACAACAAGCGGACCTCCTCGCTGCGCTGTGCTGCAGCTGACATGGTAGCTCGCCTGGTGAATCATAAGTGAATGCCGTTGAGAGCTGAGCTTTTTGCAGACACCACGGCATTAGCCCCACGCCTTGGCCAAGCTCCAGCTTGGGCGATTCCACTCGGACACTTTAAATGCTCCCTGTCGCCTTTGCCAGGCGTGAGGCTCTGCTCTTCTGCCCGCAAGCTCATGGAGACTTGTTGGGAGCTGTTAAACAGCTGCTACTTTCACTCTCTGGCTGTTTTCTTGCTGGATGTAGGGGATTTGTCTGCAGAGCCCAACTATGCGATTGTGAAAGAGGCTCTGTTAATGCCAAGCAATTGATTTGCCAATAAAGGTTAGCTTTATTTTTCCCATCAGCCCCTCTACTGTGCCGGCTGCTGAGGGCTTGTGTGCGACACAGTGTAACTAGTATCTGTTTTGGAGTATAACAATTACCAGCTTAACTAGAGTGATGGTTCATAAGGATATGGCTATAATTAGGTCAAGCTGTCTTGTTTGTTAAATTCCCCTTCATCTCCTAAACTTGGCAGTGGGAATGAACTTTGGGCCTTTTTTAGGCTTGCTGTCAGTCTTCCCTGGCAAAGAGCATTGGGAAACAGTGCCTTTGCTCCTCTCCTTTCTGACGGAGCCCATGGGCACAGACACACTGCTGTTCTTTCTCTCTCGCAGGGGCTGCTGAGCCATCATGGGGAACACCACCAGCGAGCGAGTGTCCGGGGAGCGCCATGGCTCCAAGTCCCACCGCTCGGACGGCTCCGGTGCCCCCCACCCTACCAAGGAGCACCCGCACAAGATCATGGTGGGCAGCACCGATGACCCCAGTGTTTTCAGCTCTCATGACTCCAAGGTAGGGGCTGGCCACTGCCTTCCCTGTCCTGCGCTCTGGGGCCCTGGCTGGGACTTCAACTCACTGGCTGTGCAGGGCTGTGCTCCCAACCATGTGAGGGGTCTGGAGACAGCTGGGAGGCTGGAGGAGCTCTGTGATGTTCGTGTCTGGGCTGTGCAGATGGGCACAGTCCAGGGAGAAGTGAATGTGGTCCCAATCGTCTGTGGGTCTCAGTCAGGCTCTGGTTTTCTTTGCTCAGATTCCTGGGGACAAGGAGTTTGTGACGTGGCAGCCAGATCTGGAGGAGTCAGTGAAGCCATCCCAACAGGCTCGTCCCACTGTCATCCGCTGGGCCGATGGAGGCAAAGAGGTCTTCATCTCTGGATCTTTCAACAACTGGAGCACTAAGATCCCGCTCATCAAGAGGTAGCCAGTCCCTCAGGTCACTCTGTGTTCTCCATTCCATCACAAGGAGTGTTTTCCCTTCTCTGTGCTGGTTGCTGGTCCCTTTGCTCGCCTGGCTTTTCTCAGTTCACCCAAGCTGGAGGGTCTGAGCACAAATATGTAGTCAGCTTCTTCCCTGGGTGGTGCTGTGTGGTGATGGGAAGTTGTGAAACGGAGGAACAGGACAGGATGGGCCGCTTTGCTTGCCCAGCTGGATGTCACACAGCACGTAGTCCTGGCAGCAGAGTCCTGCCCAGGTATGCAGCGGTTCCCTGGAAGCTGTCAGCTCTTCCCTTGGCTGTGGCCTTACCCCATGCCTAGTTGTGTTGTTGCCAGCGCGTGTTGTTTATTTGTCCCTCACGCTTGTGCCCTGCCCTAATGATGTTCTCACTGTTCTGTAATACATCTGTGATTTCCGTGGAAATACTGTGTAGGACTCTGCGCATAATCCCAGCAAATCATTTGGAATGGGTTTATCTCAATTGCAGGCATAAGAGAGCAGCTACATTTGTTGCCCCATCCTGCGGTGCTAGCGCTGGGTTAGACATGTTGCCCATGCATCCTCTCCAGTGTGTCTTGCACAGGGTGTCTGCCACGCTGATTTTCCCTGGGCACACAGGGCAAGTCTGCAAGCTGGACTGCCTCCTGCGCTTCTTCTGGCTGGACTCTTAGGGGTTTGAGCCACAACAGTGCTCTGAACGTTCGCATCTATTGTGTCCATGCCTCAGATCACTGATGATAAGCAAGAGTGAAGGTGTTGGGGTGGAGTGGCTGGGCAGTGCATGAATAAGTGCTGTTTTCTGGCATCCCATGGAAGAGCAGCATCCAGAGCATCAGTGGAGTAATGCTGTTGCATGTCTGTTCTCTCTGCACAGCCACAATGACTTTGTTGCTATCCTGGACCTCCCGGAAGGAGAGCACCAGTACAAATTTTTTGTGGACGGCCAGTGGGTCCATGACCCGTCTGAGGTAACTCTCAAAGCTTTAATCCTGAGAATCTTGCCCTCTACAGGGGACTAGACATGATGGAACTGTAGCAGAGGGAGAGCAGGAAGAGCAGAGGGTATCTGCCAACACGAAAGGGACACCTCCCTCCCATGAATCCTTTCAGAGGCTGGTTCCTCTGCGCTTAGAAGAGCTCTACAGGGGAGTGTCAGGAGGTACTGAGGGGCAGTGAGACACCAGAAGGCCTTTAAGCTCCATTCAGAATTGACTACAAGGGAGGACGGGCAGGGTCGGCATTCACTTGAAGGTTCTCCTCCAAACTGAATCATGCGGTAGCAGCATGGGAAGGAGAGGACACTTACCCGTTGGCATGTAGCAGGATGGAGGATGAAAATAGGAGGTGATGAAGGATCCTGGGAGTAAAGGGAAATCCTCCCAGGGTAAACAATAGAGATCTGCAAGCATAGAGCATAGCTAGATGCTGGCCACTTGTGCTCTGAGGCACAGCAAAGAGGGCTTGGGCTGGGAGGATCTAGGAAGCGTTGTGTGTGCTTTGGTTGAAGGTGAACATAGGAAGACTCTTACCTCAGTTCTCTCCAGCCTGTGGTCACCAGCCAGATGGGGACGATTAACAACCTGATTCACGTCAAGAAGTCTGACTTTGAGGTGTTCGATGCTTTGAAGGTGGATTCCCTGGAGAGCTCAGAAACCTCAGGTCGGGGTGAGTTTTTGTGGCATTACAGCTTTGCATGTGCTATTTTCCACCTCCTCGGCTCTAAGACTCATTGCTCTGGGGGTGAACAGACCCCCTGAGCAGAGGGGTGGGCCTGCGCCTGGGAGGAGTAGTGTTTATCAGCGTGTACTCAGCAGCCCACAGCTGAGGCCTCGTCTCCATGGACAGGCTGTGCTAGTGTAACTTGTTCCATGCTAGCACCGTCTCAGAGCAGGGTCAGTGCCTGTGCGCGGCTGAGGCAGCCATTTCAGACTGGTGAATGCTGGGAACATCATCCCTTTCTGTCTGCTCAACTGTGAGTAAGTCATCTGATCTGGGGTACAAGCCAGGTGAGAGCAGGATCCAGGTTATTTTCAGGAGCTACTCTCAGCCTTCGTGCCAAGGTAATTTGTACTAGTGCTAGCATATCAGAAACCTCCCTCTCCACTTGTGTTACAGCAGCGGGTTAGGTTACCGCGCAGACATCGGCAGTGCTGGCTCAGTGTGTGATGCTGGCAGGTAGCTCAGTCGTACAAATCCCATCTCGGATAGATCTCAGCTCCACGTCCTCGCCCAGCCTTGGCGGGAGATACGTCGTTGTAAAAAAGCTGGCAAGCAGCAGCAGCTCCAGGGAGCCCTTCCGTGTGCTGGCTGTTCCAAAGCGATCAGATCAGATGTGGCTGGGAGATACGTCCAGTCCAGCTTCCAGTGATCACAAGCTCCCATGGTCTGAGCAGCTGCTCGATCTGGACTTCCCGTCTGCCCTTTCTGGGACCTCCTCAGGCAGTTCTAGTTCTGCAGTACGGAGAGCGTGCAGGCATGCTGCTTGCTTGCTGTGCCCGTGCCCCTGCTGCAAGGGGTACAACTCTGGGGCAAGCCAGCTGCTTGCTACAGGGAGAGGGGGGCCAGCTGTGCTGAGAGCTGTGTGCACGGATCTTGGGGTGGACACCACAAGGTGCTTGTGTTGTGTCAGTGCACGTACCAGCTTACAGCCCTGCTCAGAAATGCCCAGGACTCGCCAGGCTGCTTATTCGGCTGTGAAAAGGCTGAGCTGTTGCTATAGGATATAGAGCCATGGCTCATGGAAGATTTTTGTGCCTGAAACACCCTGCTGGGTCCTTCTCAGCATCTTGGGACCTGCTCTGTGATCGCCAGTCCTGCTTTAGCCATTTCATGTTTCCTCTTGTCTCTTCCCTTTAGACTTATCAAGCTCACCACCTGGTCCTTACGGCCAAGAGATGTACGTATACCGGCCCGAGGAGCGCTTCAAATCCCCACCCATCCTCCCGCCTCACCTCCTTCAGGTCATCCTGAACAAGGACACCAATATCTCGGTGGGTACCGGCATACTGCCTGCATACGGAGACCCACACTGGGGTTGGAAGGGGAGTCCTGTATGCTGGGAGCCGGGTCTCTCCTTGGCTGGTGTCTGCACCTTGCCCTTTCCTGAGAAAAGCCTCACTTTTCCCATAACCACGCTGGTTTGGCCCCTTGCTCTGCCTGGTGCTTAGCTGGGCTCTGTTCCTGTTCAGAACAGAGACACCAGCAGCTCATGTTGCCTGAGGTGGTAGCTCCTTGTCATGGCTGGGCAGGTCAGGGCTCTGCTGTTCCGCTGTGACACTCCTCTTCTCCTAGTGTGACCCAGCACTGCTGCCCGAACCCAACCACGTCATGCTCAATCACCTCTACGCGCTCTCCATCAAGGTAAGGGCAGGTCCCCCGAGGCCACTGGGTGAGGGAAGGGGAGCTCCCAGGAGTGGTGGTGGCTCCCAGGAGCCTGCAGCGCCTGCAGCACCTGCAGGGAGCAGAACCTGGACAGCTGGGGGTGGAGACAGTGGTGCAGGGTTGGGAGGACCCACAGGACAGCTTGGCTGCCCGGTGAAGCATGGCACAGGCAGGGATGGAGGTCGTGGTCTCCTTGCAGCCCTCAGTTCCCTGTAGCCGCCTCCCCACAGTGTGGTGGACCTGAGCAGCCCTGGGCTCTCCTGTTGCGTACCAGACCCTTCCTTTGCTCTGCCCTGGCTCCTTGTCATGGGTGTTGGACGTGTCTCAATGGCTGTGGGGCTTGGGACAGCAGGGATGGGCTGGGGCTGCTCCCTGAGCCCGCAGAGCTCTCTTCCCGATAGCTAGCTTGGGTGTGCCGTGCTCCCGGATCTGAGCTCTCGGTGCCGAGCTCTCCCACCCGCTCCTGCTGACGCTGTGTCTCTTGCAGGATGGCGTGATGGTGCTCAGTGCCACGCACCGCTACAAGAAGAAGTACGTCACCACGCTGCTGTACAAGCCCATCTGAGCTGGGGCCTCTCCCGCTCCCCACACAGGACACGAAACGCCGCTTTGTCTGCACACGCTGGGCCACGGGACTGCGTGAGGACTGGCCGCTGGCTCCAGCCTCGAACCTGGCAGGGACACAGGCCTCGGCGATGAGCCCAGGGCCGCTGGGGCCTGTGACACTGTCCTATCCTGCTGGTGTGGTTTGATTTAACCCTTGGTTTCCGCCCACCTACAGCTCCCCTTGGCTTCTGTGAGTCTCTGAGGCCACTGTGTTTGCTGCTCACCAGAATAGCCTTTCCTCGTGCCCGACACAGAAAGGGCTTCACCCTACCCGTCTTCTCCAGCCTGCAAGGGCCCTGAGGCGGTCCTGGCACTGTCCCCAGCCCACGCCTCCAGGAACGTGTCCTACCTGCTGAAGGTTGCTGTGCTGTCCTGGTGATGAGCCTCCGAGGCCACCTTGATCCCTAGGGGCTTTGGGACATGCCGGCCTGCCTCCTGTCCCACAGCCCTGAGTGTGGGACTGCTCCCCAGCTTCGAGGAAGGCTCCCGGCTGCGGCCCCAGCCCTCTGCCAGGTCCAGCGTGGAGTCAGCGGGAGGGAGGATACAGTTGGACACAGCCGCACTTACCTGCCGCTGGGACAGCACCATCAAGGACTGAACGCCTGGTCCGTCCCCAACATGGAGTGCTTCTGTGGGGCAGGGCTGACCGTCACAGCCAGAGGGGCACTCGCGCACGCCCACGCTGGAGGGGGCCTGGGGAGAGCAGAGCCCGGCAAGGTACCCCAGGCCCCCAGCTACACCGCCTGCTGCCAGAGCAGTGCCATGTGACAGGGTTTTCTCTTATTTATTACAGTATTTATTGTTCTCGGTGCTGCTGGCCTGGTGTTGACGGGGAACTGTGGAGCAGCGAGGGGAGGGAAGGGGGTGCTGGGGTGGGACTTGGAGCCACCCCCTTGGGGCCAGATGGTACCAGTACCCCATGCTGCGGGTAACTTCGGGAGGGGGGGAGCGCGGCTGCAGAGACGGGCATGCCAGAAACACCACAACCCAAAGGAAACCTTTATTGGGGACTCTGCGGGCACTGAACAGAACATGGCATTTCTTACATCTTCCTCCTGCGCTGGGGCCCCAACATGACCGGGAAGCCCCCAAAAACGCAGCTCCGATACCACTAGCTATATACATATACATACATCCACGAGCAGGGATGGGTACGCAGCAGGGTTACAGATGGGACCAAGTCCCAGGGCAAGAGGTGCTCAGCGTGGAGGGCTGTGACGCCCCACTCTAAGCACCGCGGGTGGAAGGGGTGAGCGCTGAAGCATGGGACAGGCGAAGCC
This sequence comes from Rissa tridactyla, assembly GCF_028500815.1. NCBI lineage: Eukaryota > Metazoa > Chordata > Aves > Charadriiformes > Laridae > Rissa > Rissa tridactyla. Next base: position 24,498,771 of record NC_071473.1, read on the forward strand.
CAAGCCAGCAGCTGCTGCTGCGATGGCAAGCAAGGGCAGGTGGAGGGCATGCGACCACCACAGCAGCCCAAACCCACTAACTGTGTAGCACCAGGCACTCCAGACCTCTGTCCACCCCAGCTCTTGGAGTCACGGGGACAGGGTCTGCTCCAGCCCTCTGGCATGACACAGCTCGGAAGCGAGCAGGCTGTTCCAGGGCTGGGGACGTTTCTCCCTGCCCTGCCTGGGGCTCACGCGACGGGCAGGGCCTGCTGGGCCTTCACCTGGTGAGAGAACACACATGGCACTAAGGGGGAGCACTGCCAGGGCAGGCCTGTGCCAGGGACTGATGTGCCATGGGGACAAGGACACAAAGGCTGGGGACAGCCAAGGGAAATGGGTCCCTATGTCCTCCTACACACACGCTGCACCCAACTGGCCCCTCAGCACCCCTGTCAGCCACCACTCTGCTGCCGTCTGTGCCTGTCCCCAGGGCATCAGGGCTCACCAGGGCAGGGGCACCCAACCCTATTCTGTGCTGGCTACCAGGGCAAACTCACCTCCAGGTTTGTCCTGGCCTTGCGCAGCACGTTGTGGGTCCTGGTCACTGCGAGAGAGAGAGATGGGGGTTGGTGAGGTCCCTGTGCCATGGAGCCACTCCAGGCACATGGGTACCAGGCCAGCTTGGCCGTGCCACCCCGCAGCAGGATGCCACCCAGGCCACATACGCTGGCTCACAATGAACTGCTCCATGCTGTCCTTGAGCTGGGCTGTGCTGCGCAGCCGCTCAGCCGTGCTCTGCAGAGCATCCTCCCTCTCGGAGAGCTGGGCCCGCAGCGCCGCAATCTCGCCCTGTAGCGCCTGCTCCTGGGACGAAATGAGAAGGCTGAGCAGGATGAGCCGAGCATCCAGCCCCAGCGCCCTGCCAGCCCCCGGCCCACTGCCTACCTTGCCCTGGTGCTGGGCAGGGCTGACGGGCAGCACGGTGCTCCAGAAGGCAGCAAGGAGGGACGCGCACTCCTCCAGGACGCGGTGCAGGGTGCTGGCGCTGCCCCAGAGGTGGCCCGCGCCCGTCCACACCAGGGCCTGTGGGAGAAGGGTGCGGGAGCGGGTGCTGCCGGGGCACCTGCATCCCGCTGTTCCCAGGGACCCACCGTGCCCACCCCAACATGGCAGGATAGTGCCGGCAACAGCCCCCAGGGTAGAGGCTACCTGCCGCTTGCCAGCCCTGCAAGCCTTGGGGCTGATACTGGGCTCAGGAGCCAGTTTATGCATGGTCCACAGAGGGTCTGGCCCCCGGCCACCTCCGGTCCTGTCCTGCCCACACTTTACCTCCTTTCCCGGGAGCGGGCAGTTAGGCAGCCCCAGTGCTGGGCGCGTGAGACACATCAGCTCGCAGGCCAGCGTCTTCCCCTCCAGGATGTGCTGCTCCAGGGCCCGGTAAGTGTCCAGGTGGCCAACAACATGAGCCCCTGTCAGTCCCTCGCTCTTCCTCACCAGTGGGTCTGTCCCCCGTGGCTCTGTGGAACAAGCAGGGCTAGGTGAGGACCAGTCCCTGCTCCCCCTGTGGCCCTCCCCGTCCCATCCCGGGTGCTTGGCTCTGCCCTGGGCTCTCCATCCTTGCTCAGCACGGAGCAAACTCAACCACGAGTTTGTCAGGTCACAGCAGCCCCTGAGGTATGCATGTGGGGCAGGCTCTAGTACCCACCCTTCATCTGCCGGGCCACCGAAGTGTCAGAGGGCGGCGGGGAGAAGAGGGGAGCTGCCGAACTCGTGCCAACATCCCGCACCGGAGGAGACGGGAAGCAGCCTGGAACAAGAAGTGTCTGAGCCCCTGCGGATGGCTGTGGCTCTGTGCCTGGGGCTGCTGGGGTCCTGCCCCCCGCTTTCTGCCTGCCAACAGGGCCACCATGTTCCTCCTGCTGCCACGACAGGAGAGGTGGTTGGGACAACCCAAGGGTTGCAGAGGGGCCAGGCACACCAAGAGGAGGAGCTGGGGGCGCTGGGCGCGGGTCCCATACCTGCACGGATCTCGGCAGGGGGGCGAGGAAGGCTCTCGTAGACATGCAGTTCTGCGCGCAGGGTCTTCAGGAGCAGGCGGTGCTCCTCACACTGCTGCTGCAGGAGCGTCACCGTGTGCTGCAGCCTGCAGAGGGGGTACACGTGGGTCCGGTGCCAGCCATGGCACTCAGCCCTGCTGGCCCCAAAGCCACAATGCCCCAAAACCTTACCTGTTGTTGTCCTCCTGCAGAGAGCGCCGCTCGTCCCGGAGCTGCCGGACACTCTCTTGGCGTTCGGTGAGCTCCTCTGCCAGCCTCCGCTGCTCCCCACGCCTCTGGCCCAGCTCTGCTTCAGCCTCCCGTGTCCGGGAGCAGGCAGCCAGGAGCGCCTCCTGCACCCGCGCCAGCTCTGGGGACAGAGAGCACGGAGGTGTCGCTGCCATCCCACTCAGCCAGTGCCCTCTGAGACTCAGACATGGGATGCTGGTAGCCCTAACCTTGGGAGAGGTGGTCACGCTGGAGCCGCAGGGTCCGGTTGTCCTCGCGCAGAGCCTGGTTCTCCCCGCTCAGCTGCAGCCCCGGCTCTGAAGTCTGGGCATAGACATCGCTGGGCAACCCTGCAAAGGGGGACTGGCGCTGAATCTCTCTCCCCAACACCCCTCCGTGCACAGGGAGAGCGCTTCCCCATGCAATGGGGCATGCAAAGCCTGGACACCCACCCCCTCACCCCCGGCAGCCCTGGCCCCAGTGCAGCACTGTACCGCTGGGTTTGCCCGTGGAGGCCAGGCGGCGTTCCAGCTGCTCCCGGAGCCGGTCGTTGGTGCAGATGGATTCCTCCAGGCGCTGGCGCAGGCTGCGGATCTCCACCAAGTGTTCCTCCAGCAGGTCTGCCCCTACCACGGCCGAGGAGACGGCTCAGGGCAGGGATGGATGTGCAACCTGCCTCCCGCTGTCCCCACTACCCTGCCCCATACCAGACCCATGTCCCGGAGCCATTCTGGTGCCGGGTCTCCTCCCTGTTCCCCTACAGCCAGTCAGGATTGCTCCCATGGTCTGCAACACGGACCTTACCTGTTAGCTTCTGGCTGGAGGGGTACCCCGATGGCAGGGCCCCATAAAGCGGCTGGCCAGGAGGGGGTGCGTCCCAGAGGGTGCGGGTCTCGGTGGCCCCAGGGATGTCACCCAGGTTCTGCAGGGCACCATGCCGGCAGAGCGATGCGGGGGCTTTGCTGCCCTCTCTGAAGGGCCCCAGTGGTGCTGAGGGCTTTGCTGGTGCCACGGGCAGCGTCACACCTGCATGCACAGGGCAAAGCGGTGAGGAGGAGGAGGAGGGCAATGAGCAGGGAGGAAGAATGGGTGTAACACGGTCCTGCCATGTGCTTTTTGCCTCCTTCTTGCTCTGCCCAACAGTACAGCCCAGTGTCCCCCCATGGTGATGCCCCATCATTGACCTCGTGACCCGATCAAACCCATTCTGGGCTCACCCAGGGCTTGCTAATTATGTGAGATGAGTTGGAGGGTCTCAGCCCCACTCCTACACAACAACTGAGCAAACCAGCCCTTTCCCAGAGGCCCCTGGGATGTGCCAGTGCCCGCACCAAGGGCTGGTGCTGCCTCAGGCTGTGTCCCTCCCACATGCTATGTCCTCTCTACACGAGAGCCACGTGTCCCCATCATGCCCCAGCCAGACTGATGGGACCCAACCTTGAAGGAGTAGCCCCAGGAAGCAGGAGAAGGGCCAGGGCAGGACAGGCAGGTCAGAGAGGGTGGGGGGGCCATGCAGCACGGCACGGCGTGCAGGGCAGGCAGGACCGACCCCATGCCTGAGAAACGTGCTCACTTTCTCCCAGCTGCCTCCGGAGCACCTGTAGTTCCTGCTGTGCCTCGGCCAGGGAGCAGACGCGGGTCCCGCAGCAGCCCAGGAGCGAGGGGGCTGTGGGGGGCGGGGGGCCAGCAGGTAAGAAGGGGGGCAGCCCGGGGACCAAGGCAGGCAGGGTGGCAGTAACAGGTTTGGACAAGGAGTCAAAGTGAAGGCCTAGAGACAGGAGAGAGAGAGAGATGTCAGGGCAGCTCTGGCTCAGCCTGGCAGGGACCCCTCTTCCCTGGGGGCACTGGGGACCCTGGCACATCCCCATCAGCCAAGTCCGCAGGTGCTGCAGGCTGGGACACCCCATGTGAGGCCAGTCCCAGCTTTGCAGGGCTGTGGAACCATGGCAGGACTCCCCAAGACACCCCCCTGCAGCCCTGGGTGCTGTGTGTGCGCACACAGAGAGCTGGCACTGGGACATGGTGCCACATGGGCAGCCCCTGCCTGACGGGCACCTACTGCTGCAGGGACCCACGGGATACAGAGGGGCTGCATGTCCCTGTCCCGCGGCGGTGGCCCCCCAGGCACCTGTGAGTCGGGCGGGCTCCTCGTGGCACTGGCTGCACTCGCTGGCCGCATCCCCGTCAGAGCAGGGCTCCAGCCCCTCGGAGACGAAGGAGGTACTGGTGGCAGAGCGGGACGACTCGGAGGGCGGGCGGCTGCTGCCTGGGGACTCACAGCGCTCCTGCAGCTTCGCCTCCAGGCTCTCGATCACCTTCTCCTTCTCCTGGAGCTCCCGGCTGAGCCTGTGGAGGTGGCCCATCACTGGAGCCAGCAGGGCAGGGTGACCCCCTCCACCCCTTCCCCATTGTGCTGTGCATGCTCCAGCGTGACACCTCACGCGCCACATCCCACCCATGCTGCAAGGCTGCCTGGAGCCATGGGGCGCCCAGCCCAAGCCTGGGGCTCCCCATCCCCAGAGGAGAGGCAACCACACAGCATCCACCTGGAGCAGAGACCCTGGGACCACCTCAGACCCTCACCCCAAGAGCAATGATAGCCCCTGGGCTGCCCACGCAGAGCAGGTCCCCCAAGCCCTCTCTGGGAACCAGTACCTCAATGCCAGGAGTTCATGGCTGGTTTTATCCTCCCCATCTTGTCGATCTCCTGAAAAACCAAGCCAGAGAGGAGCCAGTCAGTGTCTCCATGGCCCAGGCTGCCTGGCCCCAAACAGAGCCACAGCAGGACAACCCAGCTCAGAGCAGGTAGCCCAAGTGGCACAAGGTATCCAAATGTCCCCAGCCCTTCACAGAACCCATCAAAGCATCCCTTCCCATCCCGCTGTACCCCACAATATCCAGTCCCCATGCCCACCCCGCTCCCAAAGGTACTTACTGGTGCCCAGCTTGTCGCTGAGCCTCTCAGCCAGCTGCCTGCCTTGGGCCAGCTGCTCCCGGAAGCCCTGGCCCAGGTAGTAGTCGATGTCAGTGCCGCGGAGGAGGTCCTCAAAGGACCGCAGAGCATCGCGCAGGTGCTGGACCAGGCTGCGGCTCACCCCACGGCCCTCCCGCAGTGTCTGCCGCAGGTGGGAGAGCTCCCGAGCCTGCGCTTGGATCAGCGAGTCGTACTTCCTAGGAGGGATCAGCAAGTGGGGGATCCGTGGGGCTGCCAGACACACCCCCAGAGAGGACGGCAGGGTTAAACACCCCTGGCTGCGGGGAAAGCATGCAACAAGCAGCCACCACCTTTGGGCAACCCCTGGAAACCTCCCAGTAGCCCCCTGTCTCGTCCCAGTACCCACAGCCATACCCCGGCCAAGTGGCAGATTGGAGCTCCTTAGGCAAAACGCCTCCAGGCTTGGCTGCAGGCAGCTGTGCCTCAAGGAGGGCGACGCGGTGCACCAGGTGCTGCAGGTCACGGTGTGCCCGCAGGGCAGGTGGGCAGAGGGTGCCGTGGCCGTCTGACTGCCAGCCCTCGTCCTCGTCAGTGAGGCTGTGGGCTGGGGAGGCTAGGGCCACGGGACCCGGCGGGGGCCGCTCGGCACCCGAGGTGTAGCCACTGGTGACGGAGATGGAGCGGGCACGGCGCTGCAGGCTCTGGATCACCTTGTTGGCATTGAGCAGCTGCGCCTTGAGGTCCTGGATGTGCTGGTGCAGGGCCCCCACATCTGCCTGTGCCATGGCTTTCCGGGCAGCCTTGCCCACCTTGGGCATCCCTGGCCGGCATGGGGACCCCAGCTCCTCGCCCAGGCTGGGCTCACTGAATACATCTGGCTCCTCGCACTCTGTGGAGGGAACAGGGCACAGTGTCGCTTTTCCATGCCAGGTGGGCAAGGCACAGGGATTCACGGAGCCTCTGGCTGTCCTTACCGGGGCTGGTGGTCTCATCCCGGTCCACCTCAGTCTCGCTTCGCCCACACGTCTCATAGCCCAGGTCCTGGAAGTCCACCTGCACTTGCTTGCTGAGCTGCTGGGCATGGGGTTCACCTGCCAGGCAGCCTCATCAGCTCAGGGTCCTCCTCTGGGCAGGATTCACCTCCCCTGCCCCACGTACAGCACCATACGCAGGGCACACTAGGCTCAAAACAGACACCACCACCCCCAATCCCACCCAGGGTTTTAACTCACGGAGCAGGATGTGGTACTTCTCCAGTTGCTCAGCTTGTGCCCGCACTGTGGCTTCCGAGACGGCGAGCTTGTCCTGCAGCTCCTGGCACTGCCTGTGGCCCTGCACCATCTGGGAGTGCAGCTCTGCGCCCAGCCCCGGCCAGCCCCCACTGGGGACCATGCCCTCCACCTGCCAGAGGGGACACGGGTTGTGAGCTCCCCACCTCCATCGCTGTCAACATCCCAGTCCCCTGTGCCCAGGGCACTTACGTGGCTCCCGTCCCCTCCACCTGAGGTGCCAGGGCAGGGTCTTTTGGGCACATCATCCTGGGATCGTGCCTCCAGCGCTGGACGTTTGGTGGGCACAGCTCCTCTCTCTGCCGGGACCCCCTGGCCATCCCCGCTGCCACCAAGGGTGCTGCGGCTCTTCCTCTGCAGCCTGCGGGGCTCGGGGGCCGGGGGGCTGCCCAACCCAGCCTCCTCCTGCTCCCCACTCTCCAGCAGCGACGTGGCTTCGCCTATCCGCTCCTTCAGTTCCGCATTCTCCAGGCACAGGCTCAGCATCGCCTTCCTAGGGGCACACGACGCCGTGAAGGGAAAGCAGTGGCTGGGATACGGGATGCCACCTGGAGCTGCTGCCACCCACCAGCTCCCACGTCCCAGGGCTCTTGCCTGATGTGGGAGACAGAGGAGAAGCCGGCTTCCTCCAGCTGCGCCTTCAGTTCCCGCAGCTCTTCTTCTGCCCGCAGCTCCCGCTCCGGCACGGTGGGTGCCGTGCTCCCTATCAGGGTCCTTTCAGTGCCCCTGCTTTCCTTAGGAGGCCGGGGGCTGCTCTAGAGGGACAAAGACAGGGTGATGGGGACGTTCCCGAGGGGGCTAGGACACGGCATGGCAGCGGCGCAGTGCCCAACTCTGCTGTGCCTGTTCCCGGTGCTTTGCTGCCCTGACTCACGTGCTGGGTTGCCGCGCCGTGGGCTGCCTCCTCCTTGATGCTGTGGGTGAAGTTGGTGCTGGCATTCTCAGCCTCTGTGCCCGTGGCCTGACCTAGGGGACGGGACAGCACAGCACAACAAGGCACTCAAAGCAGTGGCAATGGCAGCACTACCTCTGCCTCCTCCTCCCTGGCGATGCCTGTAGGCAGCCCCGGGGCAGGTGCCCGCTCTCATACATACCCGGTGCTGGGGCAGTCCCAGCAGAACTGAGGTCTCCCCTCTGTCCCTGTGCCCTGCCACCCCCTCTACGCATGCTGGAGCTCCAGTCCAGCACCCTGTGGCCCTGCACCATGGGAGGGGACAGCCCCAGCTGCCCGCAGCCCCAGGGATGGCACCCACTCCATCCCCATCTCTGCCTTCACACCACCTTGTGCTTGCTGCCCCCACGCATCCGTGCCACCCGTCCTGCAGCCACTTCACAAGCCACAGCCAGCAGCGGGTGCTCTGTCAGGGAGCCTCGCTGGGGCTGCCCCGACCTAGCAGGGGTGTGGGGCTGCACCCCACATCACCACCTGCCGGGGCAGGGGCAGCTCCGGGATAGCACCACCAGCCACCCTGCCCACATCGCCCAAGCCCTGCCATCATACATGGCACTGGGCTCTTGGCAAGCCCAGCGCTGGCCTCGCAGAGCAGCAGCAGAGCTAAAGGGACACTTGCATCCCATACCGCAGTGCGTGGGGGGCTGGGACCCACCCTGCCCCACAGAGCTGAGCTGGGGGCACGCTTTTCTGCTCGCGCACAGCTCTGCTCCTGACCCCATGGTGCAGAGCCCTGGGCGAGGGTTTGCACCCCTTGTCTGGGCAGCTTTCCTCCCGCCCAGCTGCAGGGTCCCTGCTCAGGCTTGGGACATGGGTGTATCCCCAATCCCTCTTCTCCCCAGGGAGAGGGGAGCTTGGTCAGGGCCCAAGACTGCCCCCCAGCGCGGTGCAGGACCAGGTTTCGCAGATGCCTGTGCCCCACAGGAGAAGCAGCTGCTTTGCCTGCAGCTAAACCCATCACCATCAGGTCTGGAGCGCCCAGGCAAGGCTGAACGCAGAGCAAGGGAACACAAAGAAATCCCGGCAGGACAGAGGGCAAACATCACGGGTGGAGGAGAAGCCAGCAGGGAAGCATTTGCTCCTGGCAGGGAGAGCCGAGGACCAGCCAGGAGCACACCTTGCAGCAGGGCAGGCATTGCACAGCACGCTGTGGCACGCTCAGGAGACCCGCTCATCACAAAACTGACAGGAGGTTGCAAAAATCAGGGGCGCCTCACTGCCCTGTTCACCGAAGCAACCGTACCTCAGGGAGCAAGGACAGTCATCGCAGAAAAGCGCTATTTTGGGAGTAAAAAAAAAAAGCTTAGAGGCAGGTGGAAGTGGCAGCAGCACCCCAGTGAAGCACCAGCTCCCGTGGGTGGCACTCAGCATAGCCAAAGCACAGCCCTGTGACCCCTGGGGACAGAGCCTGCCGGGTGACAAACCATCCAGGGCTACAGCTCAACGCCTGCAGGCCCCGAAGGGTGAGGGGATGCAGACCCTCAGGTGCAGGTTTTGCTGGGGGCGGGGTGCGGTGTTGAGGGCCATGGGCACATGGGTCTCGGGCTGAGTGGCCATGGCTGAGAGGCCGGGGCAGGGTGGCTCCCAGCCAGCACAGCTGCTCTGGGCACGTGGGAGAACCACTTCTCGTGCCAGGACACCGCACCTCGCTTCTTGCCATCACCCACTGCTCCACGCGGCTTCCAGCGTTCCAGGAGTGGGACAGAAAAAGGGAGTGCAAATCTCAAGGAAAAACAAAACAATACAAAACACCAAACCCAGATGAGGAAGCTGGTGCTGGGGGAGCAGAAGAATGCGCATATAGGTCAGCCTCTGCCCAAGCTGCTGTTCTCCAAGTGCTTGAACCCTCCCTCGCAGCAGGAGCACACCAGCGTGCAAATTCAAAGCGACAGGGGCTGCTCGGCTCTCTGTGTATTACCGGCAAAGGAGACAAGATATGCAACCCCAGCACTATTTCTCACAGACTCCTCTGCCTTTCACACCTAGCCTGAAGGCAAAGAAAATTGGTTGCATGGCTTGAAAATGGCACACGGCTCACAGGCACAGGACCCCCAGGTGCATTGGCTGCCCTGGAAGTCTTCACACTGCTGGTAACAAGGGAAGGGAAGCAGAGGTCCCCGGGGGAATAAGAGAGGGGAAGGAGAGACCTCCACAAAGAGCTACAAGACAGCACAAAGCACTGCACAGTTCGACAGAGGGTGCTCTTGGGCATGGGATGCTCAGGCTGGTCCTTCTGCAGGGCAGAAGAGGGCACAGACAGGGCTACCAGAGATGAAAGGAAGCCCCAAAGAACAGGGGAAAAGTTGGGTTCCCTCAGGTTAGGATAATGCTCCCCAATGGGGCGCTTTACAGCTGTGATGCTAACAGAGGCTAGGGACAGATCTGCAGCAAGACACATGCACAAGAAGAGATGGGAGCTGCCGGAACACCAGCCAAGGCTTCCCTCAGTCCCAAGGAGCCTGTGCTGGGTCCTGGGCTCCGTGGTATCCAAGCGACCAGGGAGCCAGACAGGCATCAGAGCCAGGATGGAGGAGGGAAGGTGGAAAGGACACGGACACAAAGGCTCCTACAAAGTGAGAGGCAGAAGGAGAAAGAGAAGATGGTGCTACGGAGAGAAGTGAGAAGAAGGGAATGAGATTAAACACAAGAAAGGAAAAGCTAACCAAGTACCAGAGCTGCCCAGCAGCCACCAGCTGTGTCCCTTCAGGCTGCATGAGAACTATTGAACTCACCACGCAGCTAGGCACGGACCCAGAGGAGCAGTGCTGACCTACTGCGTGTGAAGGGAGAGCTGTGCTGCCTCCTATCCCTCTCTGAGGCAGGGAAGAGAAGACCTCAGCGCAGGTGCAAGGCATGGGATAGGTGGTGCCACGTGATGCGGTCACAAGGAGATGTGCAGCAGAGCAGTCACAGGTCCACGTGGCGCAGCCCAGCGAGACAGAGCTCTTCTGCTCTACCCGCTCCAGTTTCAGATGCTCAGAGGTACAAAGTTTGCTCCTGACACCTTGGGAAGTGACTGAGTATGAGGCAGCTGATCCATAGACCGCTGCGCAGGGGAAGTGCTGGTCATCAGCGAGCTGTTGCTATTGTTTTTCAGCTCTCACACTAGCCCCAACACTCCCAGAGGAGGTGAAAGATGCCCTAGAAAAGGTATGCAGTGGTGCCAGGCGGGACTGGCCATAGCAAAGCAGAAATAGGCCCCTGCCCGTCACGCACGTGGAGCCCGAGTGTGAGATGTGCACATACAAGTGACAGAACAGACCCAGCCCAGACCCTGGGAGTAGGGACAGGTCTCAGTCACCCCAAATCATGTGTCAAAAAGAGGAGGAAGCTCTCCCCTGAAGGCACTCGCAAGCCAGGCTGAGACAACTTAAAATTAGTGGGGGCGGGGGGGAGGAAGTCAGTAAAATCATCGATACTGGAATAGGATTTGATTTAAGCATAAAGTTAATTGCAGTTCTACACTCAGACTTGTGTAAGAGCCCTAGGCAAGTGCCAACAGGTCTTGCAACCCTTCTCAAATCCTCTGGCTCTGGAACCCACTTTTCCATATACACCTTCTCCTTTTGGGCCAGCCACCATCAACCCAAGCGGGGGATGTCACTGGGTAAAAAAAAAAAAAAAAAAAAAAAAAAAAAAAAAAGAAAATGGTGAGGGAATACAAAAAAAAAAAAAAAACTCACACTCATGCACTTGGGAGATGATAGAGGACATTTGCTGTTTCCTTCAGAGAAAGGGAATCTTTATTTGGCCCACGGGGATGGGAGGAGAAGGGAGATGGAGGGAAATCAACTAAAATGGAATGATTTGAATGTGCAAATACATCAGTAGCCACCAGGGTGGGTCAGACAGGAACATACACAAGACACAGGTGGATTGCACTGATCGCCGTTTCCAAAGCAGCTCAAAAAACAAAAACAAATGAAAAAAAGCCCCACACCAGTTCTATCGTACCATTACTAAGTACCAAAGCAACCCTCCCAGAGTCAGTGAGATAGGCTGGCTCAGTTAGTGAACCATTTCCGTGGCAGGCGGGCGAGCGCCAGTGCTCAGAAGGCATGCTGGGGTAGGACTCTCACACGCTCCTGTTCCCCACCTCCTATGGCGCCCTGTGTCTCCAGCCTGCTCAAACGCTCCAAGCTTCTTCCAAGAGCTTCTTCCAGCTGTCCCCGGAGCTCGTGGACCCCCTCCAGCTCCACCTGCAGAGTGCGGTCTCTCGCAGCACTAAGCGGACACGTCGCGCAAAAGGGAAGAGGGTTAGACAGGCTGCAGCAAGCGCATACCAAATTGGCCCCTCCATCCAGGACTGTCACTTAACTCCAGACACAGGCCCTGAACACTCCCCAGGCAGCTTGGTCACCTTCTGCCTCACCTCTAAAACTCCCCAGAGCACAGCCATCCCCAAAAAAGGTTCCAGCCCATGGTAGGGGACTCCTAGTAACAGCTGTTCTTCAGTACTTACCCAAGCACTCCACTTATGTGCTCTCTTGCTATCAGGTAGCTCAAATATCCCAGAGACTGCAGCCCCATGAAGGGCAGGAGATTAGTGTGGAGGACAGAGAATGCAGGCCATACTGTGCCGCAGGACAACTGCCTGGATAAGCACCTACATAGATCTTTATCAACCCAACAGTTGGTTGGGAACTTGACAGCAGCCTCTGAAAGGTGGCCAAGTATGGGTGGGAAACTGAGCCGGGAAGGGATAAGCCAGGGAACAGAGAAGGAAATCCCAGGGCCTGAACAAGAGGTGGCAATAGGGAGAGTTTACAGCATTTAAAGCTGGCCACTGCAGCCTTTTCAAGGGAAGAAGGCAGCCTAAAGCTTGGACTCCAAAAGCCACATTTGTCCGATTCTTTGCTCAGACTTCCTCTTTCCCATTGAGGGCTCTCAGACTTGCAAAATGATCACTGGTCTAGGTGGTCCACCCACGCTTGCCCCAGCAGCGGGGCAGGGCAGCATGGAGCCAAGGCAGCCTCGCTTACCTGTCTGGGTGCGTGTGAAACTTTACCAGGCTGCCGTAGAGCTGCCTCTCTGCCTGGAGAGCTTCATTTAACCGATTCCTTTCGGCCACCAGCCCTTCCAGCATCAGTAACAACTGGTTGGAAGGAACAAACAAGATACAACACTTAGAGACAGAAATCAAAAGGTGGCACCTGGCTACCTCAGAGAAACAGGGGCTTGCCCTTCCTCTCTTGCTTGTGTCCAAGTGGTTAAGTTGACCACTGTCACCCCTGGACTCCCCAGAAGACTGCCCTTGAGACAAGTGCTAAAGGGAACCCATCCCCTCATCTGTATTACCCCCATCATACACAGCCAGCTCCCAAGAACAAGCGCATCCCAGCACATCCAAAGGTTGGAAAAAAAAAAACTGAGCACCAGCAGAAATATAAACACATCCAAGCTTGCCCCACATGGCACACTACCTGCTGCCTTCTGTTTCCAGTAGTCTCTTGTCCTCGTGACTCTGCTATGGCCACTTTCTCCCGAAGAACCAGAACTTCTTGTGTAAGCCTTTCCATGGCTGGAATTTCTTCGGGATCCACCAGCTGCATCTGCAGATCCTGAAAACCAACAGCAGGAGGGCTCAGTAACAAGGACAGCTGGACCTTCGTAATCCTCCCCAGGGCACAACTGCCAAAAGTTTCCAGTGTTTGGAAAGACCCAGATCTCCTAGGAAAGTAATGTCAAAGCAGCCAGAGTGTATTAAGCACAGACAACAGCCTGGAGCAAGAACTGAGAAGGGACACAGCGCACTCTGTTTAAAGGACTTGAAGAAGGGTGTTTGGTACACATGGAGATAAAAGCCAAATAACGAGTCTCTGGGGGTTTGGGACCTTTGCTTTCTGGACAAAGTAACACAGGGGGCTGCAGGCAAACCAGCAGTTATACCATCCATGGACAGACAGCCACATTACTCTGAGGATGTGGGGAAAGAAGGGACTCCTCTGCAGTCTTCCCAGGCAGAAAGTTCCAGCACAGCGTGTTATCTCACCTTGATGAGGTCCTCTTTGATTTGGATCGTCCTGGTCAAGGACTCAATATCTGAGGCCTGCACCTGCAGCTCTTCCTCCTGCGTGGCCACGACAGACTGAAGAGCAGCAAGCTCCCGCTAAGGAGGGAAGAGAAGTCCATGAAAGACTTCAGAAAGCCAAAACCCCACTGCAAGCTGCTGCGCCATTTCTCTCACTAGGGGTACCCTCACGATAGGGGGGTCCAAAACTTCCAGTGAGGGGCAGCCCAGTGGTCTCCTGTAAGCAAGGGAGATCAGCACAGCCTCCATCCCAAGCTTACCCTGCTTTCCCTTTCCTTCTTCACCATTAGCTCCAGCTCCTCTTTGGCATTAACAAGATCCTTCTCCAGTTCTGCTGCTGACATCGTAACTGCCAAGACAGTTTGGTTACTGCAGGGTTATTGTGTGCCAGCTCCGACCCCAGGACCAGACAGAATCCCTCTTTGGCAAACAGGTCCACAACGCTTGCGCTCCCCATCACGCTGCCTCTTAGTGAACACTCTTCTTCCCTCCTTAATCCTTAAACAGCAGTCCAAAGCAACACAACATCCCAGGCCCACTGTCCCACCCCTGGCAAAGTTCACACATCCCGGCCCCAAGGCAAAACCCAACACAGTTGCACTTGTCCCAAACCAGTCTGAACCATAAAGTCAAAACCCCTTCACTGAACAGCATCAGCTCTTCAGTGAAAGCCGACACCAATCTTTCTCTTCCCCATACTCCCACCCCTGAACCATCACCCAAAGGAGAGGCAAAGCTTTATTTCAAACCACTCATTCTTGCTCAAAGCTTCTACTCTCTATTTCGTATAACCATGTTTTTCCCACAGCAGAAAGCTCTGGTCCTGTTTGGGGACCTTAAAAGAAGCTGTCACCACACTCACCTCCCTCTGTCCTGCAGCTGCTGTCCCCCTGCAGGGGTCCGGCAATGGCTGTAGCTCCACAAGCTCTTTGCAGCATTTCCTGAAAACACAAAAGCCTCCAGGTTTGCACCTTTATGGTGAACCTCGCGCTCACAGCTTCCCCAGAGCTCCAGGATTGCAGCAAAGCTGCTGGCTGCTTTGTTGATGCCTCTGAAATGTGAGAAACCAGGGATGGGGATCTAGCCAGGTCACGGGGACAAATGAATTGCACCCAATCTAGAAGCTAAGTGTGTGGGCAAGAGGGCTCTGGCCTTGTTTTATTTGGCACTAGGAGGGTGCTAGCAGTAAGCGTCTTTACTATAATAAAGATTAAACAGGTTTCACTCCACTACAACAAACCCATCTTTCAGCTGAGACTCTACAAAGACCTACATCTTCATCGAAGGATGTGGCCCAGAGGGACCATGCAGGAAGGAAAACACAGAGCTTGGCCCATATACACAACCCTGGAAGTCTCTAGAGCTCACTTTGATCCTGGGAATAGAAATGAGCAACCTGTTTACAGCTGCTTTAAAACATTCAACACGTCAGCTCACCAATAAACCATTAACAGCTGCTCAAGTAGGAGCACAGCATATGTAGCCTTGAAGTTGTGTTCAGCCTCAAAGGGGTTTTTAGTAAAGCTGCTTTAAAAATACCAACTCCAATTGTGGAAGAGACAGCAAACAGCCAGCAGGCTCTGCCAAGAATTAGTGGGACCTAAAATTAGCTCTCTTGTCCCCTCCAGAATGTGACAATGTCAGGGAGGGGATTACAATACAGCGAGGCAGCCCAGCCCAAGGAAGGACTGGGTCAAAGCTGGAAGGTCAGAGGGTGAATTTCTTTCATACTCTCATGTGCCCTAAGGACTCATATACTGCCTGAGCAAAACGAAAGGAGACACTGAGTGACAAAGACTGGTGGAATCACGATCAGAACAGCCAGGCAGCATTTCTGCTCCTCAGTTTCTTCTTTTCCTCCTATAGGAAGTCTCTTCCCTAATCCCACTTTCATTTCTATCGTTCTCTGTGGTACTCCCCTCTCTCCCATTTCCTCCTGTTGCCATCAGTTCTCTCTGGAGCCCTGAGGATACAGGCAGAGCAATGCAGTGCACGATTCTTACTTGTATGGGCTGTTTGTCATTCTTCAACAGCCTGGCACCAGCAGACTGGGTCCCGACAGACTCCTTTCCCAACACTTGCTGGCGTAGGAGTTGTAACTCGCAGCTCCTTTCAGCCAAAGCGTGTGCCATCTTCTCAGCAGCCATCTGATTGAGCAGGAAAAACAGGGAAAGGCAGGGCTGTGATCAGCGGTAGGATCCCTGTCCCTCACCTTCCTTGGAGACTAAGGGAAACCATCTCAATATTTATCTGTCACTAGATACTGGAAGTGATCTGCAAACCAGCCTGGGAACTACTGCTCCTGGCCACTCACAGTGACTCCACAATAGCCCTCCCATCTCTGCTTGCCAGGCAGCTGCAGCAAGGCTCGGCCCCTCTGCCTACAGAGGAACAAGCTCCTCAGTTTCTCACACCCCGTTCAGGAGGGGAGAAAGACAGAGGACAGACAAAGAGGAGGAGACAGTGCTTGGCCTTTTAGCCTTCTTTTTATGAAAGGAAACTCAATGCAAAGAATCCTGGGTAACACTGAACTGCACACAGTGTGCAAAAGTAGGAACCGTGGCTCTTTAAGTGCCATTTATATGCCCAGGACCACACACTAGTTTGACTAATGTGTAAGTTAAGAGGCAATGAAGAGAGCTTCCTCAGACTTCTGCGCTATGCAAGAAACAGCTCAGAGTCTTCCTTTCTGGTCTAGTACCACCCACCATCCCACGGCCCCTCTGGTGCCCTAGGCCCAGGAACATGGACATCTAGGAAGATCCACACCTCCTTCCGCATGACATACACAAGCCCCACCCAGTCCACTCAGTCACAGGGACCTGAGACCTGAACACTGCTACAAGAGGTGCTGCTTCATAACGGCTCCCATATGATGTGTTGAGACCAACCTAGGAACAGCTAATGGCATCTCACATGGTTCTTCAACACTCAGCAGCTCCACCAGGCTACATCAACAGCAGCCAGAGAACGGTTTCTGTTTGCTTAATGCAAGGCAGAGGCATCCACCCCAGACTCCCCACTGCAGCACTGCATACAACTTACTCGGCTCTGCTGCTCCTTGGTGCTCATGGCCTGTAGCAGCTCCTGAATTTCAGCATCATGCTCCATGGTCTGACGGTTCCTGTCACTGAGGAGATCCTGAAGCATCTTCTCCTTGTGCTGGAGACGCAAGCACAGCTCCTCTGCTACCTCGCTCTGCCCTGGGCCCAGCTTGCACAGCAGAGTTGCTGTAAGCTCCTGAACAAGGGGAGGAAGGGAGAAATGGAGAGATGTTGCTACCATCAAACTGCAAGCTCTTCAAGGATGAGGAGTTCTTCAGCCTGGGTGTAGCTGAGAGCGCAGTGTCTCAGCAAGCACAGGTATTTACAGGTGCCAAAAGCAGCCTTCCTCAAGTGCCTTCCTCGAAGGCAGGCAGCCAGGAGACTCTGGTTTGGGACTTCTCTCTCTGCAGACAAACTGGCTGAAGGCTCAGGAAGCCAAGCTAAGGCCTTACCTCCACTTCCTTGTTCCTGTCATGTAGGCAGGTCTGCAGCTGCTGGATGATCCCCTCCTGCTCCTTCTGCCTGCTGCAGGATTTGGCCTCAATCTCTTCCTTCAGCCAGCGGAGGTTTTGGCAGGTTGCTGACACCTGCTCCAGTTCCAGGGTTTTGGCTTTCAGGAGGCTCTCCAGGCTCTGGGGACCACAATAGAAGCAGCTCAACCAGTGACAGGAACCTTATACTGAAATTAAGCAGAACTGGAAATACCAGTCTCTCCTACCAGTGGAATCACACAGATTCACCACCGTCCTCTCCAGACATCACGCACTCACCTCTACACCCAGCCTAGAAACGCGAGTGACCCAGGAACTTGCCCTGCACACAGGGCCAGAGGAAAGCCAACACCCTGCAGGTGCTCTCTCCAGCAACAACCAGAGCATTCCCAGGAAAGTTTGTCTAGCACCACACCACAACCAGGCTGGACTTGGCATGCCCAGGTACAAGTACTCACATGAATGGTGGCCTCATTGCTGGACAGGACATTGCGCAGCCTCTCCAGGTCGCCTCCACGCTCCCTTATTGAAAGGCGGAGCTGTTGCAGCTCTTTTTCCTTCTTCTCCAGGGCACAGAACTTCTCATCTACTGCTCGCTAGTGTGAGAGGAGGTGATGGCTCAGAATGGGGTAGTAGGGCTCTGCAGCCCACCACTCGCTTTGCGGAGCACCTCAGCTCTCCCTTTCAGAGGACTCCTCTGGAAGGCTGAGCCATGAAGAGCACGCAGAAGACATGATCACCCCTTGGGTCAGCGTGGGGCTGCACCGTTGATGGTACTCAAAGGCTGAGCCACAGGGAAAGCAGGGAGACATCACCAACAGACTGTGCTCACCTCCAAAGCAGCATCCCTGTCGCTGACTCGCTGCTGCAGTTTCTCCAACATGGCATTCATGGCTGCAGGGCTCTTGTCCAAGCTTTGCTGGCATTGCAGAAGTTCCCTCGATTCCTAGAGGTCATACAAACACCCCCACAGTACAACTGTCAGTCCAGAAACCCTCCAGAGAGCAGCACAGGAGAATCAGGGCTACCTACCTCCACCCTACACTTGGTATACTCCCCACATTAAAGGGTGGCAGAGTCACAGCACCTGGGGCTGGTTGACTGGCACCTGCCAGGCACTGCTGTGGGCTGAGGCACTCTGACACCTCTGCCTCCTTCCTCACCTTGGGAGCCCAGAAGCCCCTCTCTCCTTCCTTTCTTCAAGGGGCACACATGAAAGCTACAGCCTGACTTTTGCATTGCCAAATACCAAAGGAAGAGCAGGGGCCTCCTTACTACTCACTACTTACACTCAATTTGCATCTTTCTGCATCTCACCTGCAGAAGCTGTTCCTTGCGAGCCAGATGCTGACTCAAACACTGAATTCTCTGCTCCTGGGCCTGCAGCTCACGGCATTTCTCCCACTCCACGGTCTGGAGCTGCTGAGCCTTGTCCTGCAGCTCTGCCTGCAGCTGCTGTACCACAGCACGCAGCTCCTGCAAGGGAAAAGCACCTATCTTGGCAGTCAGTCTCAACAGACCTGCAAACAGCAGGCCAATCTGAAGAAGCCAAGGGCTGTGGGGGCAGCCAAAAATGCTCTGCAATACTACAGCTTTTACAACTCAAAATACACTTCCATGGTGATGACTTTGAATTTATTTCATTTCCCAGGTATCCACTCCTTGCTCTGGCCACAGGCAGAGCTTTAGTCAGAGCTAACCTGTGCAGCAGTGACCATTAACTTTGTAACATTGCAAAAAAAGATGGGACATTTGTACCTGCCAAAGACATACCAGTGACAACATACCCACTATCAACTGTCTTTGCTGATTCTAAATCCTCAGATACGAAGCTAAGGAGGCTGGATAATGCTCCCTGCCATGTGTAACAAGGGGTTTGCCAAGCATGCCCAGACTGATACAGGCAGAAACAATGAATGAGAGGGGAGTACTGACTACATCAGTGCTTCTTAAGTCATGTAAATCCAGAGACTTCCAAGCTAAGTGCTTGTCATACCTGGTTGTGTTTCCAGGTTGCCTCTTTCTGCTGCTCTTCCTCATGCACCGTGGTCTCTAAGAGCTGGGTTGCTCTCCTGGCTTCAGCCAGTTGATGCTCTTTCTGGCGCTGAGCTCTTTTCAGTTTCTGCACCTCCAGCTTGGTGCAGAATAGCGTGTTCTGAAGATCTAGCAGTGACATTTGCTGCTCTTGGGATGAGAGCGGGCTCTCTGACATCTAACAAGAGTGGGAAGCAGAGAAACTCAAGATTCCCTTCACGAGAGAGATTTAAAGATCAGGATCCCTGCAGAACAAAGCCTGATGTATTTGAGGCTTTCTAGGGACATACCTGCAACTGTCCCAGATGGCTTCTGTGCACCATGTCCCGCAGCTTGGCCAGTGTCTCATTCTGCCCTTCAATGATATGGTACAGCTCTTCTGTCTACAAGGCAAAGGATAGGAAGCCCAGTCATTGGCAAACCAAGCACAAACCCTCCTGTCCCAAGCCTCCAGCATGGAGTACGACACTTGCCAGCACCATACAAAAGCAAGAGCTTCACAAGACATAATATAATGAGATCCAGAATGCATAGCAATGGCTTAAGCATTCCTTTTCAGTCACTGCCTACAGGGCTAGTACACCTTCTTCTTTTGGGGAGCACCACCCAACACTATTACCTTACTCTCCTTGCTCTTCAGGGCCTCATTCAGACTCTGAATTGTACGATCTTGCCTCTGCGACGTTTCTTGGACAGATTTTAATTCAAAATTCAATTCATTCAGCTTTTCCTGCAACAACTAGAGACAGAAATATGTTGTTTTGTTAATACTCCCTAAGGCTCTACACAAACACCCTTAGGACTCCCTCCACGCCTTACTCAAGTCCATACAGCCCAGGTATTCACCAGATCAAGATCAACGTGGCTCTCTCTAGAGTCTGTAAATACTGTTTGAGCTGGGTGGAAACCAGCGAGTAAACGCAAAGCCTTCATTCCCTCCACAGGACTGTCCCAGTGCTTCTGGTTCCTCCAATGCAGCCTCCACAAGCAGGGCAGATGTTCCAGGCTTGGGTTCACATATCTTACTGCCTCCCACATACTCCAGGACAGCCTTGCTCAGACTGCCCAGCAGCCTTCCCAGTTTCTATCATTTTTTTCTGTTCTCTTAAGAAGGAAGAGCTGCTTCAGCCCCAGAACCTCCCTAGAGATCTGAACAAAAAAAATCAACATGGAGAAGCTACGCATCCTAAAAACTGTCCCCTTTGCTTCTGAGGTCCTCCAGAGCATTGAAGCTGCCCCTTTACAGTCTTCCAGCCCCTTCTCTTGCTGCCTCCTTTGACCACCTAGGCACTCTTGCCACAACTGTTGGGCTAGGCAACTCTACATTTGATCAGATCAGAGGCTTATCTAGCCTCAAGTTCTGGCTTCAGCACAACAGTCTTGCCAGTGGCAGCATGCCAACAGCACGGCCACAAAGCAAAGGGGAATGTCTCACTACTCTCCACAGCTGGTTTAGAACCTGAGAAACTTTTGCCTTTGACATTTTCACCTTAAAGAGACTATCATCTCAAACAGTTTTAGGACAGTTCTCTGCTTTCACCATAACATTCACAACACAGTGCACATTGTGCATTTAAGCAACTGCTTGTTAGTCTTTTTAAACACGCTGTCTGTTTGCATTCTTAGTCCTGGATGATATGCATCTTCCTCAGAACTTACCCAAGCCTCAATTTCTTAAGGAGTTGGTGCTGCCCACCACATGATTTCCCTTTGTTGCTCATTAGTTTACACACCTGTCATGTTATCTCTTCTCTAACAGACACTCCCCCTAAACTGCTTAAACACTTCCAACTGCATTTACTGGGCCCTGGGCCTCTTGATTTCCTTGTCAACTTTTGAGGTCCAGGCAGCTCCAAGAGCTCACACCTGTCCCCAGATTTAAATAAAGATCCCATCCCAATGTTTTTTCCTGTTTGACCCCTCTGTTTTCACAGCGGGTATAATTTACCTTAGAGTTCAAGAGCATAACTAAGAACATCTACCCCTCACAACGTGTTAAATTTGATCTGTCTCAAGACAACTCAGATGCATGTTTCCTTCCTAAGAAAGCCTTTAAATCTAAATGAAAACAGGGCCCCCCCGAGCTGATCTCCCTTACTGCTTGCAAAAAAGGCGGCAGCTGTCTCAAAAGGCAGGTGCCTTCCTCTCCTGCACCAGGCTCAGCCCATGCAAATCCAAGAGACAGGGAAATAGCCCTGTGCATCTCTGCTTCACCAGGTCCCAGAAGGCTCACCAGGCAAGTGGGAAGTTCTTCCAAAATAATGGTTTGCAAAAATAAGTATGGAAAATTTATACAGCACAGCTGCAGAAAAAAGTAAATGCTTTTAACTCAAGCTGGCAGACGACAGCACCGAGAATCAGTGTGTCAGCACACACAGCCTTGCTGGAACGGAGGTGCAAATGCCTGCCTCTGGTCAGACTAGGAGGCACCTTCCAATACTAACTACATCGGACTCACTAGGCACTGAATTTGCTATTTGTGAAGAAATACCTTGTTAGCAGCTTCAGATTGCTGGATTTTGCTCTGCAGCTCTGCAGCACACAGATTGGACACATGCTCCCCTGCTGCAGGGTCACCTGGAGCCAGCTGCTGACGTTCATCCTGCAAATTCTGAAAGAAAAAAAGAAGAAAAAAAATGAGAGAAATGACTAAAGTCTTGCACTGGCTTCTTATACTCAGCTGTCAGCCCTTGCAGCATGGGCTTAATATGCCCCACTGGGCTTTTCTAACTGCGTCCGAAACATGATGCTGCCCATGTCTCCCTTCACTTGGGTGGCAGGCTGGCACCTGGCAGCTCTCTGCCTGACCTGCCACAAGTTCCTTGGGACAAGAGCCTCTGTCCCAAGGCTCTGGTTGGGCTCCCTGTCTCTCCTCATTCCCATACTGTGAGCCCAGCAGCTTGTCTGGCTCTAACCACTGTCTGCAGGCTGATGACAGATCTGCTCCCCACACCCAAGCCACATGCCTGCAACCTCTCTCCTTCCTACGTACCCTGCTAGCAGCTTCAAAATGCTTCAAAACAAAGCCAGCACCAAATCAAACTCACTCCCATGTTCTCCCAAGCTTCTCCTCCTTAATCAAGACCACAACCTTCAATCCTTCCCAACAGCTACCTTCCTGCTGTGACCTGGCAGTCCCACCCCCCCACTCTGAACCCCTCCACTTGTGATTCTCTGGGCTCTCCTTCACAGCTCCCCGTGCTCCAGCATCCATGCCGTGTGTGATTCCCTGCAGCTCTGCAAGCTGTAGCAAATTCAGTGCCATAGCTGAGACTTTTTTTCATGACACAAACCCGTTTATTGAGAATGAAAACGGCCTACTTTCTGATGCATGGCCTGCCAGACCCTGCTGGCTGAGCACACACTAATCCCTTGTCATCCCTTCTTATCCTCACGCTACCTCCCGCCTAGTGAGTTGTTAACTCCTGAGCGCAGCATCCAAACCAGCCACCCACCCCAGCCCTCACAGGACTCGTCGAGTATTCCTGAATACTACCAGCAATATGAGATCAATAGTACTGGTGTCTGTTTCAAATGGGAGCCCTGGCAAGCACCGGGTTACAGCGCAGAGGCTATGAGAACATGGCAGAGCTTCTCAGAGGGCATACAGGAGCATCAGCTCCAGGCAGCACAGCTCAGGGAGAGCAACGCCCAGCTCCGATTAGCCCTATCAGACTGAATCCTCATCTTCAGCAGCCATAGAAACGCGGTCTCTGAGAAAGGCAGGCAGTGCAGGGGAGCTCCCCCTGGCCTGTGCATTGCCTGTCACGTACTGAAGCTTCCATACAGAAGCAATGCTTCCCTTTACCATGATGTTTTATTAAGATTTTAGTGAAAACTTGAACAGCCATAGCAAGTAATTTGAAAAATTTGCCCAGACAGAAGGCATCGGATCAGATAGGGAAAACTGCTGGAACCTGTCATGTAGCACCTTTCCTCAGAATTCACACATTCCAAAGAAAAATAAGCAGAAAGCCTGCAAAGAGCAAAGAGCAGGGAGGGGAAAGACAGAGCCAGCTCCAGAGTCCGAAGTCCCAAAGCCCAAGCTGCCTCCCTCCTGCTTCACTGCAGCCATGTCAGGAGCATGGCTCCCCAGCAGTTTCTCCTACATCAGCATTTTAGTGACTCTCTCTCCTCAGTACAGCTCGAGCAATGTCAGCACACACTAACCTAGACAGAACGCTTCTTTAAAAAAACAATAATAATAATTGTGGCATTATCTAAGGCTGCCAAGCTCACATCTGCCCAGAACAGCGGGTAAAAGATCGTCTGTCAGTCGGACAAGGCTTCCCTTGCTGGAGCACAGCACCGCAAGAGTGTGTCTGACAGAGGCTGGTTTTGGTGGCATTTTTCTGGGGCTGTGGCAATGAAGAGGAAGAATTGTTGGTTTAAGAAAACACCCAAGACAACAGTACCTACAAGATCACGTGCCCAATACCAGATCTCTCGGTCATTGTAGCTTACAGCAGTAAATTTAAAGGAGAACTGCAGTTTCCCAAAAGCAGTAAGGGAACTGTGGTCCTATACATCCCATACATTCCTTTTATGTTACCAGAACAGCATTTATGCATAGGAATTGCTGGACAGCAGTACCTGACTTTAAGAAAGAGCATTGCTCGTACAATGAGAAAGAAAAATAATTTATATAAGAACCATTAAGTTCACTAGCTGCATACAATTTCCTATTTTTGCTGTTAAAGCCATCCGAGGGATTAAGCGCTTTCCCCCTTCTGCCAGACCCTGCACCGAAGCCTACAACTGCTGCTGCCGCCATGGCGAGAAACAGGCAGTAAAAAAATCCCGCAGGATTAACTCCTGGCAGGGACGATCGGATGGCAAAGGCTGGAGGTTGGAGAAACTCCTCTACAACAGTTCCAAGAAGAGGATGGCGAGGCATGACACAAAGCCAAGCCGTAAACACGCCACGTTGATTGTGCCACGTTCTGTTAAGAGAAAACCTATTTTTATCCTGTAAATATATCCCTAGCAGTGAAAATTAGTAGCAAGCACCACAGACTACAGAAGCAGCAATGCCCTGCTTCACATCTTCAGTCACTGCCTGCCAGCGCGATGTCTTCGTGCGCCAGATGAAAATTTGGTTTTCTTACATTCATTCCTAGCATCATCTTTTGAGCAGGTTTTTATGGAAAAAGCACACAGCTCTGGAAAATGCCCGAGCAGATGGGGCAGCAAGCAGCGCTGGCTAAATAGGAAGCGTAATTCAGCACAGCTACAGTTGCCATAGTAATAAACAAGCATTTTTCTAATCCCCCAGGCTACCTACAGCATTAGACAGCACTAAGGCTGCTAATGGGAATGCAATTAGGCTGACATGGATATTCCTGAATTGAAGCTGACTGAAGCCTTCTATTCATTAAAGAAAGTGGTAAAGGAGTTACAAGTTCAGCTTTTTGACTGCATAGTAATGAAGATTTCATTAAAGCCAGCAAAACAGAAGCAATCCAGAGCTACATGAGGCCTACCATTGATGCAGATAACAGCACCAGGAAGTTCCGTGAAAGCAGGAGCTTTCATCGCCTCTCAGCAACACCTGCCGTTAATTGATGAATCTTTTCAAAGGATCACAAAATAAACCAATTATCTAGAATACCAACCCTAAAGTCATCCTCTGGCACAAATCCACCTGCGAGGAAAACACCTTTTCCCCAGGGCATGCACCAAAGATCCCTGTGTGGATCTGCATGTTAGGCAGGTTGGAGGCCTGATCCGCATAGGCAGGGCTCTGGAAGCAGACGCTCCTGACACTGAACCATTACCCTGGCACAAAGAAAATACATTTGCTGGAAAACACATGCCCAGAAGCTTAAAACACTCCCTTTGGTTGTGGGTAAGCGTCACGCTGCCACCTTAAAAGAGAAAGGTGAAGTGAAACTGGTGTTTTCTCAGCGGAAAAATGACAAAGCATGCATTAGACCCATCTAGCAAACTGCACTGACAGGAAGAGCTGATGGGGGGGGGGGGGTGGGGGGGGAAGATTAATTTCCCAGAACACAAGGAGGAAGCAGACGACAGAAGAATGACAGAGGAGAGAGGCAGCACACCTAAAAAGGACCGAT
Source organism: Rissa tridactyla (assembly GCF_028500815.1). Classification (NCBI taxonomy): domain Eukaryota; kingdom Metazoa; phylum Chordata; class Aves; order Charadriiformes; family Laridae; genus Rissa; species Rissa tridactyla. The sequence continues at coordinate 24,523,870 of NC_071473.1, forward strand.
CTGCCTATTCTTAGCGCTGGGTTCAGCGACACGTGGCTATCTGTATTATCTCAGCACAGAAGAATCCCTAGCGGGCTCAGCATCAGGCTGCAGGGACGCTGCTCAATTGAACAGCGGCACAATGACCTCTACCTGTACCCGCAGTGGCATATAATCCTCACAGAGGTCGTCCCACAGCTCCTGCAGTTCAGAAATCTCCAGGGAAAGACTCAAAGGAGCTCTGGAAAAAGATTTTCTGTCTGCGTTCAGGAAGGCAGAACCAGCAGACGCTAAGCCAGTAGAAGCGCTGCCATCTGCCAAGTCACGGCTGAGTTTGGGAGGGGGCAAGGTGGACTTCACAGGAATAGGTAGCCTGCTGCCTCGGGGGCTCTGAAGGGGTTTGTAGTCCAAAGCCTTGATCAAGTTGAGGGCCAGCTCCAGCCTGTTCCCACTCAACGAAGAGTTTGGGGTCATTCGGTCATCTGAGAAATCGTCACATTTCCCATTCCCTTTCACTCCCTTATCTGCATCTTCATCCTTCTGCAGTGGAGCGCTCGCCTCCACAGTTGTGTCCAGAGACTCAACGGAGGAGGCAGGCGTGCCTTCCTCCATGCTCTCCCCATCCACAGGGCCTCTGGTGCTGGCGGACTCTGCCACATCGCACACGGACGACTCCTCGTTGCCCATGCTGGTTGACCACCGGCTGGACAGCCCACAGGAGATGCTTCTGGCCACCTTTCGCGGCACTTTGCAAATCGCTTCATAGTCAGCATCGGCCACGCGCAGCGCAGCACAGCCACGGCAGCGCCGTGGGCGGTTACTCACTCCCTCTGAAGCATGGCAGCTGTGTGGCTCCAAGCTGTGCTCTTCTTGATCCGTCCAATATTCATATCCAGAATAAGCAAAGTCCTCCTGAAGGAGGGCAGCATACCGTACATCAGGTAGGTTAGAAAGGTCCACGGTCCCATCCCCAGCTCTGTCATCTGCGCTAGAGTCTTCATTGTTCCTGCGGTACATACTTGCAATGCAGAACTTGAGGCGGTCCTTCTCCAGCAGCAGTTTCTGCAGGCGCTCGATGGAGAGGGCTTCGATGCGTGCGATGACGGTGTCGAACCTGTAGATGCGGTCCAGCATGAAGGCACACTTGCTGCAAGCGAACTCGGACTTGCCATCCCGGCACAGCTCCCTGCCCAGGACGTGGGAGAGCAGCACCTGGAGGTTCAGCTTGGCCGCCGTGTGGAAGATCCATCGCCGCTGGTTGCCACACAGCTCCCGGCCGCAGATCCGGCAGGTTTCCTTCATCCTCCCTCCTGACGAGCACCCAAACCTACTTCTGCAGGTTCTCAAGACACTTTCCTGAGGCCTCTACTGCTCACTCAGCGCATGTCCCGGGGCACGGCTCCCTCAAGCCCTGAGCCCACCAGCACTTCTCACCACACCAATTCCCCCTTCTTAGATGGGGGGGGGGGGGGTGTGTGACACGCTGGGACTCCTGGCGCTACAGAAACATCCCACCCTACAATATCTCCTTCACATCTCAGCCTGACCACACCTGGGCCGACTCCCTCTCCTGGCTGCCCGCCCGCCCCTCCCTCCCTCCCCCTTCGCTGCCCCCCCTTCTCCTCACAGCTCCCCCTTCTCTGAGGCTGCCCCCTTCTCTCCTCGCTGCCCCCCTTCCCCGGAGCTGCCCCCCTTCCCCGGGCTGGCCCCCTGCCCCACAGGCCCCGCCGCTGCGCCTCCCCCTGCCGCCGCCGCCGCCGAAGATGCTCCTGCCACGGCGGCGCCCGGCTTGTGGCTCAGATTTCAAGATGGCGGCGCACGACCACCCTCACGCATGCGCGGCGGTCGCAAGGCCTGCCGGGATTTGTAGTCCCGCACCCGGAGGTGTCGCGCATGCGCAGTGTCTGCCCGCGGCCCGCCCCGGGCACACGTGGGGCTGGCGCTGACGGCGATAGGGACAGTGACGGCGACAGGGACAGTGAAGGGCCAGTGCTGGGGCCCAGCCGCAATGCCAGTGGCCAGCCCCAGTGCCAGCACCCCTCACTAGTGCCCGTCCCCAGCGCCAGATCCCCACTCCAGGGCCAGTGCCAGCACCATGTCCCAGCAGAAGCGCCAGCAGGCAGCACGTGTCCCCACCGCACAAGGTCAACAGCACTCCTGCAGCAATACCTGCCCGGCACCCCATGCCACCCAACGGGCACACACCAGGGTCTCCCAGCGGGGCCACCACACAGGCAGCTCAGGCACCGATGGCCCGTGGCTGCTGGGCACAGCGCTGTGCCACCAAGGCGCAGCATGGCCAGAGCCACGCGTCTGTCAGGAACATGCTGCTCTGATCCCTCTTGGCCCCGAAATCCCACCTGGCACCACGCCGGGCTGTCAGTGGGTATTTTAAGACCCGGGATTTAAATGGCAGACGGGCGCAGGCGGCACTGACACCCGCAGAAGGACTGGTGGCCTCTCCCCCGATGCCCGCACCGGGTCCTCCCGGCCCCCCCTGCTCTCCCAGGCACAGCTGTGCAAATGCGGGATGCTGCCAGCCTCGACGTGACAACCGCCAGCCGAGTCCTGGGTGGGCGCACTCCTCCCACCCTGGGGTGCTGGGCTGGTGTCACCCCACGCTTGCCCACCCACCTGCCCCCCCACGGCTGGGGGCTCCTCCAGGCGCTGCTGCAGGTCACGCTTCTCAGCAGACAGTGTTTCCACAAGCCGGTTGCTGGCGGCCAGCTCTTGGGCCAGCTCTTCGATCCTCCTGAAAGGGAGGGAAGGGCAGGGGACGCTCAGGCACGGGGACGGCCCCGGCATGGCACTGGAGACAGCTGGCGAGGGACGATCTCTGGGGCAAAGCAGAGCCGCCTCAGGGCTGCTCCTCCTTCCCCACAGCCCAGCTCTCTCCCCTTGGGGTGACCCCTCCATCCCTCCAGATGCCCGCAGCCCCCCAGCCTGGCACAGCACTAGCCCCTCGGAAGTCCCCAAGGACCGGCAGTACAGAGGGGACGGATCCTGGGTACCCACCTCTGGGCCATGGCATTGCAGCCGTCATCGCTCCTGTCCTCCTCCTTCGCCCTCGCGGCTTCCTTCAGCTTCCCTGCAAGCTCCTGGCACCGCTCCGCCTCGGCTCTGGCCAGTGCTGTGGCTTGCTCGGCCTCATTCCGTGCCAGCCTGGCCTCCTGCATGGCAGCGGGGTGAGCCCCCAGTCACTGGCCCTCGCCATCCCCCAGCCCCCCTGCCATCCCTGGGCTCACCTCCTGCAGGAGCTGGATCTTGTTCTCCAGGAGCTCATAGACATGCTCCGACTCCCGCTGCCGCTCCTCATACTGCTGCCGCAGCGCTGCCTGGCTGCGGGTTGTCTGGTTCTCCGCCGCCACCCTGCCAAGCACAGCATGGCACAGAATGGCATGGCATGGCATGGCATGGCATGGCACGGCACAGCACAATGTGGCACAACATGGCATGGCATGGCACAGCTCGGCATGGCACAGCACAACGTGGCACAGCATGCCATGGCACAGCACAGTATGGCACAACGCAACGTGGCACGACATGGCATGGCATGACACGGCACAGTATGGCACAGCACAACGTGGCACAGCATGGGACGGCATGGCATGGCATGGCATGGCATAGCATGGCATGGCACAGCACAATGTGGCATGACATGGCATGGCATGGCATGGCATGGCATGACATCTCACAACACGGCATGGCACGGCACAGCTCGGTATGGCACAGCACGCTACGGCGTGGCACATGACACACGGCACTCTATGGCATGGCACATGACACATGGCACTCTATGGCGCATGGCATGGTATGGCATAGCCTGGCACAGTATGGTATGGCATGGCATGGCACAGCTTGGCAGGGTGCAGTGTGTCACAGCGTGGCATGGCATGGCATGGCCTGGCATGGCCTCCCTTTGCAAAAGCCCCCACCCCAAACCGGCTGGGCTGGGTGAGCCGCGCCACCCCGGGTGCCCCCAGCCCAGCTCCCCCCATGCCGTGGGTGCTCGTTCTGCAGGACCCCTGGGCAGGATGCACTGTAACCTCCGAGTGCCGCTGCCCTGGGGACATGGCTGCTCTGGTGGCACCACCTCATGCTTGGGCTCTGAACCACCAAATCCATCCCTGCGTGCTCCCAAAACCAGGGGCTCCTGGTGCCTTGCCCCCGGCCCCCCGCCTGCCAGTGCCCTGCTGCGGGACACCCATGCCACAGCCCCCGGGCACAGCGCTGCCCTCCCCCGCCAGACAGGTGCTGCCTTTTATTTTTGGCTGGCGCCGGGGCTGTAAGAGGAGCCCCGCAGGGGCCCAGCCCCATTGCAAACCCCTCCGCTGCCAGGGTGCAGGCAGACACCCCCTGTCCCCCCGTGCCCATGGCGCGTGGGTGCCATATCCACCCCTGGGCGGGGGGGGCTCGGCTAGCCCCACTCACCATGTGTTGTCAAGCGCTTGTTGCTTCTCCTGCAGCTCCCGCTTCAGGCTTTCCACCTCCACCTTCAGCTCGATGTTCTGCGGGGCAGGAGGGAGGTGGGGAGGATGCCCCCATGCTTGCCCAGACCCCCCCCTCCCCCAGCACCACTGCCCATGGCAATGCAACAGAGGTGGCATGGGGGGGGTCTCCCACCCCACGGCAGGGATCCGGGTGCTCCTGGCACCCAGCGGCACGGGTGGTATTTTAGCCCACCGGTGCTGAGACGGGGTGTACCCGCTCCATCCGTCTACAGCCAAAGTGGCACTGCCACCCACCCCGGGCAACCCCCCAAGGCGGGGGACACCCTCCCTGACCCTTTCCCCGCTCCAGTCCAAGGCAGCAAGTGGCAAACTCCCGCACAGCAACTCCCCCAGCCCCAGTGCCGTGCCCGATGCCCTCCCCGCCATCCCCACCAGCTGCCCTCCCTCAGCCCCATCTCCTCCTGGTAAAGCTGGGGGGAGAGGGCATCAGGAAAGAAACCCCCCTCGGGCACCCGTTGCCCCACAGGCGCTCACCCGCCGGTAGACATCGTCCCGGCTGCCCTCGCCTTTCTGCTGGACGCGCTCCTCCAGAAAGTAGATGCGCAGCTTGAGGCTGAAATTCTCCTTCTTGAGGTCGTTGAGGTGCTGGGAGAGCGTGCGGTACCCGTTAGCCATGGCCGGCGGGCGCTCCATGGCGGGGGCATCCCGGCACCCCTCACATGGCGCCGCCGGGGACACGGCCCGGGGTCCCTGCCTGCCCGCAGCTCCCGCCGCCGTCCCTGCCGCGGCCCCTTTCCTTTTTATTTATTTATTTTTTTATCCCCTCCCGGAGCTATTTGAGGAATCGCCGGAGCGGGACGGCGGGGATGGAGGGAGGGTGGTGAAACCTGAGCCCCGGCAGCCCCCGCGCGCCTCAGCCAGGAGGGCGGCGAGGGGGAGCGCGGCGCCCGGGGAGGGGGCTGAGGTCCCTCTCCCCATCCCACCCCATGTCCCCCTCCTGGTGCACCCAGGGGATCCGGCACGTATCCTGCAAGCACACAGCAATGCCATAGGGGAGTCTTGGTGGTGCCATGGTCGGGGGGCGGGGGGGAGGTTCCCAGACACCCCACGGTCTCACCTGCTCGAAGTCCCGCAGGGTCTGCGTCTGGGCGAGGGGACCCATCTCCAGGTCCCGGAGGAGATATGTCTGCACCAAGGGGCCAGGCTGGGGCCGAGCACCTGGAGGAGCACGGGAGCCCCCCGGCTCAGCTGGCGCGGGGTCCTCGTCGCCCTCACCCCACGGCCCGTCTTGGGAAGCTGGGAGGGATGGAGGGCAAGCGGCAGTCAGGCGAGCAAAGCGGCTGCTCCGCACCCCGCCTGCCCCCAGGATGTCACCGGGGGGGACACCAGGACGCCTTGGAGCCCCGGGCCATCCCCTGGGGTGATGCACGCTGCCGGGGCACGTCACCCTCGGCTTGGGGCTGGGGCGTGCGGGGTACGGGGGGGGGGCTCTGGGGGTACCTTACCCGCCATGCGGCTGGCTGGGGGGAGCACGGCTGGCCCGTCACCGCTGCAGGGGTCCCTGCGGAGAGGAGCACACGGCTGAGTGACACAAGGCTTCAGGGGGGTCCACCCCCCACCCCGGGGCCCCCCATGCACCACCCAGCTGCTGTGCCAGAGGGACCGGGGGAGGGCCGGGGGGGGGGGGAGTTTTCCCAAAGGCTCTGCACGGTGGATGCTGCATTTCCCCCACCCCGGGGTGTGTGTGGGGTGGGGGTCGTGGGCAGCTGGTGCAGCACAGGGCGGGCAGCGGACACCAAAAAGTCACGCAAAAGCCTCCCTAGGGTGGGAGTGAGGGCGAACTCCAGGCAAGGAAAAACCCCTGGACATAGGTGGGGGTGCATGTTGAGGGGGGGCACTGCACCCCTGTGTGTCCGTGCACACGTGGGGGTACCCGTGTGTCTTCCCGCAGCCGGGAGGCATCTGCTCTAAGTGCAGAGACACGAGGCCCCGGGGGCCGTGCAGATGGCGGTGCCCCTTTAGGAGCACTTTAGTCCCATTAGCAGCCCTGGCAGGGCCACCTGAGCCCCACAGCAGCCCCCCCGCCACGGCCCCGGGGAGGGGGTCTGGGTGCTGGCAGCGAGCAGGGGCTGCCGAAGGCAGGGCTGGCCCTGGCCGCTCTCCGAGGGGCCCCATGCCTCCCTGCTAACATGTCTCGCCAGCTCCCCACCGCAGCCGCGCTCAGGTTTATTTTCAGCTGCGAAGTGTGAGTCATTTCATGATTTAAAAGAAAGAGGGGAAAAAAAAAAAAAAGAAAAACAAAAAACAACCCACAAATTAAAAAGAAAAAAAACAGGTTGTTTTGTTTTTTATTATTCCTTTTTAAACAAAATTACACTGTTTATTTTCTAACCTCATCATGACAGCTTTTTGGTGGGGTCCCGTGTGCAGGGAGGCGGGCATCCACCCCCAGGGCCACGGTGGGCACAGTGCCCTGCCCACGTGCACGAGGTTGAGCCCCAACAGCCAGGCAGGGCCAGCACCTTCCCATGGTGTGGGCCATGGTAGGGACCCTGGGGCCGTGTCCCAGAGCCGGACATGCCGCACCAGCACCTTGCAGGGAGGGGACACGGCACTGCTGGCCTGGGAGGGGGCAGGGGAAGGCAGCCACAGGGTGCCACAGCCCCTGCAGCAACAACCCATCATGAGGGGAAACTGAGGCACAATGGCTCTAAAGACACCAGCACTGGCCAAGCATGGCCCTGTGCCCTGCCTGGAACCATAACCAGCACGATACCCAGAGGCACGGTACAGAGAGGCACGGTACCCAGAGGTGTGGTACCCAGAGGTGTGGTACCCAGAGACATGGACCCAGAGGTGTGATACTGGGAGGCACCCGGCGGTACAATAACCAGAAGCACGACACCTGAGGAGACCCGACACCCAGACAGGCAATATCCAAGGAGGCATGACGTCTGGAGGCATGACACCCCAGGAGGACCGATATCCAGGAGTGCGATACCCAGAGGCAAAACATCGAAGGAGCCACAATAGCCGGACTCCAGGTGCACAAGGACGCACAGTACTCAAGGAAGCACAGTACCCAAGGAAGCACAGTACCCAGCGGCGCGATATCCCAAGGCATGGTATCCCAGGAGGCAACACACCCAAAGAGGCACAATACCCAGTGACATGACATCCACGGAGGCATGACACCCGGGAGCATGACACCCGGAGACACAACAATCGAGGAGGCACGATAGCCAAATGCCCAATACCCGAGGAGACGCAGTACCCAGAGGCGCGATACCCACGGAGACACGACACAATACCCAAGGAGGTGCGATACCCGGGGTGTGACACCCAAGGAGATGCAATACTGAAGGAAGCTCAACACCTGAGGAGACGCAGCGCCCGGAGGGGTGATACCCAGAGAGAAGGGTGACCAGCTCCTGTGCCACAGGGGCTCCTTGGAGCCACACTGTGGCTGGGCCAGCCCAGCGCTGAGGTTGGCCACGGGCTCTGGGTGGATGAGCAAAGCCCAGCCAGCACCCCTCAACGCCAGGACTGGAAGCCCCATGCCAGGATCCTGGGCCAGCAGGAGCCCCGGGCTCTGCCACATCCACGGTCAGCTGGGCTGCGTGGGGGCTCCCCCCTCCCCGTCCGTGTGCCCAACACTGGGAATTTGTTTCCTGTGAAGGGGAGGCCGCAGCGGTTGAGCCGGGGCTGCAGGAGGACAAGAGCCCTTTCATGCCGGCCAAGCCATCCCGGGGCGTGGAGCAGAGCCACCGGCACAGCGCAGAGCCGGAGGGGGACACAGCCCCAGGGGCCCCCACCGCCGGGCAGCACTTCCCACCCCTGATGTCCCCTGAAGCCCTGGCACGAGGGGTGCCACGCGGCCCTGACTCAGAGCACCCGCTGACTCACAGCATCTCCACGGCATCACCGCAGGGCCACCACGGCTGCTTGCACCCCAGGGGAGAGCACAGGGGTGGCTGCCAGGGCCACAGCATGTGGGCTGTGTGAGGGTGGCCGCTGCCCCGTGGGAGAGCATCCCCAAACTGCCCCATCCCCAAAGTGTCCAGCACCGCTCAAGCACACCGAGATGGCAACTCACCTCCTCCTGCTGCCGGATCACCTCCTGTGGACGGACAGAGGGATGGATGGAGGGACAGACGGCAGCCCCCAGCTCAGCCACAGCCACTCTGGGTGCCAGCCACTCTCTCGGGACTGACAGAGGGGCCGTGGCGAGGGCCAGGCAAGGCCAGGGCAAGCGCAGCGGCGCGGTGCCGGGGATGAGATGCCGAGCGTGGCTCAGCCTGGCTCCCCACTGACTCGTCGGCACAAATGTTTCAGCGGGGGCTGAGTGCCACCATGGGGGAGGTGGAGCTGGGGACAGCCAGCCACGGCCGCGGCTGGGTGGGTGTGCATGGCCTGCGTGCACGGCACACGGCATACGGCACGGCCGACCGCCGACCACCCGCACACAGGGCACGGCAACAAGGTCTCCATTGAGCGCAGCAGGACGGGGGGAGCCGGGGGCCGGCGTTACCCACGCTCCTGGCAGCGAGGACGGCTCCCAGTGCTGCACCGCGAGCGCGGCAGCCGGCATGGCTCCCGCGGCCTGGCAGACCCAGCTGGGTGCTGGTACAAACGGTCTGGCCAGCAGCTACCAGGCTGGAATTGGGGATGAGCAGAGCCGAGGGAAGAGCAGGGAGAATGCAAACAGGGCTGGGGAGATGGGATACACCAAGCTCCCCGTGCCAGCACCCCGAATCGCAGCCCTTCCTGCATGGCCACCCTTGGCCCCAGCACCTCCCAGCAAACCCCACCTCCCCAGTGCCCCCAGGAGAGCCCAGTGCTGGTACCGGTGTCAGCCCAGCCCCACAGGACCCTACTGCCCCTGCCCTCTTGCATGGCACAGCACACGCAGCCCTGGCACCCCCTGGTCCCCGTGTGCCCCCAGTGATAGACGAGGGCCCCCCGTTCCCTTCCCGCACACCAGCAGCTCCCCCAAACCCCTTGCCTGGATGCCCAGCAGCGCTCCCGGCCTTGCCCCCATGCAGGGCCCAGCGAGCTACAGCCCGGCTGGAAGCGGGGTATCCCACAGCTCCGCGGCAGCACCAACCCGCCGGACCCCCGCAGCGGGCAGGGGACACCCACGGCCCAGGGGCGACAGGGTTGGGGACAGGCAGTGTCCAGCCCCACACAGCCAGCACACCCGCATCCCGGCCGCATCCCGGCCGCACTGATGCCGGTTGGTACCGCGGCCCCCACGGGTGTGCGGGGCACAGGGACACCCCCGACCCGCATCACCCACGGACACACGCACCCGCGGATGACACACGCACCGCACCGACACGCTCCTCACCTCCGCCGCGGGGCTCGCATCCTGCACCGGGCCGAGCACCGGCGGTACCGGGCGGCACCGGGCGGCACCGGGCCGGGCCGGCGGGTCTCCGCAGACGCTGACGGGCCGCCCCAGCGTGCGGCGGGGAGGCGGCTCTGCGGCACCGGCCGGCTCCGCCCGCCGCTGCATCCCCTCCTCCTTCTTCTTCTCCTCCTCCTCCTCCTCCCTGCTTCCATCCTTCATCCATCCCTGCCGCCCGCCATCCTTCTTTCCCTCCATCCTCTCCATCCTTCCTTCCCCGCTCCATCCCTCCCTCCATGCCCTCTCTGCTCCCTCTCTCCGTCCTCCCCTTCATCTCCCCAGTCCCCCTGCCCAGCAGACAGCCTGCCCCGGCGGACGCAGCTACCCCCCACCCCATCCGTCCTCTCCCCCAGCCCTTCTGCACTGAGCCTCAATCCTTCCCCACCCTTCAGACCCCCAGGCACAATCCCTGATCCTTCTGTGACCCCCCAGTCCTTCCCCCAATTTCCTAGTCACCCCAAAAGGCCCACAATTAGCCAATATCCCCCATGACACCTCCAACCATCCATCCTGACACTCCAGGTACCGCCCCCCCCCCCGTCCTCCTTGTCATCCCCTACAACTCTAATCTTCCTTGGGTGCCTCCATCCTAACCAGACATCCCCAGTCCTCCTTGTCACCCACAGAGTCCCCTGGGTACCCATCCAGCCCCACAACACCCTCCCTTGCTCTTTAATCTTCCATGACTTCCCAGTACTCTACTGGGACACCCCCATCACCTTAAATCCCCCTTGATGACCCTATCACCCCAACCCCCCTTGAACCCCCACCATTCCAACCTAACGCCCCCAATCTCCCCCACCCTTGCCTCCCCTTTGCCACCTCCCATCCTGACCCCAATAACTCCAGTCCCCTTTGACCCCCCTAATTCCTTTCCCTGCTTGATACCCCCATCCCAATGCTGTCCCTGCCCTCTCCCCGAGTCCCATCCCCTCTGCAGGGACCGCCCCCCCCCAACACCCTCCTCCATCCTGCACCCATGGCCCCTGGGCCAGCTCTCTCCTGTGGCCCCCCCACCTGCCACAAAGCAGAGCCCATGCAGGACACGGTGTTAATGGGATCAGCAGCGGGGTGCCATGTCCCCATACCCCCAAAATCCATCTTGGGGCTCATTGCCCATGTCCCCCGGGAGCCATCCCACTGGCCCTGCAGTTTGGGGTCCCTGCCAGCCTGAGGTACCCTTCCTCAGGGTACAGAAAGGGACCAGATTCAAGTTTCTCCAGCTTGGAGGGCCAGGAGCGGGGGGAACATGCCTGCCAGCACCACCGCTCTGCCAGCACCCCTCATGTCCCGTCAGGCCCCCGGCGAGGGATGGGGTGCTGGGGTGCCGTGGGGCTGTGCCTCCAGCCCTGCTCCCCAGGAGAGGGCACCAACCAGCCGTGAAAAGCCAGCAAATATGACACTGCAGCAGCGGTGGCTTGGCCACACATGGCATCCGCGCAAGCCCACAGCGTGGCATCTCCCACAGGTGTGGGAGAGGGACCGTAGAGACATACGGAGGCGTTGGGCAAACCCAGGTGGTACCGGCACGGGGAGCAGAGCATCGAGATGACAGGTTGGCTGGTGTCTTGAGCAAGGTCTTAATGGTTAACGGGGGCCAGGTCCGGCATCAGGGCTATGCCAAGGGGCGGGGGGCTGCAGGCTGTGTCCCAGCCACGGCATGTCCCACAGTGTGGGTGCCCCCAGCCCATGCCACATGCAAGGCTGTGGAAAGGAAGCCCTGTCCCTGTCCCTGGGTCACACAGCCCCACCGAAAGGCCATTTCGGGACCCCACTGCTTCACTGATTTCACCAGCTGCCCTTGACCCCATCTCTCACCCTGTGTTGGCTGCCCAGGACTTTCCCCCCTCTGGCGTCACGGTTGTTCCCTGTCTGTGGCTGCAGTGTATGTAGTACCGTGGTACAGGTAGTACCGGGGCGTACATCGCACTGGGGTGTATGCAGTGCTGGGGTGTACGTAGTGCTGGGCTCTCCCACCTCGCCAGCACTACCTGTGGTGAGAGCAGCCGTCCCGGCCACCTCCTGGCTGCTGGGGCAGGTCTGTCACTTGAGGTCTGCTGGGTTTAACAGCCTTTGGGGCCACCCCAGGTCTCACACAGGGCAGTTTGGTACCCAGTGCTGCTGCCTGGGGCATGCACAGTCTGGGGAAGGGCTCAATCCCATCAGGATCCAGCTTGGGAGCACCATGTCCCCGCTGCCCACCCCCAGTGCATGGAAAGTGGTGGGCAAGGAAGGCCCCGACCCTGGCACCCCCATGGGCAGGACCTGGGGTCCGTCTTGTCCAGCTTTGCTGTGAGGTTTTGGCCCCATGAGCAGGGGGACACCCTCCATCCCTTGCCATCCGCCATGCCAGGCTGTGCCCAGCCCCGTGGGCTCCCTGCACTCTCCCTTCTCAAGGGCCAGCACTTTCCCCCATGAGGTCACTGGATGTGGCCATATGGCTCTTGCCCCATGGAGGGCGTTGGTTGGGAGGCTCCCGTGCACCCCATGTCATTGGGAGCTGGTGGCCAGGGCTGGCCCCATGCCCCCAGCCCCTTATCGGAGGCATTGCTCAACCGTGGGCACCATGCCGGGGGCTGTCAGGGGCCATGGCACTGCCTCACCTTTGGGCTGTGGGGCCTGGGGAACCCCCATTCTTGGGCGAGCTGGGGGGACAGGTCTGGGCTTGCCATGGGTAGGGGGGCCAGGCTGCTCCCCCGCCAGCAGCGCACCCGGCGTTGGGGGAGCCACTCGTACCACCGTGGCTGCCACCAGTGTCCCCCTCCTGCCTCCCCGTGGCGCCATGTGCGGGGCAGGGAAACTGAGGCACGGCCGCGGGGGTGGGGACACGCCGCCCCTCGCTCCTCCCGGGGTTTGGTGGCTTCCCCGGCCCGGGGGCTGCGGGCTCCTGCCGGAACACCCCCTCCCCTCCCTCTGGGGCTGCTGGGCGGGGGGGGCCGGCACAACCCCGGCCCCGCTCCCCTCCACCTCCTCCCTCCCTCCAGGGACGGGGGCGGGGGGCCGAGGGGTGGGGGGAAGGGGAGGGGGGGGTTGCCCGGGCGGGCTGGGGCGGGGAGGGGAAAGGAGGTGGGATTATGGAGACGGGACCCAATGAGCCCGAAAAACGTGCCCCGCTCGCAGCCCTTTTAGCTCGGCGGGCGGGAGGCAGCGGCCTCTCGGCGGCGGGCGGAGAGAGCCGGCGTCCCGTCCCGTCCCGTCCCGTCCCGTCGCGTCCCGTCCCGTCCCGTCCCGTCGCCCCGCCATGGCGCTGGGGAAGCTGCAGAAGGTGCTGATCAGCGACAGCCTGGACCCCTGCTGCCGGGAGATCCTGCAGGCCGGCGGGCTGCGGGTGCAGGAGAAGCCCGGGCTGAGCAAGGAGGAGCTGCTGCGGGAGATCCGGGTGAGCGCGGCGGGGCCGGGGTGCACCCACGGCGGGGTGGGTGGCCCACAGCCGGGGGCCAGCTGTCCCCGGGTCCCAGCTGTCCCCAGGTCCCCCCCTCGCCCAGCCTGGCCGGTCCCCGCCTCCCATCTGATGCAAGAGCCTGGCCGGTTTCGCACTGTGGATCCCGGCCCCCGGGGCAAGCGGCTGTCCCCAACATGTCACCCCCCACCCTGGGGCCACCCCGGGACTGCCAGACCCCGGTCCCACCTGCGGTGTCTGTGTCCCCCCTCTCCCAGGACTGCGATGGGCTCATCGTCCGCTCGGCCACCAAAGTCACGGCCGACGTGCTGGAGGCGGCGGAGAGGCTGCAGGTGGTGGGCAGAGCGGGCACCGGCGTGGACAACGTCGATGTGGAGGCAGCCACCAGGAAAGGTGTCCTGGTCATGAAGTAAGAGCAGGAGCATGGGGACATCCCTGCCTGCGCTCCTGGGGAGACAGGCTTCAGCAGGGTGCCCTCCCCCCCCTCCATGGCACCACCATGTGGGTCTCCATCCTCATGGGGTGCAGACCTCCACCAGCCTGGGGGGTGACACACCAGTGACACCACTCTCCATCTCCAGCACGCCCGCTGGGAACAGCCTTAGTGCCGCCGAGCTCACCTGTGGGATGATCCTGTCCTTGGCCAGGTGAGCGTGGGGCAGGACATGGGGATGGAGGTGAGCCCCACGGCCCCCTGCCCCCATGCTGATGGCAACCTCCCCTTGCAGGCAAATCCCGCAGGCAGCTGCCTCCATGAAGGAGGGCAAGTGGGACCGTAAGAAGGTAGGAGGCGGGCGCAGTGCCCCAGGCAGGACAAGGCCGCCCGTGTGGGGTGCGCTCACTCACTCTGTGCTTTGCACCCTAGTACATGGGCATGGAGCTGAACGGGAAGACGCTGGGCGTGCTGGGGCTGGGGCGCATCGGCAGGGAGGTGGCCACCCGCATGCAGGCTTTTGGCATGAAGGTAAGGAGCCAGGGCAGGGAGGAGCGATGGGGAGCGTGGACTATCCCCGCAGCCCAGCCACTGGCACCGTGCCAGGCTGCAGGAGCGAGCGCCTGCTCTGCCTCAGACCATAGGCTACGACCCCATCATCACCCCCGAAGTCTCGGCCACCTTTGGTGTGGAGCAGCTGCCACTGGAGCAGATCTGGCCCCGCTGCGACTTCATCACGGTGCACACACCGCTGCTGCCCTCCACCACGGGTACGGGCTGGGCATTGCTGGGGGGTGGGGGGGAATTAAGGGGAGTCAGGGCAGCCCCCCACCACTCATGGTGCTCCCTCCCTCCATAGGGCTCCTGAACGACAGCACCTTCGCCAAGTGCCGCCGCGGCGTGCAGGTGGTGAACTGTGCCCGCGGCGGCATCGTGGACGAGGGCGCGCTGCTGCGGGCACTGCAGTCGGGGCAGTGTGGCGGGGCTGCCCTCGATGTCTTTACGCAGGTGAGGGGTCCGCGGGGTCCCCCTGAGCTCGGCTTCGGCTCAGCGTCGCCTTAACTCTGGCCCAAGCCGGCCCAGGGCAGCCTGGCAAACCCCACAGAGCCGGGGACAGCCCTCCCCAGCTCCCCTCCTTGCGTGGGAAGAGGGTGTAAATGCTCCCAGGTGGATGCCAGGGACTGATGGGATGGGGCTGTGTTGACAGGAGCCCCCGAAGGACCGTGAGCTGGTGAACCACCCCAACGTCATCTCCTGCCCGCATCTGGGCGCCAGCACGCGGGAGGCGCAGAGCCGCTGCGGCAAGGAGATTGCCATGCAGATCGTGGACATGGCCACAGGGAAGGGGCTGGCTGGCGTAGTGAGTCCCCCCCGCACGGGGCACCTGACCTCTGTGCCTCAGTTTCCCTGTCTTTAAAGCATGGGAGTGACCCTGTGTGCTCGCTGGTGGGTTCCCATCGCACATCCTGCTCTTCCTCGTAGGTCAACGGGCAGGCTCTCAGCAAGGCTTTCGCGCCCCAGACCAAGCCCTGGATAGCCCTGGCCAGGGCCCTGGGCACGGTGCTGCGCACGGTGGGCAAGAAAGCGCAGGGCAGCGTGCAGGTCTGCACCCTGGGTGAGTTGGGCACGTTGTGCCCCGTTGTGCCCCGGGCCCGGGCCCAGGGACCCCAGTGGGTGGAGGGCAAACAGGGGAGCGGGGGGACCCGCTGGGCTGAGCGGGTGGGAGGAGGGATGGGTGGGCGAGAGGGTGGTTGGATGGTGGCGGGGGGAGGCTGGTGGGAGGATGGAGGTGTTGGGGGTACGGGTGGGTATACAGATGGGTGCACAGATGGGAGGGAGGATGGGAGTAGGGATGGTTGTATGGGTGGGTGGGTGGAAGGAACAACTTCAGGCTGCTCTGGCATGGGGTTGACCTCTCTGCCGCTGGCCCATCCACCCCCTGCCTCCTCCCTGCACCCCAGGGACACCCCTGCAGGAGGCCGGAAGCTACCTGGCGCCCGCCGTGGCCGCGGGCATGCTGGCCGGCGGGGCGCAGAAGGAGGTGACCCTGGTGAACGCCCAGCTGCTGGCCCAGGAGGCTGGGCTGAAGGTGCGTGGACACCCGGGGCTCCACACGTCAGCCTGGTGCACCCAGACCCCATCCTTCCCTGCCAAGCAGCACAAGCCCGGGGTCACCCTGTGGGGCTACTAATGCACCTCTCAGGCTGGGGGGACATCCCCTGAGGTGGCCTCTGAGGACATCCCTTCCCCGCGCCCTGCCACGTGCAGCACCTGGGTGCTGAGCGTCCGTATCTCTCCGGCAGGTCACGACCACCCACAGCGACGTGGCCCCCGAGCCCGATGGCGGCACCGGCTTGCTGCAGGTGGCCCTGCAGGGCACCCCGTACCGGGCGACGGGGACGGTGCAGGGCAGTGCCCCGGTCCTGCGGGAGCTCAATGGGGCCACCTTCAAGCAGCCGGCCCCGCTGGCCGGCCCCGTCCTCATCTACAGAGCCAAAGCCTCCGAGCCCAGCGCGCTGCCCACGCTTGCTGGTGAGCTCCCCGTGTTGCCCCCGAGCAGGGTGGGGGCAGCCTGGGGGGGACCCTGCATCCACCCCAGAGCTGACCCCCAGCTGCAGCAGGGAGGGGGCAGATGTTGCATGGAGAGACAGGGATGAGGGGGCTTGGGCAGAGGGTTGGGGGCTCGGAGCAAAGGACTTGGGGTGAGGGAAAGAAATGGCATCGTGGACCTTTTGAGGGGAGTTGGAGCGGGCAGAGCCCTGCTACCTGCCGGGTGCTGGGGTGGTGGGACAGCCTGCAGCCCCCTGACCCCTCTGCTCCTTTCCAGGGATGCTGGGGAAGGTGGGGGTCCAGCTCCAGTCCTACCACAGCTCTGCCATCGTGGCGGGGGAGCAGTGGAGCCTGGTGGGGCTCTCGGCCCCCCTGTCCGACCTTGGCGAGCTGAAGCCGCGCGTCACGGAGGTCTTCCAGCTCCACCTGTAGTCCCCGAGCACCGGCAAGGACTCTCCCCATGGCTGCAGCACCTGGACCTCCCTCCCTTCCTCCCCTGCCCCCGCCCCGGCCAAGTTGTGGGAGCATCACACGTGGCCACCCCCGACCCCCATGCTGGGCTTTGGGGTGGCCCCGTGCTCAATAAAGGGTCCAGGAGGAGAGAACGTCTGATGCCTTTTCCGTGCGGTCCCTGACCCCAAAGCTCCTGCAGGCTCCGTCCCCCCCAGCCCAGCCCCTCCTGCCCGCCCTGGCCCCGCTGCTGTTTGCTCAAGGGTGCAAAGGCCTCCACGGCCACTGTGGCCTCACCGAGGTCCTGTCTGGCCGCGGTCCCGTGCTGGGGCATGGCCCAGAGAGCAGGCAATGCTCCAAGGGGGGCTGAGCCCTCCCGTGAGCCCCCGCATCGCCTGCCGCCTCCTCCCGCCCGCCTGGGTTTTTCCATGGGGATCTTTCCATTTACCGGCCTCACAGGGAAAACGGCATCTTACCACCCCCCACACCGGAGACCAGCGAGTTGGGGTTTACTTGGCTCCCCCCAAAACGTCAGGGCACGCTGCCATCCTGGGGGAATGGGGGGGTTATTGAGGCATGCATCCAAAGGGGCAGGCGGCTGCATGGGGTGCCCATGGGATAAAGCCTGTCAGGGACCATGATCCAGCCCCGCGGTGGTTGAGGGAAGGGCGCTGGGGTGGGAGGGGACCACTCGTGACCAGGAGCCAGATCTGGGCTGCTGCCCCCTCTCATCCACCTGTTTATTCCCCCCGGCGCCGCCAGGGTGTATGCGGAAAATGCCACCATCTCCGCCAGCTCCAGGGCCTGAGGTGCTGCCGGCTGCTTCTCGGCCATCCGAGGTGAGGTTTCCCGCAGAGGCCAGCCCCGGATTTGGGGGGTGAGCAGGGATGCCAGTGGGGAGGAGAGCATCCCCCTCCCGGGGCTCACCACTCCGGTCCTCCCCCGCTCCCTAGATGGGCTTCCTGGCATATTCCCGGCGGTACTTGGCATCCACTCGCGTCAGGTACCAGGTGCCGGGGAAGAGATCCGCCTGGGAGCCGTGAGGAGCGTGGTCGGCTGCGGGGAGAGGGGGGTGTGATGCTCAGCGTGGGCCACCAGTGGGGGAGGCATCGTGTCCCCCCGTCCCCGCTCACCCAAGTGATGGGTCTCCTCCCGCCGCTTCATGATCTCGGCGAAGTCCTGGGGGGCCACGCGCTTGCGGGCGTCCAGGCGAGCCGGCAGGTCGGCCAGGCTGGAGACCAGCTTATCCAGGGGCGAACCTGTTGGCAGGGACCCCCCCCCCCCACCATGAGGTGAGACGGCACTGCCGGTGGTCCTAGCCCTGCAGCCCCACGCCGCCCTCTCCTCCTGGTCCCCCTCTCCCGCGGGGCTCACCGGGGGATGCATCCTGCGAGACGCGGAGGGAGAACATGCTGGCGGCCAGCCCCGAGCCGTAGGAGAAGGCGCCGATCCGGGAGCCGGCCAGGTCCCGCGCCGAGGATCTGCAGGGAGGGATTAGAGGGGTTCGAAGGGACTGGGGGGAGGATGGTGTGCGGGGGTTTCGGGGCGGTGTAAGGGTCTGCCTCCCGCCCTCTTCACAGACAGAGGAGCGTCCTGGGGCTTGGGGCTGGATTAAATGGCAACTCATGGCCACGCGGCCAAGAAGTCGTTCAGCAGCAGCCGCCCCACCGACCTCCGCACCAGCTTGCAGAAGGGCGTGTGGAAGATGATGAAGTCGTCGAGGGTGATGGGGATGCCTGTGGGGGGGGGGGGTCAGGGCCAGGGAGCACCAGGGCTTGCCCAAGGAGGGGCGGTGGGATGAGGTTTTTTTGTCCCCTCCTGGTGCCTGGCCGTTCCCGTGGCTCCTTTGCCACCACCGGCGGCAGGGGACAGCCATTCTCCAGGGCATGACACGGGGGTTTTCTTCTTCCCGGCGCTGACAGAAGGGCTCCAGCCAACCGGGATGAAAAGGCTGGCTGGGAGGCAGCGCGGGGTGGGAGGTGAGCGTGCTGGGGGTTACGTGCGATGAAAGCGTCCGGCCTCTGCTGCAGCAGAAGGGGGATGAGTGCTGGTGCCTGCCCCCAGAGCCATGGACTGCCCTCCCCAAAACGAGCCCGTCCCCCATCCCCAGCCAGATTTTGCGTGGACTCACTGTGCCAGGAGGGAGGCCAGGCAGCCGTACATGGACGGCGTGTACATGTTGCCGTTGCGGGAGGAGAGGAGCAGGGAGGGCTTGGTCTTCTGGTTGAAGATCTCCTGGCTGGCCGTCTGGAACGCCTTCTCCACCTCCTTGCTGGTGTAGGTGTCCTCCAGCTTCAGGTCGCTGCGTGGAGAGAGGCTGTCTCAAACCCCACATGGGCATGTCCCCGGCCGGGTTGGGAGGGACGGGGGACACAGCTTGGGGACCCACCGAAAGGGCTGCAGGCCCTTGTAGAGGCCGGCGGCCGTATCAGGGTTGGGGGTGGCCAAGAAGTCGTTCAGCAGCAGCCGCCCCACCGACTTCTGCACCAGCTTGCAGAAGGGCGTGTGGAAGATGATGAACTTGAAGTCGTCGAGGGTGAAGGGCCGCTGGATGCCAGCTGGAAGGCAACGGGGGGCTGTTGGCATCTGGTGGGGTGGCAATGGGCGCCCCAGGGGTGCCACCACTTACCCTGCTGCCACTGGCTCTCTGCCTTGCGGCGGTACACGGCGTAGCAGCGGTCCAGTGCCCGCAGGTAGCACTGGATGGAGAGCTGCCCATCCACCACTGGGTACTCAGAGGCCAGGTCCGGCTTGTAGAAGTCATAGGCGTGCTCCATGTGGGTTCCCCGCAGGCCTGGGGGCACAGGGAGAGATGGCTGTCGGGGTAGGGGGTGGGGGGGGGGGGATCGCAGCTGGATGGCAAGCACTCTGGCATGCCAGCCCTGGCGTCTGCTAGCCTCCCTGAGTCACTCTGCGGTGCCCACATGGATGTGGCCACCCAGCATCCTGGGGTGGCCAGCACCCGGAGCCACTGGGGCTGGTAGAGCAGGTGCTGCCAGAGCTGAGCAGCTCTGCCCAGGGCAGGGACACGGAGGCATGGCCCCAGGGACAGGGCCCGTCAGCTCACCATCCCCAGGGTCTCGCGACACCGACCTCTCTCCAGCACCAGCGGAGCGTTGGGTCCCACCAGCATGGCGATGGCACCGGCACCTCCTGTGGGCCGCGCATTCCCCGTGGCGTAGACGGCGATGTCCCCACACACCACCACAGCGTAGCGACCTGGGGGAGGACAGAGGGGTCGGCAGGGCTGTCAGCGGGTGGGACCCTCCATCCCGTGGCCCTGGTGTGCTCCCATCCCCACACTGCTGGGTGTCACAGCCAAGGCGGGCAAGGAACGGGGCTGATGGAGAGAGCCTGGAAGGGCAGCAGCTCCCTTTGAGACTTGCCAGAGCATCTTTGACGTTTCAGACCACCTCCTACCTCCTTCCCCCATCCCATAGCACCCACCCCATGTCCAGCCCCTCCGTCCTCGCGGCATGGTCCCTGCCCACACCCACCATCCCAGGCGCTGGACTCCACCCAGGCGGCCGCGTTGAAGAGCGAGGCCGTGCCCCCGTAGCAGGCGTTGGTGGTGTCGATGCCCTCCACGTCTGTGTTGCCCGAGTCACGGAAGAGCTGCATGAGGACGGTCTTGACGGCCTTGGACTTGTCGATGACGGTCTCGGTGCCCACCTCCAGGCGGCCGATGGAGTCCCAGGAGAGGCGCCCACGCTCCACCAGCCGCTGCACCACCGTCAGGCACAGGGAGTTGATGTCCTCGTGGGCGGCGCAGAAGCCCATCTGCCGCTGGCCCAAGCCCCGCGTGTACTTGCCGGCCTCCACGCCATCATACCGCTCCAGCTCCTCCTGCTCCACGTACTGGGCGGGGAAGTACACCTCCAGCGCCAGGATGCCCACGTCCTTGGGCCAGGTGCCCGTCCCAGCAGCACTGGAGAGGCTGCAGGGCAGAGGGAGCGGCAACGGTCCCACGGCGGCCCCAAGCCTTGGGGACAGGCGGTGGCCCCAGGAAGATGCCACCAGCAAGAGCCCCAGGCCGCGAGCACCCCAAATCCCCGCTGGTTCCCTATGCCCAGCGGTACTGCAGGGAGGAGGGAGAGCATCCCCTTCCCCAGCAAGGTTTAAGAGCACTGCCAGCTCCCCAACCCCCCCGCGGTTGTGCCTCCACCCCATCCCATCCACGTGGGTGCTCACCATGCCCTCTGCACGGCCATGGGGTGCTGGGCCCCCCAGGGTGCCCGCTCCGGCCCCGGCGGCACCCTCCTTGCCCCCCAGCAGCGTGCGGCACGGCTGACCAAACGCAGCATCTTCGCCCCAGCCACGGCACGAAGAGCGGGACGGACAGTGGGACGGACAAGCAGCCGGACAAGCAGGATGGGCCTGGTGCTTTTATAAACTGTGCGGGCGACACGGCACAGCCCTCCCGGTGCTTATCAGCACGCTGGACCCCAGCGCTCAAAGGTCACCGAGCGCCAGCCAACACGACAGTGGAGCAAGCGCTGTCTTTGGAGGGGGGGACGACTTGCAAGACGTCTCTGTCTTGTGTCCCAAAGCCTGGGGACGCGCTCGGCTGGAGCCGGGGCTGGGCAGCAGGATGGGCTCTCCCGCCGCCCTGTCCCCCCGTGCCAGGGGATGGTGGCAGGTCTTGTGCCCGTGGCTTGCCGGCATGGCTGCGGTCACCACGCGGTGCTGTGTGGCCTCCCCGACTGCCTCCGCGGCCCTGGGAAGGGAGCAGAGGGCAGCCGGGGGCTTGGTGCCAGGACCATCCGTGCCGTCCAGGACGTGGTCCACCTCCATCACGTGCCATGGCTCCCGGGGGGGCAAAAAACCCCACGAGCTGGGTAGGGGCAGAGCCATCTTCAAAACAGCAGAGCAAACAGACACGTGATGCCTGTGGCAACACCGCGGTGACACAAGAAGGGACCTTTGGCCCCAGTGCTGCTGTCAACATGGCCACAGGGCAGCATCACAGCCCCTGGACCCCCGTGGAGCCATTTGCACCTGGCGGAGGGGGACCCATCCCCACACCTGCACACCCATGACAGCTCCCATCCTCTCCCACATCTGTGCCCCCGCTCTCCTCCATGCCTGCATGCTGGGGACGCTGCTGTCCCCTACACCTGCACCCCAGGAACATCCCCTACACCTGCACCCCAGGAACATCCCGTCCTCCTGCCCTGTTTAGCACCAGAAGGCCGGAGATGAGTAAAACACGAGCACCCAGACAGCGGAGCTGGTGACCCCGCAGCTCCCAAATGGCTCCACAGGCAGGGGCAGCACGGAAGCCCCCGGCAGCCGGGAAGCCTGGGAAGCCATGGCAGCACTTGCTGTCACCCAGATGCCTGCGAGTGGACTGTAGCAGGGCTTTGCACCAGCACCAAAGTCACGCAGCACTTGCATGCTTGGGTTTTTTTTAATAGAAGTATTTCTAGGAGTGGGGGAGAGAGGAGCAGAGGCGGCAAGGAAGGAGCATCGCCGGCGTGGGGTCCTCCCTGGGGTCCCCCCGCGGGCCGTGCTCAGTGCGAGGGGGTGAACTTGCAGATGTAGTGATGCTGCTGGGCGCAGTCTGCGCTGGACCACACGGTGAAGCCTGCCGGAGAGACGGGCCGGGGGCCGGCGGGGGCCACAGTGAGGACAGAGGCACCAGCCGCAGTCCCCAGGGTGGCACCAGTCCCGCAGGAGGAGGAAGAGTTGAGGTGGGGGGGGGATGCCAGCAGACACGGTGTCCAGGCACTCACCGCTGAGGTGGGTCAACACGCCGCAGGTCCCCCCTCGAGCCCCGTTCCCGGCCAGCCCGCTGGTGATGCTGTACTTGTCCCCACTTGCCCACTGCCAGGCCTGGCTCTGTGCGGGGAGAGGGGGGTCAGAGGCACGGCCTCGCTGCCCCCCAAAGCCCCGTCACCCCCTGCCTCACCTCACGCCTGTGGAGGCCGACCCAGACGGGATGCGCACGCTGGTAGTAGGAGATGACCTTCTGCAGGGTGGTGGCTTCTCGGGGCTCCTCCACCCAGGCCAGGTGGGCGCCGGCGTGGCTGGCCTGGCACTGCCTCTGCGGGGAGAGCCATCAGTGCCGGCGCACCCCCGGGGAGACAGGGGGGGTGTCCCCGACCATATACATCCCCCAGCGGGCTTACCTCAGCTTCATCCCAGGTCCGGAGCTGACTGAAGTACCTGAAGCAGCTGAGCTTGTAGTAGGACCAGCCCGCAGGGCAGTAGTCTATGTACCGGGCACCTGCGGAGGGAGGGTCACGGGGAGGGATGGGGGACAGGCGGCATGGCTAGCTGGAGAGGAGCCTGGCTCCCTCCCGGCCTCGCCGGGAAAGCGGCTGCCCCCCGGGTGGTGGGACTCACCGGCCGGCCACAGGAGCCCAGCGCAGCCCAGCAGCAGGAGGGCGAGTCTGGCCGCTGCCACCATCCTCCGTGTTCCCGGCAGCATCCCCTGCGAGAGCTCGGGGAGGGTCACAGCAGGTCCCTCGGGGACAGGGGGTGCTGCCTGCACCCAGAGGGTGCAAACCCACCCTGCTGTAGGTTGAATCAGGCCCCCTCTCAGCCAGTGGGAGGAGATGGCAGCCCCGGGGGGCTGCGCCACCCCCTCCCCTCCCTGGCACATGCCGCACCCCACCATCCAGCCGCAGCCCACGCTGGCGGTGAGGACCCCCGGCCCCACCAGTCCCCGTCTCGGCAGGAGATCCAAGCTGCTTTGTAGGGGACATGGGGAGAGCGCTGCCACGGGCACGGGGACCCCAGCCTTGCCCTGGCACCGGGCAGCAGCAGCGGGGGCCGGGGGGGCTGCAGGGACTACGTGCACAGCATAGCTTCCACACACCACCCCCCCGCAAAGCTGGTAGCGCTGCCAGAGCCAGGCCGGGGGAGGCAAATCGGCCACATCAGCGCCGTTCCCCTTTATCCGGGCTAATCCCCGGGCACCGGGGCCGATTTGCGGGCTCAGCTCCTCTTCCCCTCAAAGAAGCAGCGACAAAAGTCACCGCGGGGCTGAAAATTGTGTCATCGCAGCCTGGCCCGTCCAGCGCTCAGCTGCCAGGGATGGGACCGGCTCCTGCTCGCCCACCAGCCACTCTGGAGTGTCCAAAGGCCTTCGCCACCCCACGAGGGTCCCCTTCCTCACCTGCTTCTCTGGGGATCGGGAGAAATAATGGCTTCTCGTGGGTAGCTGGCAGAGGAGAGGAGCTGCCCTTTATAGCCCGGTGCTCCCCAGCATCACTGTTTGCCCAGCTCAGGTGATTCCACCATAAAAATCCCACTGCAGACCCTCCCTACCCCCGGCTTCGTTGGAAAGCCGCCCGGATCTCTACTCTGTTTACATTCAACCTTCTCCAGAAAAGACAGGAAGAACCTCTCCTAGTTGGTCAATAAACCCAAACCCCCTCCCCCTCAATTAGCACTAATTACTGATGCAAACACAGAGATAACCTTGCATCAGAGAGCAGCCTGGGCAACCAGGCAGGGATGCTCACTGGCCCAGCTGTGGCTTAACCGGGGGCTGGCAGGGATGAGCCCCAGGGAAGGCTGTCCCGGTCCTGGTCGGAACATCCCTCTGGTGAGTGGCTGGGCTGTGGGTCCCACCTGCCGGCATCTCCCATGTCCCCGGCGGAGGGATGGCTGCCGGCTGGGCCCCGTGCCCTGCCCAGCACCGCCATGCGTCACCCACACACCGCCCTTGTTTGATCTGCCTGGGGATGTTTGCGGCAGGATGCGGGACGCGGGAACAGGCTGCGGCCGAGGGCTGGCAGGTGCCATCAGATAGCGGTGGGGCTGCCGGGTGACGCAAGGCTTCGTCAGCCCACGTCCCCGCAGGAGGAAGGGGCAGGTCCCGCAGCAGCAGCCGCCCCCCTCCCCGACTGCCCCTACCCCATGTGGGGAGCCCCCAGCCCTGGCCCAGGGGTGGCTGCTGCTGGCACAGAGCCCCCATTCCCAGCAGCTGGAGCCTTTTGGCACAGTTGGGCACAGCCTTCTCCATCTTGGTACTCGCTCCTCAGCCCTGGGGTGTCCCCTTGCAGCGATGGGAGGCAGCTGAAGCTCCTCTACCCTATTTATTCGACCATGTCGCTCTGGAGCATCGCTTTGTTGGCCCCCAACACACCAAAGCAGCTTTGAAAGCTCTTCCCGGCGCCTGTCCCGTGGTATCCTGCAAAGCTGCCAGCTCCTACCCAGCACCCTGCTGCTGACAGCTAAGACCAGCTCTCCTTCCCCCCGTCCTCTCAAAGACCCTTGGAGGAGGCCACCGGGAGCTGCCCAGGAGCCACCCACCCACAGAGGATCCTGCCCCGGAGTCAAGCTCCTCATCTCCCACCACGGAGGGCCTGTAGACGGCTGAAGCTGGTGCTTCTGGCTGTCAGGCTCCATCTGTGTCCTCCAGTCCCTCTGGGATCTCCCACCGGCTCCCTGGCAGCAACGTTTGCTGAAACTTGCTCCCACAGGGAGCAACTCCCCACCAGCCTGCAGAGGCAGGTCTAGCTTTCACCCCAGGCAAGGAGGAGGATCAGACCCAGCTCCTTCGCCCACGCAGCCGGGATACCGATGCTGCTACTTCCCAAGACCTCCCAAAGGCTCAGGCAGCTTGCTGGGCACCCCCCGGGCTTCAAAGGGGTAAAGCCTTCTTGTGTCCCAATGCAGCTGCTGCCCGCTATCATTTCCCCTGAGAGAAACAACCTCAGAGAGGAGATCTGCCGCTCTACTGGGGAAACTCTTCAACCACAGCAACCCCCACCCCAGAAGACAGGACTCCACCCTCGTTTTATGAAAAACCATGAAAATGTTGCCCAAAGGAGCCTGAGGCTACTCCATTACTCCTCGGTTAGATAAGGGACACCCCAGCTCCCTGCCTAGCTGGTTCAATTAAGCTTATTTGGATGCAACACAAGTTTCCACAAGCTTCTCCTCATCCCGGGGAGGGGAAGAGGCATGTGCCCTCCCCAAGGAGATGCCGCTTCAAGTCTCAGCCTGAGCACCAGCAAACCTGGCATCGCTCCGCCAGAGACACAGCAGAGCTGGCTAAACTTTGGCACAGATGCACAACCTGTGGGAGAACGTGGATGAAAAGCCTGCCGGAGGGTTGTACTTGCCAAGCTGGCTCTGCTGGAAGATAAAGGAGCTGCGCTGTTTGAATATTAAACCCTCCAAATGCCCCCAGCAGCTTTATCCCTGCTAGGCATTGTAATTCAGCTATCGGCTCCATCCCGAGTCCGCAGTGGGAGCTGGAAACCAGCCAAGGGAGGGCTAATGGAGCCCAAGGGAGCTTCGGTCGCACCTCTCCCTGCTCAAAATACAAGAAGGCAGCCACTGTCACTTTGTTCTCCGATTGTTCAGGTCAAACTTTTCAAGCCTGAAAACAGCACAGAGGAGCCATGATGTTTTGAGGCTGGAGAATCGCACATCTTCATGGCATCGGCTACCAAGCCAGAGCCAGGAGGACAACCTCCGCTCCAGGGATGAGGGTCCTCCTCCCAGGTGGAAGAGCAGTGATTGGCTCAGGGAAGCAAGCAGGACTTGAAAGGGCAAGCGAACCCACAGCCCCACTAACCACCGCCTGACCCACGCTTGCCCACAACCTTTCTAAAAAGCCTCACAAAAGCCCCAGCCCTTCTCCGCCTCCCGGACTCCCAGGCAAGCGAGAGCTCTTACTCAAAGCATCTCAAAAAAGCCCCATCCCAGTCCCTCCCTGTCCTTCCCGGTATGGCCAGCTGCTGGGAACGGCTAACCAAGAGACCCAGAATCCTCCTGCTAGACCTGAGTTCAGCTGCTTTCAGCTCCCAGGATGACGGAGCCAAGTGGTGGGGCTTGTGGGGTGCTGAGCCACAGCACAGGGCACCCTTGATCCCCAAAAATCTCTCTCCCGACACGGACTGCAGAGGTTTCCTAACAAGCCCTCCCTTGCCAGGGCTCAGAGCAGCTACCGAACGCCGATAATTCCTCTATAATCCAGCGGCTGTGCTGAGATAGCTGGGAAGACAAACAAAAACAGCAGACGCCGGGCACATACTCTTTATTCTGGGGATAAAAATTGCTTATACATTTTGCAGCAACTATTTTTCATAAAAGACTTTTATAAAAAATGTAAAAATAAGCAAATATTTTCCATTATTAATATAGGAAAATGCTGCTGTGTGAATGGTTACTCTACAACTTACGAGATAAAATACCACCTTAAGGAGATATTATCTTTACAAGTAGTTAAAAAAAAAACAAACAAAAAACAAAGAAAGGCAGAGGGCCATCGTATTGACACGCCAGGCACGAAACTGGCTTCATTCCACAGAAAGCACTCATCTCGTAAAAGGTAGCCACATATATAAAAAGGCACTTGGTTATTTGGGGCTAACGAGGAAAAGCCCTTTGTTTCTTTAGCATCGCTGTAGCAACACTTCATTATTTTGCAGTGAAACATGTACCTGGACAGACCTCCAGGAGCTTGGGGGCTCCTGCCTGGAGATCTGAGTCGGTTGCAGCTAAACTTCACAGGACGCACTGCAGCGAGCGTGCCGGGGAAACGCTGTGCGCGTCGTAAAAAGCAGTAACTTCAAGAATTAAAAACTTCAGCCCAAAACAACGGCTCCGGGAACCAACTCCTCCTGAGGCCCTGCCTTCATGTACCATTGAGTCAAACGGAAAGAAAAAGCTTTTACTCTTGATTAGAATGGAAAGAAACATCAGAGAAAATACTGTACACGGTAGGATGCTGAATGGCCGCTGCTGGGAGGGGAGCGGCTTTCTCTGTCCTTTGGCGACAGCCGACAGCCCCGATCTCTTTGGAACACGCGTCTGCAGGGTTCCCCCGAAGAGGTAGGAGCAAACGATCCCCAGAAACGTTCGCTTCAATTGCTGATTCAGAGCCCCTTCAGGGAAGCATTGCTCTTGCGGACAAAGCAGAAAGAGCGGCTGTTTGTCCATGGTCAGTGACAGCTGGCTTCTGTAACTCCAAAAATATCGGGGGAGCTGCAGGACAAATGGCACTACCATCCCGCAGAGCAGGTGGGGCACCTCGGTTGGGAAATCGCGACACGGGCTGAAGCTGAGAGCAGAGGACAGCCCCAAACCTGTGAACCAAAGCACGTTAGGCACTGGTTTCCGAGCTGTTTGGTCTGCCGCCTAAGGGTGGCTCCTGGCTTCGGGCCCGCTCTGCCGCTGCTGGAAGCCTGCTCGGGAGTCAGCGCTGCAGCCTCCTCGCTGGGAAGGGAAGACAAGGCAGCCCTGTCCCGGGGCTGGAGCGAAAAGGGACGCTTTTCAAGGGGCTGGGTGCCGTTCCTGACGCAGAAGGACATGCACTGCAACATGTAATGACGTCCTTGACGCTTCTTGGTGATACCATAAAGAGGCAGCATATGGTATTTGGAGGACAGAACACACAGCCACCCTTGGATGGAGGGGAGTACTGTGCAAGAACGCTGGGAGCTTGTCTTACCAGGTTTTGAAATGCTCGTGCTCATCCCAAGAGCTTCCCAAAAAGCCTGTATCAATTGCAGGGCATCTCTTCCGGCATGGAAGCCCACGAAGGTGGTCACGTACACGCCTGGCAGGACGGGGGGGCATGGGGAGGGTAGTGTGTCAAAATGGTCAGGCGTGTCTCAGGGAAGACATACAACATGGGAGAGATGCGCCTACAGGCCACCACAGGGGGAAGACCAGGTCAGACCAGCGTTTTTGGGAGGGAAGGGGGGAAAAGAAAAAAAAAAAAAAAAAAAAAAAAAGGAGACCTAAGAGAAGACTATATGCATATATAATCTCACAATACCTCGGGGGCAGGCAGTGAGAACACTAAGGGGTGTTAGTGGGTCTGCATAAGACAGAGGCTCTCAAAGAGGAAAGGGTGAAAGGGTGAAGCTGCGTGACAGAAGGTGTCACTTGACCTGCAGGTGTTTTGGGAATTCTGGCTCGCTTGCTGAGCAAGAGCGGCCGAGGGAAGGAGGGGCCTAGGAATGTGGGCGCAGCTCTGAGCTGTGTCAAGACAAGGCAACTTGAACTCAAGGAGAACTAGTAGAAGGTGCTTCAGAGAGAGGTTATGTAGGTAACAAAAGGAGTAACAAAATAAGGATACAAAGCTGGTTTTGGCTAAATTTCTGGAGAAACGACCACGAGATGCGTTAAGCTGAAGAGCTCTCTCCCCAGAGAAATGGTGGAACACATTTAAAAGCAGACTGGAGAATCCAGTGCAGACAGCGATCACACCCAAGGTGCACGGGAGTTGGTTAGAAGTGACCCGGCCGGTCTTCTCCACCACCAGCTTCTACAGTTCTCTGTTTAGCATAAAAGCATACAAGCCTACAGCAACAGCAGTCCCTCCAAGGAAAGAACAGCCTGGGCTCATTAAGACTCTTGGATACTAAAATGGTTCTTCATTTCCATCCTGGAAGACCTTCATGAGTTCTGGAGTCCGCTTTCATTGGGCTTCACCTTGGCCAGCCTTCAGGCATACACCTGCATGTTGTTCCGCTGCTGCTCCGTCATGTGAGCGGCTGCCGGCCCGCGCTGGTTGTTACTGGGACTGGTTGCCACATCAGACCAGTCAGAGGCAGAGTGTGGGGAGGAGCTTGACCACTGGTCTGGAGATTCGGGCGACGGAGTCAGGTATGGGTGCTCCCCTTGTAAGTGCCGGTTGTGGCTAGGAGTCCGTTCTGTGGCCGAGGAGTAGCAGCTGTGCTGGGAGGGAGGCGTGGGGTACTTCCCCATCGAGCTCTGGAACTGGTGGTAAGCCGGGAGGACTGTCTGAGCCACTTGCCCATCCTGCTGAGGGATGGCAGCCATGGAGAACGAGGCGCTGGGCAGCTGAGCTAAATCCGGTATCTGGTACATGGAGCTAAGAGGCCCAGCCATGTTCTGAGCGCAGTTTGACTGGGCCTGCTGTGGCAGTGCTTGCTGGTTTATGCCACCCTTGGGAACCAGCTGGAAAGTCATGATAGGGGGCAGAGACTCCCTGGACACTCCCAGGTGCTTCGTATCCGCTTGAACCAAACCGCTCTGCTGAGAAACACTGGGGTGCGAATGCATCACCTGCGGCACCATGCCAAACATCTCGTTGTACTGGGACTCGTTCACCTCCATACGGTTCATCCACTCGGTGGAAACGTTGGCTGGCCGGAGCCTGCCCAGCCCACTGTTGGGAGGGGTGGTTCTGTGCTGTGAAAGGAGCTGGCTGACGGATGGGAGCACCGTGCTGGATCCACGTCCTAAGGGCTGCATCTCGTGGAGGTTGGAGAAGGACATTGTGTGCGCAGCCTGCACCGATGGAGCGGTCAGCAGCGAGCTGGGCGATGAGTGTAACACCCCCGGCGACGGCATCACGGGAGACGATGTCGGTTCGGATGCAAAAGCATGGGGCGATTCTAGGGAATCAACTGGTGACAGGGTCACTGAGCTCTCCGAAAACTGCCCTTTGCTCTCACTGAGGGACTTCTTCCTTCTCCTCTTTGCATCTTTGGTGAGGTTTGTGGGCATGATGCCTTTGGCATTCGGTTTTCGTGACTTCTTGCTTAACGAAGCGTGCTTCAGATTGAGGAAGGACCTATTCGGGCCACAGATAACCGGGGAGAGGGCAGAGTTCAGCATGGCGCCGGGGTGCCCAGCGGGGCTGTGCGCCACATTGTACTCGTTGAGAAGCTGGACTATGTCGTGGTGCATCCGGTCCTGGGCCACATCTCGGGGCAGGCGGTCCATGTGGTCTGTGATGTCTCGATTGGCAAAATGGTCCAGCAAGATTTTTGCTGCTTCGAAACTGCCTTCCCGAGCGGCAAGGAAGAGCGGCGTCTCTTCCTGAAAACACAGAGAAATAAGTATTTTAGCGGCTTCACCGTGGGGGAACTGACTTACAGCTAACAATCCCTAATGGTGTGGTAACACTTGGAAGCACTGTTTAATGCAGTGTCGCATTAATTGTATCCAAGAACAACCCAGCCTGAGAGGTACCCATTGAAAAGGGCAGATTACAGGAGACGATTTCGTATGTGGCAGTGGAGCACATGGGCTAAACCATCCCACCAGGAAGTGCACTATTCTGCCATGGGTCCTTGGAGGAGCCATGAAAGCACCTGGTGCCTTTATCCCATTGTCCCCTATGAGGGAAAGGTACAAAGGACTAAAAGAGCCCAGTAAAGAACTGCAGTTTGTTGGTAGCTCTAAAATCCATTGAGCCATACATAATAATCCAAAAAAGAAACTGGAGGCATACGAAAGAAATCAAAGACTAAGACACAGCAAAAAGTGACAGTGAAGCTACAGGAGGTCTGCACAGAGGGGCTTCTCCCCCATATCCACCCTGCACTGAGATCCCTGGAAATGTGACAGGACGTGATTGCTGCTGTGCTGCCAAATCTATCTCTCCGCTGACCAGAATCCAGCTGCTCCACACCAGCAGCACTTCACCCTGGTGCTCTCCCACACCACTGACTGACTATTGCATTCCTTTTCTGCAAAGAAAGCAGGACGGCATTGATGCCCAGGACTTGGCCAAACAAGGAAGAGAACTGCTCTCCCCTATCAGAAATCCTACAAGACATCCAGCACTCGGGAAGAGTCCCAGTCACAGTTTGGGTTTGGAAGACCTGCACTGAGCACCCAGTTTCAAAACTCTGAACTTAGTTTACTACCAACAGCAAAGAGACGCTTTGAGTTAGGAAGCACAGCCATGCTGAGCACACCCAAACCGTACCTTGTTATCCTGCATGTCTCTGTTGGCTCCATTTTTCAGCAGCACTAGTGTTGCTTCCACGTTGTTGACAGCAGCAGCCCAGTGAAGAGCAGATTTACCTGCAGGGAAACCCGACAACTTCAGTAAAAAAACCCAAGGAGTTATTTTCTAAAGCACCAAAGATGGACAGAGGGAAGAAAGCAACTGCAGTGCAGCTCACAGCACGTCAACATGTCCTGAAGTCACGGTTACGCTTTGGAAATCACCGTGCTGTGACACATCCCCATATTACCAAGATGCAATGGGACTTTCAGCGCTTGCTCTGGGATTATTTTTTTTTTTTAAATAAACTATCCACAGAGTCATGTCTGGAGTCCAGAAAATGCCAGTGTCTCCAACCTCATATTTCTTCTGCTTCTCTGCCAGGGCCGTCTAACCAAGCCTGCAGTCTATTACTGCTGGGAGGACTTCTGCAGGAGAGCCCAGTGTCTGATTTAACTACAGAATTTACGAGCAGCCCAGACTCCAGGAGAGCAGAAGCCCACCCCCTGCTTGCCTGCACCACGACAAGTATGTGCCCAGCCCAGTCCATCGTGTTCACATTACCGTGGTCATCTACGGCATTCACATCTGCCTGGCAATTAATTAGCTCGGCCACCATTCCTTCCACAGCCAGACGCGCAGCCAGAATTAACGGGGTCGTTCCATCGTTCATCCGAGCATCCAAGTCCGTCACTCTGTTACGGATCAAGATCTGGACAACACAGGAAGACAGATTATTTTTTTTTTTAACACCGCTACAGACCAAAACTGAGGATTTGGCAGAAACTCAAGAGAAAACTTTATAATGAAAAAGCAGCCTGAGCACTGCAATGCAAGGACCCAGATCATAGGCGAAAGGCAAACAGAACAAATAAATATGTGCCGGATGATTCCAGCATGCTGAGTTCTTCAGGCTATGAATACCTGAGGAAACTGGATGTAAAATACAGTTTCGCCTGGCCATCACACTGTGGAAGGCAGAAGAGCAAGGCTGTGAGTGACCAGAGCGCAGCTTGGCCAGGCTCATATAATTACAGAGCACAGCTGCTCTAAAAGGGGTTCTTCAGTTGCTGTACCTGGAAGACACCCTGGGCATCAGCAGCTACAGCTGCATGCAGGGGAGTCCGTCCCATGTTGTCCCGTGCATTAGCATCCGCACCAGCATCCAGCAAACGTTTCGCAGCATCTGCTCTTGAGTAACGGGCTGCCAAGTGCAGTGCCATCTCCCCGGTGCGGTCTGTCTGGGCCTGCAGGTTGGCGCCTTGATAGATCAAATCCGTTATTATATTTGCTGAGGAATCTTCTGCATCTTCATCATCCTCGCTGATATCGGAGCCGCCCGCCCGCAGAGATGCCAACATAAGCGGAGTACACCCGTCTGCAACAGAAGAGATGATATTGTGATGGTGCTGACGGTGACAGCAAAGGAAAGGAAAACCTCTGACAATCCTCCCCCTTTGAGTACCTATAGCTACAGATAATCCCTTCAACCACTGTAACCCAGAGCTGCTCCCTGATCTTAAAGCCCAACGGGGTTAGCGAGTTGTTCTCCTTCCAAGTAGGGCTTTAAAACCTACTGCAATCCCAAAGGAACTTAAGACACTTCTCAAATGAGTAAGATCATTATAAAGCAAAAAACTTTGCTGCTGAAGTGAAAAAATTCCTCAAAATGTAAAGGCTACCTAAATTCCTAGAGAGAAGCAAGGGCTATAAAAACCAAAGACTTCAGATGACTATTCACGTGGATTCACATACCTGGGGAAAAGAAACAATTGACAGAGAAAAATTAATGGACAACTAGCCACCGATTACTGGTGGCATTTTGCAGATATTAACCTGAAGCAAAGCACAGACAAAAGCCTTCATATCTATTACACACCAAGGTCTTCGTGAGAAGGATCCTGAAGTTGTGACAGTGAAGCACTCAAAGCTGAAAAATGCCACAGGATGACTGCCTGAACCTACCTCATCTCGCTTTTAATAACGCCCGTGACCAGAGCCCTAAACAAACTGCTCAAGCACACTCTGTACCTTCACAGACGCACACCATGCAGGAAGGGACTATGGAACAGGATCCAACCCAGTATTAGTCACTGCTGTACCAGTAGCATCCTCCACACGCACAACGCCTTGTTCCCCACGCACCCCTCCACCACAGCACGGAGTGCTCACAGATACAAACTGCTGGAAGTCTCACACAATTTGAGTGCTTTGGAAGATACTGGGCTCGTGTCTCTCCACAAGTCTCTCCACAAGTCTTCAGCGATGGGCTCACACTGATGGGACAATGATGGAACTATGGCTTCATAGTTAGAAATACAACTGGAACCTATACCTCGCCAATAATCTATCAGATGGCTAAGCAGATGTTAAGGTATGTTTAGATGAGTAGTAAATGCCATTGCTCTCCTTTTAGTCTCATGGAAGGACTCTCTGTATTCAGAAATTCAGCAACAAAATATGTTGAGAGGTATCTACAGTGGTCCTATACTACTACGTCCTATACTAAGCATTGGAACAGGCTGTCCGGGGAAGTGGTTGAGGCACCATCCCTGGAGGTATTTAAAAGCTGGGCAGACACAGTGCTTAGAGATACGGTTTAGTGATGGGTTTTGGCAGAGTTAGGCTGATGGTTGGACTCGATGATCTGAAAGGTCCCTTCCAACCTGGGCAATTCTATGATTCTATGACAACCACAAAAGCTAAGTTCGCATTCATCCAACCAGGATTCCTGCATTGTCACTGCAAGGGAAAGGCTCCTCCAAATCTCTACTTGAATGTCGCTCCCTTGGATGAACCTCCCTTTCCCTCTGCTGATTAGAGAGGGCGGTCAGGAAGACTAGCTCATGCTGTTGATTTTTCACTCTTGTTAATACCCACCTCAATGCAGTACAATTAAGATTTAAAACATCTCCACATATTTTCAGCAACCTATCCAATGCCAAGCGCTTCCGTTTCAGCAGACTCTGAACATTACAAGATATTCACTACCTAAAAACAAAGAGTTCAACTGTAGAGGCTAATGCTTGCTCACTGATTTTACTGCTCTACTCCAGGCACATCACAGGCACCTAGAAAGAAAGAGGGACTAAGATGGCAGCAGGAGTGGGTCACTCAGTGCTAAGGACCCCACCAGAGTTGTGCAAAGGTGAACACAAATCCTACTTCTCCCAGCAGAAATTCAAGACAATCTTTCAGCAAGTGCCTGATTTATTCCATGGACAAGCAGGGGACCTTCCCAGACCCTACAAACAGCTTCCCTGTCTGCAAAACTCTCAATCTACAGCGCACCATCTACACTGAATGAAGTGTGGGAGGCCTGCAGAAAGCCGTGTGGCAGAATTAGGATTCTATGCATAGAAACAAGATGATGATCTTCTATTGAAAGTAACATACAGAGCTCTAACGCCCTGACCCACTTCCCAAATTCTGATCGCCAGGCTTTTCCAACACTCTCTTTTTCTTTTTTTTTTTTTTAGAGCACTTCCAAAACTTTCATACAATACAATTGTAGAAACCTATCGTTCTCCCCCGGGAACGGTGTGGAGCCCCAGCAGAGAGCAGGGCTGTGGCCTCCAAGTCTGCTTCCCAGGCAGGCTGGCAGCAGCATTCTTGCTCCTCCTAGCGGCTTGCAACCACAGGACACACAGGCTTTTCACCGAGCTACTTCCTCAGGATTTTTTGGACGGCGGCGAAGCGTTGACGTACGGGCCTGGGTCCAGTTCCAAGATCCAGTCCTCTCTATAGACCCTCTTGCCTCTCGGCCAAGGCTATACCTCCTTTTGTGCTTCTCTCCCTCCCACCGCTGGCTCTGCTTCCTTGTCCCAAATGAATACTTCTCAGTATTCAAGTCAGGCTGTGGGCTCCTCTGTACGGCCCCGACACAAAGAGCAGAGAGACGGAGCACAGAAAGGAGTTTTCCTTTTCGCCAGCACCACAGCCCTGGGAAAACCACTCGCAGGAAAGGTCTCGCTTGCTCAATCCCTGCAGTTGTCCTGGACGGATCAAGCCTAGTCGCTCTGCAGGGACACAGCTATAGTATGTACTAAATCCTTGGAAAAATTAGCTATTGCCCTCCGAAAAGTCTCTCAGGTATGTGCAGCTCTTTTCAGAGCTTTGTAAGTTGGCGCCACATGGGTAGTTTTCTGAGGCTAGCAAAAAGCACATCCAACTAGACCATCACAATTAAGCGCTTGATGGACTACTAGAAAAAAAAACAGCCAGGGACACAATGTCTTTTTTCCTCCTTCCAGCTTGTTCTCTGAAATAGCTGGAAAAGAACCCAAAAGGATCCAGCTGGAGGCAGACACACAGCATGGAAAATTCCAGTCTGAACCACTGAAGTTTTAGTAACTGAAAAAGAGGGGCATATAATAGGGACAGTTCATCAGTTTTAATTATAGGTGGTGTTACCAGTTATGCCTGTAATTGCATTACCCTGGTTACACACTCACAATAACTCCAGTGAAAAGAATGTCCTCACCACTCTGGGGGACACAGAGAAAGAACAGCGTGAGGAGACAAAGGTGACAGCAGCATTTTATATAAAAAAAAAAAAAAAAAAAATCTTCTGTTTGCTGTCTTTCAAGAAGACAGCCCTCGAGTAAATGTAAAACTCAAGAGTGAGATGGTAAAGCCAGAAGTTCGCCAGGCAGGTACAACTGAAGGACTCATATAGGCACAACATACTGAAAGCTGAGATGTAAAGAACCCACCGGCAAAGTCTCTAGGCAACACTTCTGTAAGAGACTGGACCTCTTGGATCCCCCTAAACTCGAGAGACAGCAGAAAGTGCTGGATTAAGAGAGGAAACAATCCCTTGGCACACCGAGGCGGTTTGACTTGCCTCTCCCTCTCTCTACTGTTCTACCTGCCACCTGGACCTGTGGCCAGGATCTAACTCGCCCAGTTTCAGATGGCTCCAGCCCAGACACCTGTACCCAAGTCAGTCAGCCTCAACACCCTTTGTAATTAGGAGCAGTGAAGCATTACTGGAGCGCGAGCCATCTAGTCTTCAGGAGGAATTCCTCTTGAGACAGAGATGAACCGCCTCTCAGAAGTGCCTATTTATTCCCTCTGCCTGCAAAGGAAGAGGAAGGCGGCCAGGGCAGAGGAATAGCTACATTGAACTGTGAAGAATCCTGCCCCTCCTTGCTATCCCATTCCTCCAACACTTCTCAGAGTTTTTAAAATGATTTCTTCCCCTGACAGTAATTCAGCTGCTCGCTTCCGATGCCTCAGAGGGGGACAGCTTACAGCAGCTCGCTGCAAGCTTCACGGTTGCATCTGTACAGCAGGAAAGCAACTCACAGGTCAGTGTTAGTCCATTGCTAGTGTCGGAAAAAGCTTTGAGTGAACTTGAAAATAAGCAGTCCGAAGTCTTAAGAACGTTACTGCCTGCACTTGGAAAGCTTTTACCCTGCCACACAACTAGAAGCTTCAGTTGGGGAAATAAAGAAAAGCTTAAATTTGGCAGAAACTGATGGTTTACGTTCTCACACTCGTTACACAGAAATCCCTCCTTCCCTGTGCTTTGCATTTAGGAGAGCTAACGGGTCAATGAGCAGAAAAGACAATAGAAGGAAACTAAGAGAATGGGCCCAGTCATTATTAAATTGCATGGAAATATTCCCACAAAATACAATAAAAAACAATTGCAGCAATATCATCAGAATCACCTCTCTCCATATGAACGAGAGCCATGCTTGCAGCTCTTCCAACCGGGATAAAATTCTTGGTCAACTCTCTCCTCTCAGAACACAAGAATCTGTTATTACCAGATGACCCTCCCAGTCCCTTACCAGGTTACGCAGCTTTAGTGCTACACTTATTTTTATAAATAAAATGCAGCAGAGCATTCTTACTGCATCTAGTAATTTGAGACTGAAAGAGAGCACGCCTGTGTGTGTGTTACAGAAGTCTCCTTCAATATTCACAGTTGTGTTACAAATTCCATGAGTCGATCACTGTAAGCTGAGGACATAAATCAGTAAATAACTAAAAAAATAATTAACAATGTGCTGCATTGCCGCTCTGTTCCAGCACAGATGTCTCACACACTGCTAA
This sequence comes from Rissa tridactyla, assembly GCF_028500815.1. Taxonomy (NCBI): domain Eukaryota; kingdom Metazoa; phylum Chordata; class Aves; order Charadriiformes; family Laridae; genus Rissa; species Rissa tridactyla. The sequence continues at coordinate 24,561,286 of NC_071473.1, forward strand.
TCAGGGTATACTGTCTGCCAGAAGTCATTTTATACAGGAAAAGGCCATCCTCGCTTCCACCCCAGATAACAGACACCTCAAGTATAAACCCTCGTAAGTTGGTCCTCAGTGAAGTCTGGCATAAATCTCTGCAGTGATCCAGCTGGAGAAGCTGGGGTTATTTCCAGCACAACTACGCATTCCAAATTTCTGTCCCAATGGCATTCTGACAATATCTTTTAGGCATGCATTGTTACCAAGGAGATCCTATAACTGTAGTTCCTACAGGTTCTTGCTAAGTGAACTCTTTTTCTCCTGGTTACATGATATTCCATGTGCTACAGACCATGATCCAATCTCCAGCTTTCTTTTCTGGAATGCACATGAGCTTTCCTTGAGTACCATAAAATTTCTGCTGGTGTTACTGTATACTCCACATAATTTTTAAACGTTAGCAATCCCAGCCACTGGAGACAGGGGAGGGAGATCAGTGGCTGGGTGGCAGGACACACGGATTCTCAGGGTACTGACCTGGCCCTCTGACATTGACATCCAGAACATCCACCTCTTGATCTGCTTGAGGCGGTGTAAGGGCTAGTGACGTGCTCCCACAGACGTCTGCTGCCTCCAAGTGCTGCTGTGTCCACTGGCGCTGATCTATCTGCTCATCCCCTTCCGGGAGCAAGGCTTGATCTTCAGCCTGAGCACAAGGAAATAAACAGTTGCTTCAAAGGCTCGTCAAGAACTGAAAGTTCTTGGGTTTTTTTTAGTTTTGTTGGGGTTTTTTGTTTGGTTTGGTGGGGTTTTTTTGCTTTTCTTATTGTTTTGTTTTAAGCTAACGAACATTTACCTCTGCTTTGCATTCTCAGCTTTCACACTCCCACCATATATTACCAGGCCTGAACTGCAAGACACTGCACTATCATTAACCTTCCCTTCCCTTCTGATGCAGCAGGGCCTGAGTAGGGAGAGGACACCAGAACAGAAGTTACCGGGTTTACTGGTCTGTGGTGGCAGTGCTCACCCGAGGATTTGCTCCTCAGATATCATTAGTTTCATATTATAAACCCCTACGCGAAGGGAGGTTTTGAGCAAGAGACATACTCTGGAAGTTAAACACAGCTGTCCTCCTCACTAGCAGTTTCAATTTCAGGCAATATTTAAGTCTTGTAGCTCCTTACCTTTGCTCTCTTTGGCTGAGGTCCACCATCACCCGCCCAGTGTTCAGTTGGTCCAGAATCTGCCAGGTTCCCCTCCGGTATCTGGACTGAGAGATTTCTAACAAACAAGAAGAGCATGTCACTTTGCAGGCTGAGCAGGTGCTGCTACTGGTACTTAGACTAGGCTGCAGAGACCAAGGATGGGATGCTTGCAAGTTTCGTAGCTTGCAAACAGAGGGACCAAGAAATTAGAAATCTCAGGCAGCCAACAGTGGCATTAAATGCATTTACAACTGCAAACTTGGTTAATTCAGCGGAAAGCCAAAACTGCATAAATAGGATTCTTCTTTTGAAACTTTCCATTATTTCTGAGTCATGTCTTTAAAACACTGAGCTAGATGTATTAAAAGTGCACTGTCATCTATCAACCTACAAACATCTCACCTATGCCAGGAGGACCAGATTCCTTACTAGGATTTTATAGATTACAGTTAATTAAAGTTCTTCTGTCCAAACCAGATGTATTAAGATTTAGAGAAATAGGTTAGAAGTTCTAGCTTAAAAGGCAGCTTTCTCTATGGAGCTGAGTGCCTTTAATGAAAGATTCACACACCACATTCTCAGAATCCTCTAACACACTAACGAACACACTGTCAGTGGCCTAAATGCAAACTTACTTGAGTCCAACAGCATCTTCCCCCACTGGCTCTCTGCGCTTATGATTACTAGGATCTCTGCGCAGAATAAAGCCCTCTGGGAGCCACAGCGAACCGTGTTTGCGCTTACGCTTTGCCATCATCACACCCAAGAGAAGAATTAAGAGGATGATCAAAGCTGCCACAGCAAGTAGGTAAAGCAACTGGGTCTTCGGTGGTAACAAGGGTTCACCTAAAAATTCCAGTTAAAATACAGTGAGATTAACAAGGAGGAGACAACGATCTTCAACCTACGTATTTTCTTTTCTCAATCAGAGTCTTCCCCTCAGAGAGAGTATTATCTCTTCACCATGACGCATTTAGAGCAAGGCTTGAGGAAGTTTAGGCTCTGCTGCAACTTTTGTTAGAATACATCCTGTCTTTCTGGCTTCCCTTGATCCTGGTTTCTCAAAATATTTTTTAGAGTATGTGAGTGCTGAACTGAAGATCTTGCTCCTTTCTCAGAGTCCTGCTGGCTGAAGACAGCCACCCTGAATCAGTGCAGAGAGAGCTGACCTGCATAACGATATGAGCATGACCCAACGAGGAATAGTGATATTACCAACGTTGCAGCTGAGCCTCAGACTGAGGGAGAGGGGAGCAGAAATCAAAGGGATTACATATTGCCAGAGGAGAAAACATCTGGTAGACTGAGGAATGTCCCCCACCCCTTCTCTCTAATGGTGCCTTTTTCATTGAATTCATGGCTTAGAGCACAGGAATGATTTTTAGTGCAGACAAGATCACTGCAGTGTACGGCACGCTGCCGCAGCACATGAGAGATTATTGTTTCTGCAGGTATTAAAATGACTAGGATCCAAACTTAAATGCCCTTAGTAACCTTACTTAAATGCCCTTACTACTTACTAACCAGATATAAGCGTATTGCACATACATACTTCTATAACTGGGGATGAGTAAGTCAGCTCTCAGAAACCACACTGAACAGTGAGAAATACTGACGATGATCAATAATCTGATCATGAATTTTTGCAAGCCCGAGTTTGCTGACTGCCTTCCTCCACAAGCAGTTTTCCCTCTGCAATTACTTACTTTGGACAGACACGAAAGGATAGGGCAACATGCCCTTGATGGCCTGAGCAGCTAAGAGAGCTGCAGCAGCTTCTGTGTTCTGAAAGCATTGCTCCGAATCCTCTGCACACTGACGGTTGTCAATCTCCAGGAACACCCTGGTGCTGCACAGACACAGTAAAAGGGCACAAAAGTCAGTGACAGAAACTTTTGCCAAAGCTGCAGCCTTTTAAGTTAATCCTTCCACCCCAGCACTGACTTTGGCAGCTCAATAGCTTTACATCTCCCTATTAAAAAAAAACAACTAGACTACAGCCCTAGAAGGTCTAGAGCGCCCCAGATACCCACAAGCAAGAACTACCAGCATAACAAGGCCAGAGGAACACAAAGGCATCCACTCACCCAATGACCTCTTGCTCTAGTTCTCTGTGCTTGCGAATGACCGCAAGCGATCGCCGACTTCGTGCTGCTGATTTCTCCCCATAGTATGGGAATACCATGGGGTTTCCCTGGGAGTCCAGCTTGATTCTCAGATTGGTGTGCAGAAGAGTCCCCAAAGTGCGCAAGAAGCTGCGAACGTCACCCAGCAGCTCGTCAGGAGGCATCAAGACCACAATGATTAGGGTCCCTTCCGCCAGCTTCTCAGCTTTGTCACCAGCACAGTCCAGGCCGTCCCAGCCACACTCCTCACTGTTACAGCCCTGGTCACAGCGGCCATCTGCGTAGTGATCGGCACAATACTTGTCATACCTAGAACAGCGAAAGGGTTACAGGCAGCATATAGGACATACACATTCTGTACAGTACACCTTGCAGTCTAGGGGCCAAGGCCTGACACTCTTCATAATCATTTGAGGTAAAATAACATTCATATCCAGGATATAAGGAGAAGAAATATAACCCCAGGATAAGCTTGCAATCCTGCAGGGTGGTAGAAAGCACAGAACACCTCAAGAACAAGCAGTTCAACTCTGGTACCAGTGGAAGAGAATGGTTTATTCCGTTTACTAAGGTAAAGTTATAACACCTCCTGCCTCACCGAGGGAGAATCATCCCAGCAAAGCATCCACAGAAAACAGAAGAGGAAGAAGTGCCATGACAAACAAGCTGGAAAACACATCCAAAGGTAGCAAATACAGCTGGGATAAAAATACAGGTATTTCTGGTATGGAGTGAAATTCAGAACAGGAGGCAGGACTAAAATCTAGTACAAAGTGAGATGCCTCCTATCTACATTTCTGCAGAAAGCAAGGCACATCCATCGAGCAGGTTAACATATTACCATTGCTCAGGCTGGCAACTTAGTTCACAGCATACAAATTCCAGAACTTCTTTCAAAAAACAATAGACGAAAAGTACACAAAGCAGCAGAAACTCCTTGACGCCAAACTTTCAGCAACAGAAACAATGGAAGAGATGGAAGCAGCAGGCACGAAGCATACCAACTACTGAAAGCACTAGCAGGAGATGTATTAGCGACACAGAGAAACCGTTCTCGGGATCAAGCCTTACTTGCATGTTTTGCTATTTTGCTGGCATTCGAAGTTGTCAAACAGGCACTCGGGTGTGTTGCAGAACTCGTCACACTGTCCATTGAAAAGCAACCAGCAGCGCAATGAAGAGGAGCAGTTGGCCCAAGGATCTTCCATTGTCAGGGAGCAGTCACCTCCATCCCACTGGCAGGCGTGAGTGTTACAGTCTTCATCGCAATAGCCGTCTTTTGCTTTTTCCGCACACTGGGAATCCAAACATCCTCGGGGCTCCGGGCTGAAAGTTACGGGCTGTTCACACTGGCTGCCTTGGGTGTTAACAGGGCACTGACAGTAATAGTAAGGAGGCTGAGAATGAGGGTGGCAGCTTCCACCGTTCTGGCAGGGGGCACTGGCACAACCCGTGTTTGTCTGGCATTCCTCTCCCACAGACAGCTTGGGGCAATAGCAGCGTGGACCAGAAGATGTCTGGATGCACTGCTCCCCCTTCTTGCATTTCACTTGTCCGCAAGTACTGTGGCTGCTGAATTCACATTTTGCTCCAGAATAACCCTACAGGGGGAAAAAAAAAAAAAAAAGCAAAACAATCAGGCTCACAAACTTAATTCTTCAATGCTGTGAGGGTTGGAGGCAAGGTGTCACGTGCAAACCCTTTCTCCCCCCGTAGTTCCTCTAGCCTCATCGCAGGAGCCATGATTTTCTGGATCTAGCCTCAGGGATAAACTATGAACTTACAAGGCTCTGTTATATTTAGAAATGGACTTAGAAGAGCCATGAACAAGGGGAATCTTGCAGTAAGCACAAAGAACAGGATAGCAAAAAAACTGTCGAAGTCTAATACTAGGTTTAAGATAGAGAAGCCAGCTATTCTGCCTCAACAGCGGAACTGTTTGGGGTAACAACAGGCAGCATCACCCTCCCAGGGCACCTGGAAGCCCAGGTTTCCCAGCTAAGTAGATAAACTAAAGGATGCGGGTAAAGCTTTGCAAGTAGCACAGAAAAGATAATCTTCAGCTACAGTGGCACAGTGAAACCAATGAGACTGTAGCCAGAGAACTCTACATCTGAGGCAGGCAATTCAGTTTCAGGATACAGCGCTTACCGGAGGACACTGGCAGATGAAGCCATCCGGCATATTGCTGGCAACAGCACAGGTACCTCCGTTCTGACAAGGCTTCCGGGGACACACATCTATTACGCTCTCACAGTGACGACCTGAGATGTAGACACACAGGGAGAAGAGAGCAGAGAAATGTGTGTGTGTGCACAACAAAAAGCTATCACAAAGCAAAACACTCCCTTGACTAGCCAATGAGCCAAATGCTCCAGTGGGACCTTCCCCTCAGAACAGGTAGGGCAAACCTCTTCAGATAACACATGCTTTTTAAGTAGCTGCCTAAGTAGCGGTAGAGAAAGGCAGAACCCTAGAATTCACAAGGGGTATTTGCAGAGAGCCCGCCTTGTCTGCTTCCTCAATAATATAGAATCACAGAATGGTTCAGGTTGGAAGGGACCTTAAAGATCACCCAATTCCAATCCCTCTGCCCTGGGCAGGGACACCTCCCACCAGACCAGGCTGCTCAAAGCCCCATCCAGCCTGGCCTTGAACACCTCCAGGAATGGGGCAGCCACAACTTCCCTGGGCAACCTCTTCCAGTGCCTCACCACCTTCACAGGAAAGAATTTCTTCCTAATATCCAATCTAAATCTCCCCTCTTTCAGTTTAAAACTGTTACCCCTCATCCTATCGCACCACTCCTTGATAGAGTCCCTCCCCATCCTTCCTGCAGGCCCCCTTTAGGTACTGGAAGGGGCTCTAAGGTCTCCCCGGAGCCTCCTCTTCTCCAGGCTGAACAACCCCAGCTCTCTCAGCCTGTCCTCACAGCAGAGATTCTCCAGCCCTCTGACCATCTTCATGGACGGACCCATTCCAACAGTCCATGCCCTTCTTGTGCTGAGGACTCCAGAGCTGCATACGTGTGACCCATCATGAAGACAGAATTTGCTGCTGTTGTCATCCCCAAGTCATCTTGGCATAGAGGATGAAGGTGATGTATCACACCAATTTGGGCGTTCCTAAGACTTCTTTACTTTTTGGGAGATGCTCAATGAGTCCAAAGGCAAACCACGCTCTAACCATGAATGAACAACCCTCAGGACCAGATGCAACATGAGTGAATAGGAGAAGGAAGCGGACTCTCCTCAGACTGATCAGCTAGACAGAGAGGTCCCACTGCACTGACTAGCATCTGCAGCAGTTCTCAGAGTCAAACTCTGACACCAGATTTAAAAAGATGAAGATGACCTAAGTGTGACTTGGACCCCCACGGAAAAAGTTAATAGAAGTCTCCACACATGTGTGGCCAAGACTGAGTGCTCGCAGACAGGAGCAGACAGGGCAGGACGGCCCACGGAGTCCTGGCACCCTGTCAGTCACAAACCACAGCAAAGCCACCCCATCCCCTCCCAGACAGAAGGGTCAGTGTGGAATGTGCAGAAGACGAACAGCTAGAGGAAGAAGCATGTTTGCCCCCCTCTGTGCCTAACATTTCCAGACAGATTTCATGTCTGAGACACAGCAGCTCTCCCTGCTCCTCCCAGGGTGCAGCAGGTCCGCGCTCCCCACGTCGCAACTTCCAGCAACCCTTCCACGAGAGCCAGAAGCGACACGAGGCATAATTCATAAAAGCAAGCTTAAAAATAAACCTCTCTGATGACCTGCACTGGTGTCCCTCTAGTTAGCCTGGCTCCACTTCCCTCAAACGTTCCTCCGTTAGGAACTTCTCTCATCAGTCTAGGTAATGCATTCAAAAATTACTACGTGAATTCCGCAAATGCATTGTCTCTGTGATTTCTCTGCATCTGACAATCACAAATTTAGTGGAAAATCACAGCATCTTTAAATTTAAAGAAAAAAAAAAGAGTAAAAACTACTGGTGAAGCATGCACAGAGGGTCAGTGGTAAGCAGGGAAAGTGAAAGGTTTTAACGGAGGAAAACTGAATACATAAGAAGTTAAACTGACATGGAAACTGGAAAGCTGAAAGTTAAGACACATCTGGAGACTATTAGCCCAAAGCTATGCCCAGTGGGAGGCAGAAAGCAGAATAGCAGCAACACTAACAAAGAAGAGATCTAGAGAGAGTGAGAAATAAGTTTGCGCAGCATGAAATTCTTGCAAAGTTGTGATTCAAAGGATTGTGGAAGGATCACATCACCAAGCTAGGAATGTACAGTCTGCCTATGCACAGAGTATTCCATTCTGACCACATCACCAGTGTAAGAAAGAAAGGGAGCAAGGAGTAGAAAAGGAGGCCAAAAGCTAATTGTGGATACCATGACACAGATTTATAGAGAAAATTCATATGCGGCTTTGCAAAAGGAAAAGCCATGGAGAAGCTGACACGCCAACAGTTACACTTCCAACATTAGAAATGTGAAATTACGAAGGAGAGAAGAGTACCACAGGAAAAAAAATCCTGGCAGCCAAGTGTCTCAGGAGATTCCTTCGTCTGAGACAGCTCTGGAAGCCAAATTTCTTAGAAGGTTTAAAAGAAAGACTGGTTTAAAAACTGAGACATGGTGTAGGGAAACAATTAGATATTGTAAAGGGAAGTGGCTAGATAACATGACTGCCAGAAAGGGAAAGAATGACCATTTTTCAAGATATTACCCTGAAATTGGAAGCATGTTTACGACTAACTCACCAGTAAAAGCACTACGACAGATGCATGTATAATCATTTATCAGCTGAACACAGTCCAGACTTCCACGAGGGTTACAAGGATTAGAGAGGCATTCGTTGATATCTCCCTCGCATCGCTCGCCTGCAAAGCCTGGGAGACAAATACAGCTGTAGCCCCCGATCTGGTCAATGCACTGCCCTCCGTTAAAGCAGCGGGGTCCTCCTGAGTCCAAAACACAGTCATCGACGTTCTCCTCGCAGAAACGGCCTGCCGAGACAGTAAAAAAGCAACAATTTGAGGATACAGTGTCATGGCCTCAAGTTTTAAGGCTACTTCACACACAGCCCCAGATAAAACCAGGTAGAGAACCCGGCTTAACGCAACCCACAGCCCACGTGCTCAGCCAGCCTCGGATCAGACCTCGGGAGCATGTGTTTTAGATCCAGCCTCTTCTCAATGGTAGGTCATACTGGTATTTAGCAGCTTTCGTGCTTGACTTGATTTAAGACCATAATTAAAAACACAAAACCAAAAAAGAGGCGCACTCAATTTAGCCCGGCGACTGAACACGAGAGCCCCGTGCTGCCCTCGCAAGGCTGCGAGCCTCCCACCATTCATTTAACTCGGCGGGAACCCCGAAACTCGGCAAAGAGCACTTGTAGCGACAGCGTTAAAAAGAAGCAACAGCAAATCAACAGAAAAAAAAAAGCAACTGTGATAAACCACAGATTCCTGGCCAGCACGTCGTGCCTGCTGTTTGACTTCTGGGGACCTGCAGTAAACTCCCGGCTGGGGGTGGCAGTTTCTCCCTCTCTCTACAGGGTTCCCTTTCAAGGGGCCGTCTGGGCTCTGGTTCTGCCTTCACCACACGGTAAAACGGAGAAAAGGGGACATAGAGGGTAAGTTGAGAGCAAGGAGTTTTGTCCCTTTAACACGGCTGATTCATCCGGAGCAAGTCAAGCCATTCACCTAAACACGGAGGATGCTTATGCTGGCATCAATAAAGTATTCATTTCACACTGGGGCAGGGACAAAAGCTAAGCCTTGATACCATAAGTAATTATGTAATTTTTTTCTAATTACTTTAATTTACAAAAGAAAAAACTGTCACATCCAAAAAGTAATTCATCTCAACAAATAAAGACGGAGAATTAAAAGCAGCACATTCCGAACCTCTCAAAGGAGGATGGGCGTTTTAGTACAACCCAGCGATTCTGGCAATGCAGAAATTGGTACATAAACACACACTTTGATGTAGAGACATAAGAAGCAACTTCTCTTTTTTTTTAAATTGGAGGACCAAATTAAGAACAATACATGAAGAATTGCTAACGCAATGATTTACAATGAAATAAACACTTCTCCAGGCTGGGAAGATGTGCTGACAGCCACACTAAAGTGAATGAACTGGTAATATGCATGGGCAGGAGGCAAATATATTTGATTATTTTATAATTTTACTTAAATGTACTTTATGAACCAAGAATTTAGTTCTATCTGATGCACATCCGGAGATTTTGCCTACGTTCAGATGACGCACTTCAGAAAGAAAAAGGAAGTTGAGAGGGATGTAAAATCTTTAACTGACTTGAGAATCAAACTTAAGGAAAAAAGTCAAGGAAGAAAGCATTCACTGATGGCCTGAAATGGGCAATCCTGAATATTTGCAAAGGTAGAAGTCGGGGCCGTCAGGTCAGATGTAACAGGGAAATGGAAGGTTAGGTTTCAAGAAAGACGACATTAACCGGGCTGTGGAGCCATACTTACTGAAAGCCACCATTATGTAACTGTGGACCTTTTTTCTTTTTTTTAAAGAAAGAGCTTTTATTAAAAGAGCTCAAATTTGCTGAAATAGTTTAAGCTAGCCTAGAGGCACTAAACTCCTCTTCCACAAAAGACTCTAGGACAGAGGACAATGCAGGGCCAAAACTGAAACAAGTAAAGGAGGTTGGAAATTATGCAAGAACTAAGCAAGTTTTCTGGCTATTTCACAGCATCTTAGCCAAAAAGAAACCTTGGATTTACTATATCGAAATAGATAGGGTTGGGAGAGACCTTAACGGTAATGTAGTCCATCCCCATTGCCAAAGATGGATCACACATTCCCAAAGGACACTGTCATGACCTATTCCTTTAAAAGGAAAAAAAAAAAAAAAAAAAAGGAAGAAAAGAAAAAAGCAGCATTTATTTTTAAAGAGAAAATATGTATCTCAAGGGATTCAGTGCACTTTGGGAACATTCTTCAAAGAAAATAATGCGTTCCCTTTAGACCCTGCGTCATGAAACCAGCAGTCAGAAAGAAAAATTCACTCTTGTAACGTTCACTTAATTGCTGAGCTTCATACCCCGAGTTCCTGGTGGACAGGAGCACTTGAAGTGATTGACGAGGTCTATACACGTTCCTCCGTTCTGGCAGGGCTGAAACTGGCACTCATCCACTTCGTATTCGCAGTTGACACCCTGGTATCCAGGCACACACTGCCAGTATAAAAATAAGTGTGAATAATCTTCTCCTAACGGATACATTAGCAGACATCTGAGAAAGGCTAACGCTGACAAAACGAACCCTCCATGGGACAGATTATGGCTGCTTTTGTAGCTGATACAACTGCAAGTGATTTCAAGGGCTGCAGAGCCAGCCAGCTGAAGCACACAACTTGACCGTGCGGCTACTCAGCAGCATGCTGCATGCTTGAATTTGAGTGACTTTATTCCTGTAAAATACAGAGATTAAATCCTGACACCCTTTAGCAGTGAGACTGGCTTAAGAGTTTTGTCTTAAGGTTTACATTAAAACTCATCCTTTCCTTCTGGGCATGAGCTTCCAAGGTGTTCTACCATTCTGAGAAGCTTAGGAAGGCTGCTAGAACATAATCTCATGGTCTTCATTGCTTTCTGCATCAGCTGTAGGAAACAGAAAGCAGTGGAATGCTCTCCCACCCTGAAAGGCAAGGGATACTTAGCCCATCAAATAAGGAGAATACAACATTCCTTTACTGCATTCTACATATATTTTAATATAAACCACACCTTGGGCAAAACATCTTTAAAGATAAGAACTCCAAAGAGGCAAGGAGTTCAAATGGCCATCAACCACACCTCCTTACGATCACAGCTCTAATTCCATCTTAAAAGCTTCTTGGGCGCATCGCTTCTGCCACAGCTAAATTAAAAATTCTTTCTAGGAGCAGGTTACTCTTATCCCCTGTTGGAAGCATGTGTTTCTGATTTCTTTTGATTCCTTTGCATTGCAACGCTCTAAATATTTATACCTCTTCCCAGTAAACCAGCACGCCTTACCTCGCACTGGTATCCGCCCAGGTGATCCCGGCAGGTAGCACCGTTCTGGCAGGGGCTGGAGTCACACTCATCCAGCTGCATCTCGCAGTAGCTGCCAGTGTAACCCACCTGGCACTGACAGCGGTGTGAGTTTCCAGCATTGAGACAATGGCCAGAGTGCTGGCACAACTGGTCCACCGTGACTCCTGAAACAAAGCGAAAGAAAGCAAGCAAACATGTAAAACATTCGCTGACGGCATTGGTAGCTCAGCCCGGAATGAATACGGTTAGCCACAATGAATTGAAAAGCTGAAACTCAAAAATTGAAGAGTTAGTCTTTAAATTACAGTGGGTCAGAACCACAACTGGCTTCCAAATGAAGTCACTGCTCTGTCCCCTTTGGATCATCAGCATCAACACTGGCATGAAGTATCTGTATCGCTGTATGATTTTACCGCTGGCTGGTGAATACACATCTGAAGTACTACTGTTGCAGTACAAAGGTTCAATGTTTGTACACAGAACGTCTGCAAAAGATATGGGAGCTTCTTTGACACTGAATCTGCTTGTTTGGATTTCCTAGACTGAGAATGGCATAACACTGTCCATCAGCCTGGGCTACAAGCCGCCCTCCAGGAAGAAATTGGTTTAAAACCCCAACTATTTTACATGGGCATCAACTGAAGCAGGAAATTGCTACTCTGGGGGGCAATGGTATTACCTATATAACTAAATAGCACATTTTAGTAGCCAGTACTCTCTGCGAAAAGACTTACAAAGATCATGAGTTACAAGATGCCTTTCTTGTACAAGGACAACATGTCTTAGACCTGGCCTGCCTGGGATTTAGCAGAAAGGCATAAATAGTCAATGTATCTTCCAAAAAGGCAGGCCGTGTAAAACAGTATTACTGAAACTCCGAGACTTCATAAAATATTTAATTCTTTTCTAGTATTTTTAAAGTAGAAGCTAGCTTCTTATGTCAGAAATCAAGAAAGCCTTGACTCCCAAATGCAGCCTTGCGGAGTTTTCTAGCTTAGAAGTGATCACGATCAACCAGCTGGATGCAAAGCTCTCTGGGATTTCCAATGCGTGCTGCGTTCACAGGCGTATGGGGAAAAGGAGGCACAGATTAACGATGCATGTGGAAATGTTTTCAGTTAAAGCACAGAGGATACTTATTTACCCCTTTGTGAAGCTGCCACTTGACAGGAGACATTGGGCACATCGCAGTAGGCGCCAGTCCAGCCAGGTGGACAGACGCATCGAGTCTGGGCTCCGCTCTGGACACACGTCCCTTTATTCTTACAGGGAGACTTGCTGCACAGATCCATAAGTGCCTGGAGAGAAAAAAAAAAAAACCAAAAACCACAACGTGATGTATGGCAAGAGCAGTAGGAAACACTATTCGGAGTACAAGTTCAAGGAGCAACGAAAGGAAGCTAGGCTCCGCAAAACTGGTTCCATGTGGCACTGGAAAGGAAGGGACAGTACTTCCCAAGTCTAAGGCAGGTGCTTCACTGACAGTCTCAAGAGCTCACTTGCCCAGGAAAGAGCAAACCTACTGATAAGTAAAGCCCAGATGGCAGCAACATTTCAAGAACAAGCTCATCCTCGCACCGCGCTATGCAGAGGCATCTTTGGCTGGACGGGTTTGAGAAAATTCTTTCAGCCTAGACTTCTGGTTCCACATTAGTAGGACGTTTCCAGGAATCAACAGTAACAGGTGCCCCTTCTTTTCCCAGACTCCCCCCATCTTCACTGCTTTTTGAGGATGACGGATGTGTTTCACGTTTTGATCTTTGCTTTTCCTTCCTGTCACTAGCTCACCATACCTGCTTTTGGCCCCGTTTGCTCTCTCTGAATTTTCCTGTTTTCGAAGATTCAGCTGAAACCCCACAACTGTTTTATGAACCAGAAGACAGGCCAAGATATACTGCTTTTCTTGATTCCTTCTGTAAAAACGAAGTTTCCAAACAGAGACTAAAACTCAGTAAATCATCATATGAAAGTGGAGTGAGGACCCAAAATAACTCTGTCTGACCTAATATAAACCAGCCACTAACCATCATTTCCTTTTTGAGCACTTGGTCTTCAAAGTAATACAGCTACTTGATTGATTTCAAGCTGACTTGCGGGAAGGATGAGGTTTTTCAAGCGAGCAGTAGTGAATTTTGGCTGCAAAAATGCCATTTCAATTGCAGAAAGTTCTGCTTTTCAGATGCAAACCGTCTCCTCACAAAGATTAAAGTAGAAAAATCTGTGCTTTCACAGGCAACCAAAAAGAAACTTGGAATGAAGTTTTATCACATGTAGTTGAGCGTGAAGAAGAAAAAACACTGAGCCTCTTGCTTCTGCATTTGTAATGAGTAGCTGACTGTTTTACATGCAAATTCTATAACTTATGAATCATTGTCTGATTTTGTTCTGCTTACTTAGCTTTGCTAATTAGGTCAAGCCAGTTTACCACTAAGACAAGAACTACAGTGTTGCTGTAATCTATAAATCTCCCCAATACAGCTTTGAACAGTGCTTGTAAATTTAGAAAGTTCTGATTCCTTGTCTAAAATGGGTAATACATTATGATCCAGCTTCTCCGAACATAAAGCAGACTTTCTGAGAATCCACATCATTTAATTTGGGGACAGGAACATAATCCTTTTCTCAAGTGAAAACAAAGCAAACATAACAGAAGAGGAACTACTGAACTTCGCAGTACTTTATGATCACTCTCAATGCTAATTCTCCCAATGAGGTTTAAGTCGTGTGCCCAGAATGCGTAATTAGGGTAGCAGAGGGCTTGCTTTTTTCTATCACTTCATTACTTTGCATTCATTTCCTCCATTAGCAATACCTAGAAGCAGACCTGACAACTTAATGTCTAGCAACACGCTACTGGAAGAACACCTCCCCCACTGCCACTAAAACGTTTCTTCTAACACCCACTGCTTTACAAAGACACACTGGCACAAAAGACACTTGCAAAATTCTTACAGAACTGTAGGGTTTTCCAGCAGTTTAAAAAATTCACATCTTTTTCTTTTTCAATGGCATCACTAAGACTGCCTATGGAGGAAGCCAATAGAGTGTTTACTGTTCCACAGCTAGAAATAGCCTCAAATCCTTCCTGCTGTTTTGATAAGCACAGAATAAAAAGAAAAAAAACACCTCTGATTTGAAAAATTAAATCAGCATTCTGTTTCCACTGCGATACGCCAAGTTTAAAGTTTTTAATAGGTACTGGTCACTCATTTACAGCCTGGGTTTGCAGTGCTTATGCTCAACTGTGGAAAACTAAACTGCCTGAAGTGAAGTCTGCAAGGAAGGCTAGAGCTTTTTAGTGAGGTCGGGAACAGGACAATCACATCAGTTACTGCCCCAAAACATTTTCTGGCTTCTTATGGAAAAAGAAAATAATCTTCAATCAACCTGGAATAACTTACACCTCTCTGTAAAAAATAAACCAGTTAAACCAAGGAGGCTGTACAGAGGCAGGGGTTGGTCTCTTCTCCCAAGGAACAGGCGATAGGACAAGAGGAAACGGCCTCAAGTTGTGCCAGGGGAGGTTTAGACTGGGTATTAGGAAAAAATTTTACACTGAAAGGGTTATTAAGCAGTGGGACAGGCTGCCCAGGGAAGTGGTTGAGGCACCATCCCTGGAGGTATTTAAAAGCCGGGCAGACGCAGTGCTTAGAGACATGGTTTAGCAATGGGTTTTGGCAGAGTTAGGTTGATGGTTGGACTCGATGATCTGAAAGGTCCCTTCCAACCTGGGCGATTCTATGATTCTAAGGTCCTGCTAATCAGACTAATATTCTGCCTTTTGTTTTGTGCTTGTTTGCCCTTTTTTTTGATACAGGATTCTGCCTTCAATCAGGACAACTCTATGCTTCAAATGAAATGCAGCCATTTTCAAAGCTGACAGCTGTTTTTCATTTAAGAAGAAAAGTAATCTAGAACATTCCAATGACACCTGTCCTCATAAATCACCAAGCATTTTTCTCCTCCTTGCAAATAGACATTTTCAATTTCCAGAGGTTTGAATGGGGGCGCCTGCTCTGTTAGACAGAGGCACTGGACTTCTTTTTCCTGGGGCTAACAGGCCAACCACTTCTTACCACATCTGAAGGAACAAGAGCTCTGCCACGTTTACTATGAGGGTGGTGAGGCACTGGAACAGGTTGCCCAGGGAGGTTGTGGCTGCCCCATCCCTGGAGGTGTTCAAGGCCAGGCTGGATGGGGCTTTGAGCAGCCTGGTCTGGTGGGAGGTGGGGTTGGAGGTCTAGGGCAGGCGGGTTGGAACTAGATGACCTTTAAGATCCCTTCTAGCCTGAACAATTCTATGATTTGGTACCTCACATCTAAGCCGGTCACTTCTGCTGTTGAACAGCTCAAATGACAGTGCCCTGTGCAAAACGGCTGAGAAAGTGTCACCCACCTGACAGTTCTTCCCAGTATAACCCAAAGGACATATACATCGGTATGTGCCCAGGCTGTCCACGCAAGAGCCTTTGTTCAAGCAAGGATGTGAATCACACTCATTGATTTCTGTGAGGCAGAAGGGTCCCGTAAATCCCACTGGACACTGGCAAGTAAAGGAATTGATCCCATCCACGCAAGTACCTCCATTGAAACAGGAGCTGCAAGAGAGTGAGAACAAAGGTAAACTGAGACAAAATGCAATTAAGCTCACAGCCAACACAGCACATAAACATTACTGGAATGAGAGAGAAAAATCAGATTACAGGATCTTCTGACCACCATCAAGTTCCTGCTAAAGAAGGATAAATCAGCTGACAGCAATTCAAGGGGACTCCAGTTCACTGTTTTTCACCTTGGCAGGCAAAAAAAGTAAAGCAGGGTTTCAATGAGTCATTAGTGATGGAGTTAACTTATTTAATGAAATCTTCCCAGCCCCAATGTGACCACAACCAGCACTGTACCAGGCAGGCGTGTGGCTTGCTCAAACTGATAAATTTTATACAAATTACAATTGTATTACAAATTATGAGAAAGAAAACAATTTGCCTTTTTTTTTAAAGCTTCAAAGGAGTAACAGGTACGTTTTCTCAAGGAAAAAGTTTCTGTAACATGCAAAACACAAGCATGTTCTTCATTGAAATCATGTGAAAGTATTGGTATTGCTAAATTCCTTCCTCCTCTTCTCATGAGAACCTTAAGTCCCTGATTTGTAAAGCTACTCATACATGCCCTGGCAAAATTCAGATCAAAGGAATTATTCCCCCCCAATCTTCTCCTCATAAGAAATTCTGCCAGATTAGGTGTCCTATGGAGAAGTGACTGGGAAAGTTAGGAGAAGTGATGCCTCATGCAAATTTGACTCCTTTTTCCTTCTAAAGAAACGTCTGCCTGGAAACTCCTGCTCCTCTGAAAATAACCCTAGATCAGGCTCAAGATAATCAGTTTGATAAAGTACACAAAACGAACTCAAGCTTGTTATCTGTCCTGCGCACCGTCAAAGGGTACTTCCACGAGAGAAGCCACTGACTCACCTTCTGGAACTTTCAGTGCAAGTTTTGAGTATCTAAATTCTGACTGTGATTACGGTTGAGATGTCAACAATAACCTATTCATTAGAGACGTTCCTCTGCCTTGTGGGCTGAATTCTGTTTTACCAGGAGCAGAAACTACGGTCTACATTCGTGGCAAAACAGGGAAGAGAAGGCAGAGGAACTGTCAGTCACTTGGCATGTTTCACTGAGATCAGGTACCCATCTCCAAAAGAAGATGGCACTGTCTCATAGGCAGCTTCTCACACAAGACACGGAAGAATTATTTGAAGGGAATTCAAATTAGCCAACCATCACGGCGCTCTTAAGTATAGCTCAGGAAATTTTGGTAGAGAAGGTGTGACTGTTTTAGCTTGGCAGAGCGTTGAAAATTGCTACATCCCTCATTCATACCTGCAAGACTGGTTTCTGTCCTGATTGATAACGAAAACAAAAACAGGACAAACCTCAAGGAAGAACCAGGCGTTCTGCTAAAACACCCAACATATTTCACTTGATTAAACAACTGTTGTGCAAATTAAACACACCCTCATCAGTGACACAATCCAGTTCTTAAGCAGAAGATGTTAAAATACTTCCTCCCCCACAACTGCAATTTTATCAAAGATAAGAAAGCTCTTTTCTTTGTGTGCAGAAAACACATCAGACTACGAAGAGCTTTGCATTTAGGCATCTTATTTGCTTCTGGTAACTAGATTAGAAAAGACTATTTTTTAATTGTTTTTGTTTGTTGGGTTTTTTTTAACCATCTCAAGCTTTATTAGAAATTTTTTCCATTTGAGAATCTGAAGTTAATTCATCAATCCTAACAAAGCCTAAAATAAATATGCAGGCAGATGATGGGTACATAGGGTTAACTCTCAGAGAGCTTTTAAAACTACCAAGTGAACCATTTATGTAAGGACCAGCTGTTGAGCATTTTAACTCAGTTCCACACCTCCCTCCCCCCTCAGAACGCCCTCAGGTTTTATCTCAACACTGCTAAGCCACATCCAACTTGTGAGCATTAGAAGATCACTGATGAATAAACCTTTCCAGTACAGAATTTGTGGATTAAGTGTTCCCTCCTGGGGGATTCTTCGTATTATTGGCAGTCAATAACTCAACTCAGGGCTGATTTATTTTTCCTGCCTTTCTGAGAGTTGGCCATCGCTTCCATTTTTGCAGCTTTTGTATTTCTCAACATTGTTCACAACCAATCAATTATTTCCCCTCCCCATATGATAATGGTCTTATAAAAATATAAATTATTTATGTCTTAACAAGCTAGCATCTGTTACTGTCTTAATGTTTGTTAAACTCTGTCGTATTCCCTCCTATAATGGAACTAAGCTCCTAACTAGTCGTGCAAACTGAAGACCAACTTTGGCAGGCAACTGTCCTTCAGCTGGTATCCTGCACAAGGTAAGCAAGTTTTCCTTGCATGAATCACAAGCACGTCTCGGTGACAAAAGGCAGGAAACCCAGATGCTCATCGTTAAAAACTGCTCCTGAACAGGACTGACTTCAAGGCAGGAGCAGACAGTGTGTGGCTCCTCAGTGCAGCAGCACAGGGAAGTTCTCTCACCTCTCAGTGCATTCATCGATGTTGTTCTCGCAGTTGGTTCCCTCAAACCCAGGCTGACACTTGCACGTGTAGCTGTTGACGTAGTGGGTGCAGGTGCCTCCATTCCTGCAGGGTTCACTCAGGCATTCGTTGGTATCTGTTTGACATTTATCTCCATGAAATCCAGGGAGGCAGATGCATGAGAAAGAGTTTATCCCATCCACACACGAAGCTCCGTTTTGGCAGGGATCTAAGATAGAAACGTTAAAACGGGTAACAGTCAAAGGTCAGGCCTAGAGTAGCAGCTTTTGGGGAAATAAGTATCACATAGCCTGAGTGTGACAGACTACTGACAAGTTTTTCTGAGCCACTTTATGGAGGAAATAATCCCAAAGCATTATCAATAAAAAATTCACAAGAAGGTGTGGATCAAGGCCAAGCTTCAGTGCCTAAAGGTTCCTCTGCTGGGATTTGGTCAGCCAAAACGAACAAAACCAGATCCAAAGGCTCTTGCTTTAAAGTTCAAACTCGGCTTTTTCGATAAATGCCTACTGAGAAAGACAATACAAACAGCACAGCAACTGTCTCTTCTTCATTACCTCATTCATAAGAGAATGCAGACAAGTCTCTCTCTTCCAGATGCTGCTCAACACATGGAAGAACTTGTGTGCTTCGTTTTAAGCATGAAAGCACTCCAGTCAAATCAAATGTGTAGGTGTAAATTACTATATACATGATTTTATATATATAAAAAATATATATTTTAATATATATAATATATATATTTTACTATATATAATAAGGTGTTATTCCCAGTATCAAAGGCTGACTGGGGAAAGGCTGTCAGAAAAGCTCCCAACTTCATACACAACTTTGGATTCTTCTCACCTCTGCATTTCTTGACGTTTTTTTTCTCTCTACCACGACCTTGCCACTTGTCTATCACCATTTTTTAGTCTAATCCAACCCCTGCTACTGTATTCCTTCTACTTCCACAAGTACTGCCTGGAAGAGCTCTGCCGTTCCGTGATTTCTGCCTCCTCTGCTCCTTCCACTTTTGGATTTAAGACCCACAACCCTCTGTGGGATACCGCCTCTGAAGCCAGTTTCTGCATTCCCTAGACCAAATGCCTATGTAAATGAAGGTAGGGAGGAAAACTGGGAGGGGGGAGGAAAAGGAGAGACAGGAAGAGGGATGAAAAAAAGGTTACGGAGCCCTTTTTATGGATCTGTGACTATCTTTAAGTACTACTAAAATACAACTTTAAAAGGCAAAGAGACTCCACCAAAAAATTTGCAGTTCAACGTAAGTACAAAATCCTTCTGTTCATTGGTAAACGAAGAAAACAGATGCGAAAGGTAATTAAAGCTCATTTATTGACTGAGAAATATGCTCACATGATAAAAAATTGTGTTATAAGAGACACACCTGCATCCAGTTAAAGGTCATCTGACTACTGCAGAGAAAAAGCACATTCAAAGCGAGACCCCTGGCAGCAATAAAATGTTGCCTCTATGGCAGCCAGCCATTTATTGCCGCGCATTGATTTTCTGTGCCGCACATTTACGGACATAAAAAGGCGATTCGAGTATCAACTTCTCACTAAGTTCTTCTTGTTGGAGGGCTTGTTTGCTTCTTGGATTAAAGACATTTGGCTCAAGCCGTGGAAGGTTTTTGTTATGCTAAATGAAATCAGCTGTGGCAGTAATTGGAAATTCTTCTTCAACCTCATGGGTGTGCTGCCTAACAGACAACGCGGGATCAATCTCACAGCTCTCAGAACGCTTAGGAATAGAGAGAGATTTCCCAGCTCTTCCAGAGAGAAAGACAAACGCTTGAAAAATGATTTTATCTTCAGACACCCACATAAAAAACTAACAGCACAAGCAATAATTTGGTTGGCTTTGGGAGGCAAAGCTCGGGGTCCATGCACAAACATGACGTTTTTAGTACAATACCTGTTTGCTCAGAAAGAGGGAATCAAAAGCTCGGGCTGAGCCAGATGTCTTACAAGTTCTTTCAGCAGCGCTGCTTTAGGGTCTCCCACGGTAACTTTTGCTAACAGGCTTGTTTGGATCCTTCTCGACGGCAGTCACAAATTTAAATTTTTTTTTCAATGCAAAATACAACTCTAAATTCACACCTAAAGTCTTTAAGACTTGGGTTTGGTAATTAAAAAAAAAAAGCTAATAAAAAAATAGAGGTTTGGGTTTGGTTTTCTTTTCTATTTGATTGTTCTTTGTGGGTTTTTTTGTTTTGTTTTTTGTTTTTTTTTTCTTTTAAAGAGACAGCTAATTAAAAAATTACAACATTATGAACTCCTCCAAGGTTTGATACAGCACTTTTCAAATGGTAACAGACAAACTTTTAAACACATGCCACTTCTCAGGAAACTCTGATTTTATCCGATGATGATACAGAATATACCCAGTAAGAAAAAGAGTTACCGTGTATTTGTTTTCCCTTGTAAACAGCAGTGTCAAGAGCATGAAATTAACATTTGCTTTCTTGTAATTTAAACGATTTCAGTATTCATCAGCGTATGGGCTAGCCTCCTGCCACTGATACCTTACCTGGAACAGACTGCCTTCCTGCTGCTCCATTTGCTTTCAGATATGGATTAACTGGAACAGCAACAGGACCCACTCTTTCCAGAATATTAATGTCAGACAGAGACATTTCAGGAAGGACTGCTGTACCCCAGATTCCCACCACACCTCAATCAAGCTTAACACTGAAATACAGGTAAGCCCTGCAGTGTTACTTTAACTTGATGTATTAAAATTTTAGGCAAATGTAATTCTTCATTTAACAGCGTTCCTTGTTAAAGTATGTAAACTCTAAAGACCTTTTCAAGTTAGGAATCTGGGAACAACTCCTACTATCAGTTACAACACCGTAGGTCCACTTCTAGCAGCTGAACACGATGGATTTTGACTGCCTCAAAGACGCAAGTCTTACAAAGCTGAGGTTTGGGGTTTTTTTCTTATTGGTAAGAGATTATAAAAGACCTTTCAGTATCTGCCAAATAGCAGTCATCAATAGTACAGCAAAATTATTTCTAGGAAAAACTGGAAGACACAGAACAATCTGCTGATACTCACTTGAAAGGCAGTCATCAATGTTACTGTCACAGTCTCCTCCAGTAAAGCCTGGCCGGCATTCGCACAGGTAACTGCCTTGAATATTATGGCACAGGGCATGATTTTTGCAGGGCTTGGAGAGGCATTCATCAATATCCACTGTACATCTCTCCCCTGAAACATGGAGAGTCCAGAAGTAAGACCCCTCATAAGGCAATGGTCAAAAGGGTGAATGCCAACACAGCTCGGCATTAGAAGTACAGTATGTTCGCCACCCACATTACCTTCCCATCCAGGGGCACACTGGCAGGTGTAGCCTTCAGAGTCAGGAGATTCTTGGCAAATTCCCGAGTTCTCGCAAGGATCGGGGGAACAAGGAGCAACCACTATCTGGCAGTTCACACCTGGAGAGCAGAAGGGGAAAAAACCAGGAGAGAATGCTGCTAAGAGCTGGGTGCTTCTTGGAAGAACAAGGAAGAGACTGTAACTTGCATGATTATCCTACACAGCAGCGGACAACATTTCTATATTTGAAAGATCTCAGCAGTAGGAAAAGGAGATCAGAGTAGTCCTCACGGGCTCGGTGGGTACAAGCAGACAGCAGCCATGGTAATTCTGAGTTGAATGCCCCTTCAATCCTCAGTACATTTATATAGCTCAGCATAACTTTCTTACAAAGAAAATTAAGCTCAGCTGACAGCAGGACATTTCTTAATGAGTCCAAACAAGGCTTAGATATGGTCTAAGCACTCTACTCCTGTATCATGTCTACATGAACTGACTGTAATTTAACTTCTTAAAGTTTCCCCTCCTGAGTCTTATTCCCATGAAGTTTAATGAAAACAATAAAATGGCACTAAAGGTGCAAAGAAGTGAAAAGGAAGAAGAGAACAGAAACTTCTGAGTTTTCACCTTTGAATCCTTTCCTACAGGTACATCTGTAGCCGTTCAACAAATCCTCACAAGTTCCTCCATTCTGGCACGGGTTTGATTTACATTCGTTCCCTTCTGTTGAACAGTAATCTCCTATCCAGCCTGGATCGCAGACACACTTGTACCTTTAAAGGCAAAAGCAGCAGCAATTTTTTAGCATTCTGAAATAACTCTTCTACTAGCCAGTTTCTCCTGGATTAGTTTTGGAGAGAAAAACAGACCTCTCTTTAGGAGAGTCCTAAGTTTCGTTTAGACTGCTTACCCCAGCTGTATAGTTTTGAAAATACTGAAAATAAACCCTCCCTTAAAACCACACTTCCCTCTGTTACAGTTTTCACAAAGCGCTCAGTCAACCAGCAATACGTTTCTGCTTTGATAAGACCTCTCTACACATTTAAACAAAGACAGAGAAAAAAAAAAGATTTTTTAAAAAGTGGAGGGGAACAATAGGTTGCAAAGATAACTAGACTGATTTCATACAAAGTAGTGGTTACAAATGAAAACAGCTGGCTGGGAGCAGGAGCAGTATTCTCCATCATGTTTCAAAATCTGAGGGAGAGCAGCACTCCACCCACATGACATGGAACCAAGGACTTGGTGAATCACCCTGGACTCAAGCCACACGACACACACGCTGGCCTCCCTCTCTGTCATGCAAACAAGACTTATTTTATCTGGCACCAAGCGTAAGGTGTACATGGGCATAAATATGGATGCAGGTGACACATGATAGACGAGATGAACCAAAACATTTGTTTCCCAAGCTTACATGGAGGCTGAATTAGCAATAAAGGCGGCCTTCCTGCCAGCTCCAGGGAAAGTGCTGAATCCTGCCCTACAGAACTACCCACAGCAGTAAATCACTGCCTTGCCCAAATGCTGACAACTGTTTTCGGGATGCGGCACGCATCTGGGAGGCACTGCTATTCCATGTACAGTTGGGAAGTTTCACAAACACAAGTTCTACTTCCCCAAACCTGTTGGCCACACAGGCCCTGCTCTCCCAGACTTATCATTACCAAAAAGAGGTCTGCTTCGGGGCTCCCGAAATCAGCATTTGGTCTTCCTGGATAGGAAGATTCAGAAGTAACTAGGGAAAGCTCTTTCTGGTTGTTTTGATGTCACTTTTTTCCTGTTGGGCATGCAACACTGTGACTAAAGCTGACAAAAGCTCAGCCTTTGACAAACTGTTCTAAGCCAAGTATCGCTGTCTCCTAGTGTCAAAAGTTGTCTGCCTCTTCCTTAATATTAGTATTTGTGTAGCAAGAACAGCACTAGCCAACAGAGAGTCTTCATGCTCAACGTTTTAGAGGTTGATCGAATACGTAGCTGTTGCTCCCCAAAGATTCAATTTGGAACCATTTCTTTGTTTTAATTGCATTCTCTTTACTCACTTGAATTGCCAAACCTTCCCTTTAGACAGTGGCAGTCCACCCTGTGCTACATGCCCATGCAAAGACAGCAAAGAATACAATGCAGGCCAGAAACACCTATGTTGAAACAGCACAGACTGCAGCTGGTGACTAAAGGTCTACGCCTTACTGTGACTATGTCATGGCCAGCAGGTAAGTCTGGATCTTGAACCTCAGAAATTAAGAGAAAAACAGAAACTTCGAGTCAAGATGGAACTCCAGGCAAAGCAAGAAAATAAATAAATATAGAAGGCAACAGGTAAGTTTAATATGACAATAAGTACTTACCCGCTTGTAATATGTGTGCAGTTGCCATGTACGCAGGGATTACTAAGACAACCATCTGCCTGTGACTGACAGTGAGGATGATGGTAACCTTCGGGACATACACACCGAAAGCCATTGACTTCATTTATACACGTCCCACCATTATGACAGGGGCTGGATGTGCATTCATCAATGTCCACATTACAACGTGGGCCTAGCAAAAAAAAAAAAAAAAAAAAAAAAAAAAGGCAAGCAATGCTTATTAAGTATTTCTTATAAGAACATTTGCTTTGCATGTCTGCGAGAACACACACTGAGACACAACTCGGTAAAGCCAATGCAGCAGGACAGAGCTTGCATGCCTCCGTGCTTTAAGTGAAGTCAAGAGAAGCATTTTTGAAAGATGCAGCACTTTTCTGTGCCTGGAAAACAGCACTTACACTCAACAAGTATTTACAAACCATTCAAGAATCTCAACAGAATTCCACTAAAAATCACTGGTTAATGTTCATTAGGAGGGCAAAAAGCACTCAACAGGATCATGCTTGGAACAAACCTCTTGAGCTCCACTTGTCACAGCCCTGCTCTTCTGCTTCGCAAGTACCTACCCTTTGAACAACCAATACTGCCATACTGTCTGCAGTAAATATAGTTCTTGTGGTTTATTGCGCAAAAGGGAGTCTAAAAAACACCGTTTCCTGTTTTGCCTGCCTCTGATTACGACTGCAAGATCCTTGAAGTAGTGACCATAAGATCTTGTGAGGCTGGAAAGCTAAACAAAGTGAATGTTGCAGTAAGTTGAAAGCATTTTTAACATAAGGAAAGGACAAGGTAATGAGACCCCATGCAAGCCAGCTCTTTAAATACTGGAATATGCCAATTCATCATACTCCCAAATTATTTTAACAGTGTAACAGTGACAAGTCCAGTAAGATAAGAAATATGGTACGCCAGCAACAAAGAAGACTGAAAGGCAAGAGTGCTCAGGAGCATGCCTCTTCCTTTCCTGGGAACTAAGGAGTACCACCATGCCAGAGCCGAAGGAAGGAAGGAAGGAGCGTCAGAAGTTCAGAAAGACGCCAAGAGAAAAGCACAAGACACATGAAACCTTTTAGTGCTATTTCTAATGCATTTCAGATCAATTCTAATTGGAATCATTCAGTAATAAACAGTAACAAACGTGATGAGAAAACAGTTATAAACAGTACCAACTGCCTTACAACAATTATTTTATGAGCGCATTACCCTACATGGCTCAAAACATATTAAGTCCATTATAAACAGTGTTGAGATGTGCTTTAGTCATCAGAAATAGTCCTGATGTAGATCTACAGTTCTAAGCATGGATCCAAGAGCGCATAAAACCTTCTTCTTTCAGCCCTACTTTTACCATATCAGGTAATTCTTTATAATTTAGAACAGAAATGGAACAGACCACGCTATGAAAGAGAAGTATGGAAAAAACCCAGGTAATTCAGTTGGAGACTTCAGAGTGGAGAGCAGCTCATTAGAACACCGAGTTAATGCTTTGCTTTCCCAGAAAGAGAAATACTGTTCATGGTCAAAACCCAAGGTAGTGTCTAATCAAATACTTCTCTATATTGTCCACGATCTCTCTGTGCCTGGAAAGAAGCTGTAAATAATAAACCAAAGTCACATGGGTTTATTTGTTATAAAACCAAGAACCATGAATTGGACGTAATTACCTAACAAGAACGGCATTTCACAGCACAGATTAAGCCATTTTTCTGCTTGGTAGAACTTGCTGTAATGCAAGACGCTAAGATTCAAAGATTAGAAGGATTTAGCGAGATACTAACTGAATCCCTTGCAGTCACTATGCAAAGAACAGCTTCCTGAGCTACCCGGATAACTATCTTCAACTCAAAGCTATCAGGTAGCTGACTTTACCTGTAAATCCAGGTTTGCAAGCACAATTGTAGCGATTAATGCCATCAATACAGTCCCCGTGAATGCATGGGTTACTTGCACAGTCATCAAAGTTATTTTCACAGTTCACTCCTGAAAAAAAAAAAAGTAGATGAATAAGAAGGCCAGGCCAAATCGTACAAGGAAGTCAACAAAACAATTTCCCAGGAACCGCCAAATTAAAAACCCCACCTGCTTCAAAGTTACACGTGCACTGGTGCAACTCAAACAGGTGATGATGCCGAAGCGCTGCGACACCAAGGAATATCACTTAGGTGCTGACTGAATATGACCCTGAACTTGTACTAAATGTTTAAACAAAAAAATAAACCATTTTGAAACACCACGCTTTTTTTTTTTTTTCCATACGCCTGAATTTTGTAAGTAAAAAGGAGATAAATTCTTCCAAGACCAGTTGCAGTACCAGCGAGGGTTCGGCAATTCACACAGAAACACAAGAAAATTCAGTGAGGAAAAGTAATGTGAAAATGATACTCTCCATACCATAAGCTTAACTCTATATGCAAATTCAGCACACACCAGAGCACACGTAACAGATAATTAAATGCTTGAATTGTGTTAGAATCCAGTCCTTTATGTACCTGAAGTGCCAAGCAAACAGTTGCATTGGTAACCATTCACCAAATCAATGCAGCGCCCTTGATGGAGGCAGGGATTGCTGTGGCATTCATCTATCTGCTCGCTGCAGATGGCACCCATGTAGCCAGGATTGCATATACACGTGTACGAATCGATTCCATCTTGACATTCCCCATGGTGGCAAGGATCAGGATCACAGTTGTTGATATTCTCCTCACACAGAAGGCCAGTAAAACCTAAGGAAAAATGATGAAGAGGAGTAACTAAGAAGATAACTGGTGTGATGCCGCAGCGAATATAATCCAAATATAGAAAGAATTATATTAAGAATTGACAAAGTGGCAGACAGCACAAAAGGTAACTGGGCATCTCAACTGCTGCCTGTTTTCCAGCCCTGGAAAACAACTCTCTTCTGCTGCTCGCAGCATTACAGAACATCACCTTGCATGGAGAACCCTGGCATTGGAAGCGGTTACCTTCAGTTTATTCACAACAGTAGCAGTGAGAGGAAACACGTTAATCTCCATGGGAAATATTTACTCGCATCAGTATAAACTATCTGAAGGCATTCTTCTGTCATTATTTCCTCTACACAGTACCAGGGGGGCTGCCTTTTTTTAGTATGAGAAATTACTGCGAAGATGCTGCAGAAACCTTCCCAAGGGAACTCCCTTGGCTCATGTCAAAGCTTCCGCAGCTCTGCTTATTAAAAAGTCTCTTGCCCCTCTCATTGGGAAACCTTTCAGTAACTCCAGTCAAGCACCAACTGCAAATTTAAGGAAGACTGCATGCAACCTCTTCAGTTAGGAGCAATGAAACAAGCAGCAATTTGGCCTGTTTCACTCTGCTTCAGCTGGAAAACATCCTGAGCAACAGAGGAGGGCAGAAGCTATTCACCAGAAGGGCTGGAACAACGGTTCAGGAAACTCAGAGCAGCAAACGACTCCCTCAAGAGCCCTGTTTTCCATGACGGAGCAGAGCTATATCAAACAGGGGCAATTTAAAATAAACTCTTTTCAGAAAGGAGGTTTTGGAGCAACAGCTCACACTGCCTTCCAGCGGCTGGAGATTAGGAAGGTAGAACTTCAAAATTTCAGACACCAACTGGAGACTGATACAAACCAAGCTGCAGGGAATTTCAACAGCTGAAGAGCAATTCTCACCTGAGTATTATAAGTGGATAACAGGCTCCCCATTTTTCATACAGGTTTGTGGTTATTTCTCTGGTCAAACATACCAGGTTGACGGCTAACATTTCCAAGTTCTGCGAACGTATGCATGGATGAATGGGTGTGGAAGTAGGTGGGGAGAGGGAAGGGAAGCTAGTTAGAGAGATGGATATAAAAAGATGTTAGGAAAGGAAGAAAAACAAACCGATAAGAGGAAGAACAGCGGCCACAAAAACAACCAAACAAACAAAAAAACAAACAAGGACAGAGGCAAAGAAAAGAGGAAGGACCTAAGACAACTCAAGAAAAGAAAAGCCATGATCTACCACTGGGAAGGAGAAGTGGAATAATGCCAGAAGGGAAAGAAAAGACAAAAAGCAAGCAGTAAATAGAGCTATCTGTACAGCATTTGGCCAAACATTTTGCAGTTTTCAATCACTTTGGCAGCTGGCGATTACCATTCAGGGAACACCTATCACTCATAACATGAGATTAATAGAGCAAGAACATACTCAAACATCATTTTCCAGTAACTGATCTGCCCCAATGATGAATTCCACATTTCAGTCTTATAGAAAGCTGTCAATATTAAATACAATACTTAGCACACATTCGTTCAAAAAATTACTACCTTGTCTCCTATTGTAGCTCAACTGAACCACTTAGAGATCAGATATTCTTCCCGATCTCTTAACATACCTTACTGAGATACAATTTCCCTCTTTGCAGACAAGAGTTAGACTAGAAAAAAACCCACTTGAATATAGCACGTAAGAATCCCTCAGACAGGACGGGAAAAAGCCCTAACACAGAGTCCCTCTTCCATTGGCAGCCAAAGAACTAACCAAGGATTTTACTAAGAGCTGCTGCTTCAGTAACATACATTTGGTTGCTTTCAGCCTGTTCCTTGAACATGCTCCATACATCACGTGCCTCCGCGGAAGCAGCAGTCCTCCCTTTTTATCTGGGAATCCTAGAATTTCTGTATTCCAGCAGTTTACCGCTCAAATTCAGAACGTGCTTTTCAAGACGCACCTCTCCACAGTGTCCTCCACTACATGGCCCAAAACCCTCACAGTTCGGATAAGCTCTGCGCTCTCGGTGACCGAAAGCAATCAGACCACACACCAGCTTGAGAAAGACTTTCTAAGATAGTTTCCAACTTTGAAGAAGACTCCAACTTTGGAGCTTTTTCTGTTTTGTTTTTTGTTTTTGTTTTTTTGCAAGCGACAGCTTATTCTGTCACATGCAGTAATCAAAAGGAGAATTATGACAACAATAATTACACCTCTCCTGATTAGAACTACTGCATTCCCCTACTTCCAACAAATTCATTGTTTCTTCAGGCACTTTGGGGAAGGGGGAGAGGGGGTGTGTGAAAAGACTGGGGAGGAATTTTTAGGTTAATCTCTACTATATCCTGTACAGCGCACAATAAATTAGTCAAGTCAAATTTGCCATAACAATTTGATTATTGGAATGAATCAAAATGAGAAAAATTGCACATAAGTCTAGCCAACCTAACAGTGCGTTTCTGGGACAATGGTATCTCCAGGAATTGTTCAGCCTTTTCCCTAATGGAAGAGCTAAAGCCAATGCACTCCACGCCTGAATCTGCATCACGAGCAATGCATCAGGCACCATTAACTGAAAGCAACCAAAAGTTGTTCCTTACTGAGAATTAGAGCGTAACCATTCTGAACTGCCCATACCCTCTTATTTGACCAGATGTAAAAACCAAAATAAGATTTATCTACATCATTGCTAGAGGGCTGAAGATAAGAAAATCCCATAATTAAACCTGATGCTTCTACATGTGTAATTAACCAAGCAGTAAAGGAATTTAGTGCATTCAAAAAAAACCACCTCAGTTCCATCCACAGCTCTGCCAAAATTTCTGTATGATGCTTGACAAATCATTTTAACTACACTCTGGCAGGCAGCTACTGTGTGGTATTTCTTCCAGCGGACTCAATTTTTACTGCATTTTAATCTTCTGCTTTTGACATAAAATAGCCTAACGCAACAGAAATCGGAATACACAGTAGCACTGCTCTGTCCATCTCTTGATCTTCAACTGTACACTATATAATCCGGCTTGGAAGAAAGAAAGGTAAGCCACGTGTGAAAGGCTTCACACTGCTGTTTTTCCACTCGTGGATTCCACAGTCAATACAGAAGAAGCTGTCACCTTCTGCGAGGCAAGAGATGAGGCTGAAAGAGGGAGGCCAGAACTCCCACTGATTGTGAACTTACTGCCGTCACGAGTGAAAAGCTCTCTGTACTGAAATGCTATTCTCTGCCGCAAAGGAGAAGGCAAAGCTTCGCAACAAACAAGCAGTATTTCAGAGAAAGAAAGAAAAAGAACGTTGACACTTCTTTGACCACCCCTTTATGTATTTCGGTTACATGCGACCTCCGGTCCAGGGGCTGCGGACACAAGACTGACCTGTGGCGCACTGGCACTCATAGCCATTGGGATGGTCGATACACTTGGCTCCATTGAGACATGGTGTGCTGGAGCAGTCATCTATATCAATCTGACACACGGCCCCACTGAATCCTGAAAGGCAAGAAAAGAAAGATGAAAATCCAGAAGTAATTTGAAGTAGTTAATGTAAACAGCTGCACAGTCAGGAATTATTTATTAGCAAATCATTAAAAACACCCAAATATAAGCTCAGTAAATCTAAACTCAATTGCTCCATTAAACACACACACACCCCACGCGCTGGGTGGACTGGTTCCTCCTCCAAACCACCAGCCAAAACATAGTTTGTACCGTCCAGGTCAAAGGAGCCTCAGCTTGAGAACTGAGATGGCCAAGTCAAACAGAAATACAGCAGATGGAGCACAAGTGGTGTCCACCACTGGACAGTATGCCTGTCTATATAAGTAACTATAAAGTTACTTTGATTACTTGAAAGTTTTTATTGGTGACCTCTCCGCATGTCTCTGGCTGGGAGGTCACCAATAAAAACTTCCAAGTAAGCAAAGAAAGTAACTTAAAATGAAACAACGACGCACACATCACTCGAGCTTTCAGACCGGAATTACTACAGCAGTGTGGAATGTGGTACGATACAGCACTGTATCTTTCAATACACTTCTTGAAATAGTTAATGAACTATCAAGAGGTTATGTCAGATGGTGGCACTTTAAGAGAAAAACAAAAACAAAAACAAAAAAAACCTCCAGGAATGTTTCTTGGAGGAAGGAACCAAAGGAGGAGGTGGAACACCATTAGTCAAGAAGAAGGGATGCAGAGCAGGCTTTTGTCAAGTATATTCTGAACTCCAAAGTTTTTCTAAGCCATCAGGAAAACAAGTGACATTTACCCTATAGCTAACAACGATCCCACAGCTCAGCATTTATGCTTCTTTTCTGAAGTGGAGACCAAATCCATCTCCCTCCACATGCAAGCAACATAAACTACACTGATGCAAAAACGGCTTCTGCCTAAAAACCTCAGAAAAAGGCAAAAAGCATGCCGAGGCTCTGATTTTTAAAACATACCTAGAATTACTCATCTGTATCTCATTACGACATCCACAGTTAACAGAAGCTCATGCTGCCAACTACCCTCTAAGATGAGACGTCCAACTGTATGTTTCTCAACACTTACATTCAGTTACAGGTGCAATCCTACTGCAACCAATCCATGTCTATTCTTATTCACCAGTGACTGTAAATCACTTATCCAAACCGATGCTGCGTTAAGACAACAGAAACTCAGAGGAAACGTACCACCTGCAATCCCTCACGGGTTATCTGTGTAGGTCTCGGTAAGGTGAAGCAGGAAATGCTTCCAGAAATAAGTACTTACCAGGAGGACAGACACAAAGAAAGCGGTTGACTTTATCAAGACACTCTCCGTTGTTCACACAGGGATTACTCAGACACTCATCAATATCTTCTTCACAGTGAACGCCTTTAAAACCTGTTTAAAATAAAAATAAATAAGAAGAGGTGACTGAAGGCCTTAGAAAGCGCCCTTGAAAGCGCAACTGCCTTTTATACCAGCACTGAACGTCTAAGCCCAGTTTTATTTCAAGTTTGCAGTTTGGACAGAGCCTATGAAGTAAGAATATACACCAGAGGTTAAAAAGGGATGTTGAATGTGTCCTTTTCACTGTTGCTGAACACGCTCACTTAATCAGCCGTAACAGGAGAAGTCTGTACCGAATTCACATCTAGTGTTTTCTTCCACTTGATGAGAAGGGGTTAGTTATGTTTTAACATTTTGCAAAATATCAGTATATTGAGGTATGCACCAATATAAGGTAAAGGGTAAAGAAACAAACACAGCAGATAATTTTAGCTCAAGGCTTTTTTGGTAGTGACAGAGTAAAAGAAAAACTTTAAGGAGGGTGAAATACTTGGGACTAGAGTTCCATCTCTCAGAACAGATCAGATCTTAATAAAAACTCATTCTAGTTTTCATGGTATCAGCTGATCACCTGCAGGGGTCACAATTTTTTCATTATACTTCATAAGACTGCAAAAGGCAACTTGCACCCTTCTATTTTTCACCACTTTCTGTCAGAAAGCAAAATAGCAGACTACATGGGTCACTGGTATGCTGGACTTGTAAATTTTACAAGCATGATTTCAATCAAGTAACTTTTATTACAGTTATTTCCTCAGGTCAACGGGAGCTTGCATCATTTGGAGTATTTCAAGCAGAGAAAAAAACCAAACGCTATTATCCGGAATCATCGTATACTTATCTCAAAACTCAGTCACTCTTTTAAAGTTTGCCCCTGCTTTGCTTTCACAAACATTAAGTTTCTGCGCACGCACCTTCCCAGGTATAGCAACAAATACCTTCGCACATACTCCAGCTCAGAATGCTGACTTCCTTTGCTGATGTAGAGATTGGTTTCTTTCTCAGTCCTCTAATTGCTTTCTCCCTTCCCCCCAACAAATGCCAAGTCCTCCTGGTTGGTGCCGCCACAGCAAGCTCTCACCATTTCATTTAGCCTCACCTCTTTGCAATTATGCGTTCCACCTCAGCAGAGCTGGCAACCCGCCCCGTGCTTTGCCTTCTGAATTTTCCCTTCGCTGGAAACCCCATCTTTGTCAGAAACTCCCCTCACCTGGCATACAGAGACATGTAAATCCTCCGATTTTATCCAGGCAGGTGGCATCGTTTTGGCATGGATTCGAATGGCATTCATTGATGTCCATTTCGCAGCGCGGTCCTGTGTAGCCCTTCAAACACTCACAGTGGAAAGAGCCTTCTGTGTTTACGCATTTCCCAGCATGTTCACAGGGATTGCTGTTTGCTGCAAGAAAAACACATATGTGTGTGCGTGAAAACCTCTCCTTGGAGCAGGAAAGCCACAGCATTCTTTATTAGTCATGGTCTTTTTCAGTGGTCATTCCTTTCTGGCAAGTAATACTGGGGAAAGACTGTTCATCTTTCTGGGGAAAGGCTACTGTGATTGAAGAAAACCTGTGGCAGTTGCTTGCCTCTGTCAGAGGCGAAAAGAAAGGTCACTGTCATTACCAATGGACCAAAGGAGCGACTCTGGTCCGTATTACTAATAACAGTTCTTAAGAGGAAAGCATCAGGTGACAGGAATTAGAGAATTAATGATGCTTTTGAGCTCTTTAGATCATCTTTTACATTTACTTCACCCCTGAAGCTGACAAGATGCTGCCACAGCCACAAAACAACCACACTAGTCCTTCGTGTGTTTTCAAAAAGGAACAGCACTCTTGTCCAAGGCTGACTGAGGAATGAAATTCAAAGAAGTGTTTCTCTCCAATACTTCCATGAGTGCTGGTTAGGTATTTCCTTCATGCATTCCTTCTAGAAGCATGAACTACCACTCACAAAACTATAAGCAAGTCTGTGAGCATCCAGCTAACCCCCAAAACGACACAACAACATGATAGCAGAAAACTGCAGCTTTAAAAGCCCACGTGTTCACCAGTCTTGGAAGGCACTCAAAAGATCCAGCCATATTCTGGCTGTCAAACAGCCTCGATATATTTCTACCAAGGCAGGAGCTGCAACAACTCCCACGTGAACTGCAGTACTTTTCGTTGTACACTACGGTTTTAAGGGTCGGCTTAATTATCACATCTGTTTGCGTGCATTCCTCACACAATGCTAAAACCTTCCTGCACAATGAAGAACAGTTGAGCATCTCGCTGCTTTTCATATCCCAAAGGCTAGCAGTTCAAACACGGACAGCTATTCTGACTCAGCCCTTTGCCCCAAGTCTCACACAAGATTTAAAACTCATCTAAAGACACTGAAACGGAAGTGGGAGAGCAGGAAAGGAGTCGCACTTATGTTGAGAAGCGACGACAAAATGCGTATTCTTGCCCCTCTGTTAGTTCATAAAGCAAACGATCCAACTCCCTGTTTGCATACTCACAAATAGCAACTCACCCATTGCACACTCGTCCACATCCTCAGTGCAGTCTGCTCCCTTATGGCCTTGAGGACAGGTGCAGATATAGTGTCCATTCACGGGATTGGTATCACACAGAGCACCCTTTTGGCACGGATTGCTAACGCACGCATCATCCAAGTGGCAGAGAAGACCTAGAGAAGCGTACAAGAGTTCATTCAAAAGAAGCGAGGTACAGCAGTCAGACCATATATTACAAAATCAAATTCTCCATCCTGATATTTCAAATAGAGACTTCCACAATCAAAAGCTGGAGCAATTTCTTACAGGCTTCAACCCATGAAATCCCTGTGGTAGTCTACTACACGCTTATAAAACATTATAGATAAGTATAGATTCTGTGACTTCAGAGGTGTCTCCAGCAGTGGTACAAGGGGTTACCATTAACAAAGTCTCCTCCTTGGAACAGTTAACTAGCTCTTCTCTCTAACCATCATCATGATTTTTCTGACAGATGAAAACACAGGTGTGCATGAAGCTCACTTTCTTATTTCGGCTATGCTGATCACTTGTATTTCTGGGTAGTAGTGAGGAGACCTTCACATTTTTACCCACCCTACAACAGCAAATTTTCCAGTATGCGAGTAAGGGCATCCTCACTCATGCAAAAATATCTAAATTTGCCTTCTAGACTTTTAAGAACAATTATCTTAAGTGGCACAGAGCAAATCACCCTCCTGTGTTTCTCAGGCAAATACAGGTCCTGCTAAGCACTACAAAAAGATCTGCTTTCTCTTGCAATCTCAACTGTAATAAGTTTGTCCTCCAGCCTAACACAAATACTTCTTTGTCCCGAGCTACAGAGGTTTAAAAGGTCTTTGCTCATGGACAGCACATGTTTCCTTTTGTTCTTCCTGGTTTGGTCACAAAGAGTGTAAAATAAACACGCCACTTTAAGCACATGCATAAACTTCAGGAAGTATCTTCTGTTTAGTGCCAGACCTATGAAAGTTTTCTGTCCTTACCTGCTTTTCCTTCTGGACAAATGCATGAGAAAGAAGCCACTCGATCGATGCAAGTAGATCCATTGGCACAGGAGGCAGTGAAGCAATCATCAATGTTCTTACTGCAGTCATCCCCACTCCAACCGTTGACGCAGACGCAGGCGTAGCCCCCGTTGTGGTTGGTGCAGGTACCTCCATTCTGACAAGCGTTGGGCTGGAGCTGACATTCATCGACGTCTTCAGTGCAAAACTGGCCTGATGCACAGAATGGAACAAGCTTAATAAAAGCTCAGACACTCAGATACAAGAAGATTCTTCCACAGACAACATCACCCAGGGAAACACTGTAATCCAACTTGATTGCCACTTCTTATTTCTAGGACATTGGAACCTGAGAACTTCCAACAACACTTGTCAAATTAGGCAGAGACAACTAGCATCCCTAAATGACCCCAAAGTAGGAGCTGAACTGCAAAGAACTTTAAAAAGGCACAGTATGAAAGCCAGCAGGCAGCCTGCAGTGTATGACCACACATCTGTGGGGATGTGAGAAGCAGAAAGAATGAAGGCCTGCCTGCAGGGCAGCCAGAGGGACTAGGAAGAGAGACAATGGCCTCACAAGAAAATCTTGGCCAAAACAGCATCAACAGGCCAGCAGCAAAGTAACTCTTGTCAGGAGAACTTAATTCTTTCCTATATAATTACGCAATGAATATTACTTAATGAGGAAGAATAGAATTCTTGAAACTCTTCTACCTCAAATACTCCTTTTCCTTCCCCCAGGTATTTCCATGGACAACTACAAACAGCTGAGGTTTTCTTGGTTGTTTTTTGGTTGGGTTTTTTCCTCTTTTTTTCAGAGACAAAATAAATACTCTTATAAAATGCTTTAATGAGTGGAGATATTCAAGGAAAGAAAACTAATGTACATTGTTTCAGAAAGTTTTAAGGAAAAGGACAACTGGACCTCTAAGTATGAAATCAGTTTCACAGGATACTGAATTTCAGAGTCACAGCTATAGGAAGCTCTGCAACTCACGCTTACTAAAGTATTTCTTTATCCAAATCCGTCTTGCTTTGACATCAAGATCTGGACAACCTACCACCTGCATCAATATTTTGTTTTAACATTTACTCATCATTCCAATTAAAGGTGCACGGTTTACTTTTAAGCTGAAATTGTTTAGCTTCGGTTTTGAGTTGTTCATTCTTATTCAGAGTTTCTTTACCAGATAAAACCTAATGGGTAAGCACCAGCTAATTTCTTCCCAGGCTGGCACATGGGCGCACACGTGCCGCCGCAGCTTACTGGTCACAGTCCACAATCTACTTTTTGATAAACTATTCCTCTCCTTTCTGCTATACAAAGAATTCTCTAGCACTGAAAGCTTGCATTTATTTTTTTTAAAATTTTTATACTTCCTTATAACTTCTTTTACCACCCTTCCTAAATGTTGATATGATGTACGAAGCACCAAAAGACCGCTCTTTATCAGAGAATAAGATTAGATTTTTTTGATGTGACCTTTTTCTTCCCCCCTCCAGCTGACAACATCACCTCCCTCGCTAGCTTGAAGCAGCAGTTTTCCATTATTTGGGTCAAGACTCTTAAGCAACTGTGTTGCTACTACCAAGATCCTCCCATTTGTCATCTCCAGCCACCCTATCAGCTGCACACTTACATTTGCCCAGAATTCCCCCCGTGTTTCCAAGAATAAGAAATTCAAAAGCAGGCCACAGATCTTGTCTGGGCTCCAGTTTATTCACGTTTGCCAATTTAAAAATACTTATTAGATGTTGCTTAGCAGTCACCTTGTTTATTAATGGCCCAGAAATTCTGGTGCAAGTGCACACACCCCCCTTCCTCCAACACACAGAACTGAAACATCCATTGTTGGCAGGAATGTGAAACTGCTCAATCCTAACCATCTCTGCTACTATACTCAAATCGTAATTCCTTTTGTTTTCAAAATACTTAAATAATTCTTAGCCTTAGGTCCTGTGAGCTCTGGATTTTTTTCGCTTAGCGGCAAAGAAATTGAATCATTTTTTAAAAAAATGCACAGCTGACTTTGTTCTGTGCATGCATTCCTTCCTCCAGCAGGACTACTTCAAAACAAGGATTTTATCACTTGAAAGAAAGGTAATAACATTTTAACAGCAATAATAATTACAGTACAGTTTTCAAAATTAATCCTCACTTCACAGTTTACTTAGTAGAACAGTTAGGGGGGGAGAAATCTATCACTTCATACTGTTATCTGCAAAACATAGCTCTCTACATTATGAAAAAACAAACCCATGCATTTGTCATAATAGAAGTCGTTTGTTCATTAGCTTTCGCTATTAGCTTATCAGCAACCAAACTGAAAACAGGCAGTTATCTCCAACTGGTTCCTAGTAGTCGTGCATATCTCGCAAGTCAACACAATTGACTTCCTTTAAAAAAAAAATAATAAAATAAATAATCAAGACGTTATTTGCTTATTTTAATAGTGATTTTTCCTTCTTTTCTCGGAGGGGGCCCAACCCAGATGAAAGAACGTGCTCTCTGACAAACGCTGGGCCGTAGCGCAATGGTTTTGCAGAAGTGTTCCCGCAGCACTTACATCCTCCTTTTGACTGCAGCCAATTCACGCTCGCTGTCACCAAAGCGTGAACAGCTTTTCAGCGCTGGAGTTGCCCCCGCCACTCCAGGCTGTTATGCCTCTCTCAAAATCACCCACCTTGCGCTCGGCTGAATAAAAATCCTGAAATAGAACATTTTGTGGGGGGTTTTTTGGTGGATTGGGGACATATGTGCTTGTGGTTTGTTGTTTTGGGGTGTTTTTTTTAAGCAAAGATGGGCAAACTGCTCCCTCGTATAAACTCTCTGTCCCTAGTAATATCAACACTTTAGGATTTTCTGGTTTTTTTTTTTTCCTAGCACTTACTCTCCACTTCTAGAAAGGACAGGACCAAGTGACATCACTGATGTGCTAACAATAACCCCGTGTCTTAGGCTATTCCATATTCCTGCAGCCCTAAACTAAAACAAACTTTTAAAAGGTACATCACTGTCTCCATAGAAGAATAAAGCAGAATTTAAGGTTCTTTGAGCAATTCAACTGTATTTCAAAAAGTCACCACATTTGAGCTCCTTAAGTTTCATCTGCACTTAGCTCCTCACATTTCTAATGCTCCTTTTGCAGCTACCAGATCACAGTCATACTTGTGTTTAATTATGAATATAAATCAAAGACAGCTCCATCTTAACGCAGTTTGTTTTAAAAACAAAGGAAATTCAACTCAATATGAGGGGCGTAAATGAGCAATTAACCATTGCATTTTACTATTGAGTATTCTAATGAAAAAACCCTGTTCTTTATTGAAGTTATAATTGAAATCCAGACTCAAATAACTTCTGGGCAAAAAATATAGGAATCAAAAGCAACATAAGGCAAGCAGAGCATACCAATCTAACTACATTCGTAAGCACTCAGTGTCATGACCATCAGGCAATATAAATGTAACAGTTTTTGAAAGATTTTGGAACTGTGTTTTAAAATACTACAAATCCCAGACTAAAGTCCAAGGCGCTCACTTTTTTTTTTTTTTTTTTTTTTTTTTTTTTTTTTTTTTTTAAACAGGACTGGTGAATTGTCAAGAATGCAAAGCAATTTCAAGTTCACTGAAAATGCTCGAGCCCTTATTGTTGAAGTGGGGCTCAAGTGGCTTGGAAATGCATTCTGTAGCCCAAAGTCTTCAAAAGAGAGAAATCAAGGTTTTTTTCAGGTGGCGTTTGGGGTTATTTTTAGACACCCTATGGTTGCTTATATGGGGGTTTTGAGTTTTTAGGTGTTAACAACATAGGATTAATGGTCTATATTGTAATTCTTCGACACAGTTTTTTTTGTTTGGGGTTTTTTTGTTTGGTTGGTTGGTTGTTGTTGCTGTAATTTGTTTGGTTGTTTTTTCTGTTGTTTGGTTTGTTGGGATTTTTTTTTCCCCCAGAAAGCAGCGCACACATTTGTAAATGGCTTTCAAGATCGCCCTCCCTCAAAGCAGCAGCATCACTTAATCCTTAGTGGGACTTGCAGGATGGCCACAACCTCTCGCTCTCCTGAAAGGGCAGGTTTACCCTCAGTAGAGGCTTCAACTCCTTGTGCAAATGAGAGAAATGGATTAATATTTTGGGCAGGTGCTGCAAAGAAAAGATTTGATGCTTGTGCTGTTAGTGACCTATGTCTTCGATCTAGTGTCTGTCCCGTGAGCTTCCAGAATGACTTTTTCACAGCAAAGACAGAAGTCTCTTTCAGCATCTGACATAAACCAGGATTTAATTCTAAAACTTCGCAAAGAATACTCTGCAAAAGACTTCTTTTTTGCCAGGTTAATAAGGTACATTTAAATCAAATGAGACAAAAGATCTCTGAAACAGTTTACGTAAGGGATGCTGCTTTGACTTAATTGTCACTGTAGTTACTTGTAGTAGTACTCGGTAAGCCTGTCTTCTGCTTGGTAAGAGTTTTAGGAAGAACCAAGTCTGTCAATCACAGAATCTGAATTGAACTTCCAAGTGCAAACTCCGTTATGAATTGTACGGTGCAGGAAACATATTCAAAACCCTAGTGCTTCTGAATGCCACAACCACTTTGGCTAAACATTAATTTATTTAAGCTGGAAGTTTCTGCAGGTATTTCTGTTTTATGCTCATGCTAGTTTCAATTACATTTCTAAAAGGAACACAGCAAGTATAGGGTGAACTGGTGCAAATACACCAACTGTACAATATATTAATGGAAATGTAGAAATATACATATAAAAGACATCAAGAAAGGAAACACAAATTACTCCAAGAAGCTAAAAAAAGCCTAACCTGACCTTGATATTTGCAGAGCCTGGGAAATCAGCAAAACGCCGAGTCAGGTTCTAAGTGACCTTGTACAAAGTAAACAGCTAGTCCATGTGGTATTTCAAAATTGAAAACTAGAAGTGGAAAAACGGAACAGCCTTCAACTCTTAGCCCTTTTTGCCCACTATGAAACTAAGTTACTTCCTGCTTATTTCCCCTCAGAAGAGCCATATGGAATAAGACAGACACGCTTGCTGCTTTGATTGCTCCCATTTTCAGAGCAGCAGGAACCAGGCAGGAACTCCAGGAGCTTCTCTTCAGGCAGACACAGGATGCAGTGGTTCAAGGTCCCTCAAGTAATTGGACCACATTTCATTGATGAGAAACAGCCAGCCCCTTATCCTAGCCCTCTTTATGTTAAAAAAAAAAAAAAGAAAGAAATAAAGTCTGATTTATAAAGATAAGGCAGATTGCACTCATTTTATGAGCTGTCCTACACTGGAAGAGGAGAGTATCAGCTTGCTAAAGTAAGAAACCAAACCAGTCACCCTGGGGAAGCAGCAACAGATGCCTCCAATAGCTGATCCTACCAAACCACAGAGTCTTTGCATAAATCCCAACTCCAAGACAGGAAACTGCACTGATCCTACAGCTGAATGCAGGACCTTCAGGCAGTTCAGAGGTCTTTGCCTTTGGCACAGCAGACTTTCCATAAAGGAGAAAGTTTTCTTGGCCTCTTAACTGGCCAAAGCCAGCTGGCCTCTGGCTTTGGCCAAAACTACAGAGAGAAGATCTCACATGCAATTTAAGCACTACAAACATTTGGTAGGACGAAGGATGCAAATACCTTCCTGTGCCTTGAAAAATACCAGTTTCCTGAAAACTGAGCTGGGAGGAGATAGCAACATCCGTTTCTCCGAAAATCGTGCACTCAGACTGAACTGGAAATCAGAGTATCTTAAAAGCTTAGTGATACTGAAAGGGAAAGATAATTCAGGGAGAATCACAAACGGGTCCTCAAGGTCCGAAGAGACTCACTGGAAGAGAAACATCAGGTTTGAGGAAATTCTCATGCCCCCATCCTCTCCATACCTCACCAGAAGATTGTGCCTCATCTGAGACCTGTGCTCCAGTATACGGGGAAGGGCTCACCACCTCTCTTGAAAGGACTATCTGAGAAACTATAAACCACATCTAGACAGAAATTCTCTGAAAGAGTAATTTAATTCACAGAGTATTTCAAAGATTATTGCATGCTTTTTTTTAAACACAATCAAGTGCAGCTAAGGAAAGCATGGCTCATCAGAACTGTTTACATTTTTTCTCCAAGTTTCAAAGAACTACTAAATGAGAAGGTGAACAGCATCTTATCGAGACGCAAGAACAGGCTAAGAGATAAGAAAGAGTATTTGTATAAATGACTGAATCTAATTGTGGCAGAAGATCAGCAGTGCCACACCGCAAGGGAACCTGCAGTTTCGTCCCCTCTCTACCCACCCGTGTGGATATTCAGGATGCTGGCTGGAAGACCACATCTGTCTGGGGAAGGACATTTCTCTGTCTGGTTCTTTCTTGTAACATAAGGAAAATATCTGTGTTGACCGCGTAAGCCGAAGCATGTTGTTCGGTCAGGTCAAAGCTCAGTCTCCTCAACTTGCTGCATGAGTCTCCTCAGCAAATGGAAAAGTAAAGGAAAAATTGCACGGAACCATCAGGTCTTTTAGTAAAATGGTGTTTCTGAAAAATAATTTAGCTCCCATGTTTTTGAACTGTCTATTTGTAAAAAACATTCAATTAATCTTTACCTCACAGAATTACCCGGGGTCCTTGAAAGAACTAAGTTACAATTAATGAGCGCATAGAGGTACTGGAACGTTTAATTAATGGCCTGGAAGGAGATGAACAGTAGGCAGGGATATCTTTAACGAAACAATATTTATATTACCCAAGAGGAAGCCAGGGAATTTCAGACAGATTCAACCAAGTGAGGTTGCTGGGCAGTGCAACAGCAGACGAGGCCTGATACAATGGCAAACAGGAGTGTTGCAGGTGGTTTTGGTGAGGCACTCCTCGAGGAAAGACTTCAGCTTCCCTGGAAGAGTTCAGCGGGGACCTCTGCTCAATCACAGCTTTAATCAACAAAGCAAACATTGCTGACAAGACATTTGACTACAAGGAAGAATAACTAATGCAAACAGTCGTCGTTGTGTAATAGCAATGGCGTAGCCTGAGCCTGGAATACATTTTGCGGCATTGAAGCCACCACCTCTGAATACAGACACCGAAAAGGGGTAGGGTCCGACAGACCGAAGAGAA
Organism: Rissa tridactyla; assembly: GCF_028500815.1. Taxonomy (NCBI): domain Eukaryota; kingdom Metazoa; phylum Chordata; class Aves; order Charadriiformes; family Laridae; genus Rissa; species Rissa tridactyla. The sequence continues at coordinate 24,603,599 of NC_071473.1, forward strand.
CAATTTCATAAGAGACTTACAAAGCAATTGTTACCCACAAAGGGACAGATGATAAAAAGTATAGTCCAACAGTTATTGCAGGGAAGATAACAGCGCACGGCAAAGTGTACAAAAGAAAGTATTTGATCATTTATGTAATTTGCTTTATTGACACAAGATATCACAAAGCAAAGAACTTCAAAGTTCTCTGAAAGAGGCAACACCTTTATACAGACAAGAACGTCCAGAGCACTAAACTGGTGATACCGAGAGAAAGGGACCTCACGCTTGATGTCCAGATCACATCTAAATTCCAGGCCCTCCGACAAAGCCATCCCCGCAGCTCCCTGCGAGCAATCCGATGAATACAACTGCTGCTTTCAGCTCCAAGGATGGCTTCAGGCACACACAGAATTCAAAGGACTATGCTCTTTACATCTGCAAAAAGTGCCCCCAGTTGCACGCGTGTTTACTAAAGGTCTTCCCTGGTTAAGTATTACAGTGGTTTCCCCTGAAAAAAAGGCCTGAAGCCAAATATTTATTCCCTTACAGGAGTTTTCTAAAGAGGCGAGAGGCATCACTGCTCCCAAAAAAGCGCCCCTTCCCCCAGAGCATCTTTCTCCCATTTGAAAGACAGAACTACAGAGCAGGAAAGCAGTAGCAGCCATTCCCCAACCTCAGGTGTTGGGGTTTTGGTTTTGTTTTTAATAGATCTACTTTATCTTGGGCAATGTCAAATGCCATCCAAGATATCATAAAATTTAAGGGCTTAATATAGAATTTGAACAATTGAAGATTTGAACAATTTGAACAATTGTAGCAAGGAAAGTAAACATCTGTGTTTATTTTAGGCTAATATGGTGGAGAAAAGAGTTTAATTTCATAACCACACTGGGAAGCATGTAGTGGAACTAATGGGCTTTTACAAGGGATTTTACAACCCCCAAATACAAAACTCTGGGCTTTAAGAGACTTACGCACGCCCTGATCCATTAAATACTGCCCTAAATCACTCCCCTCAGACTCGGGGTAGAGAGGGCAGCCCTGACAGAGCTCTTTAGAGGCAGTAATACAAATAAGCAGAACAAAAATCATTTAAATTTACCCCCCTAAATTTACTAGGGATGTACTTATGAGGCTGGTTTAATACGGCAGTGGCAGATGAAATAACTGGGGACAGCAGTAGGATAGAGGAGTAACCCAAAGGAAATAACACATCACCAAGCTACTCCCCATTTTGCCCTTCTCTTTACCTCTTCTCGGAAAATACCTAACAAGCGAAAAGATCTGCAAGGCAAAAAAATCTAACAGTTGGAGCCAAACCTTACAATAAAAGCTTCATATTCTAAAGATGGCTTGCTGAGATAGCTTGAGTAATTATCTAAAGACAAATCACCTCATTCTAAGTACAAGGGAAGGGGCCGAAACTGCCAGAAAGAAGTCAGCCGCAGATAAAACCACTGCTACCCATTAGCCTGGTCTCCCAGCGCAGGCCCACCAAGCCAGCCTCACCAGAGTGGTCTAGCCTGTTTTGTTTTAGTGCCAAACACATGCAAGATGTACCGAAAACTTAAAAGACAGCTCCACAACGAGATTATTTGGCACATCGGATCGCAAAAAGTATTTCCCGGCCTGGAAAGTCACCAAAGGCACAAGGGAAGAGGCAGCAGCGTGGTCTAAATTGGACGCCGTCATTCTGTCATTGGGTCAGCTCAGCTGTTAACACCTCAGGTGTTTCATTACGGCTCCCTCCTAACCCAGGCTTGCTGTTGGGAAAAGGAAAGCAGCACGAAACGAACGGGAGGTTGTGGTAGGTGTTCCGGAATCCATACTGGATGAAGTACCGGCTGATGGCCTAACTTTTAATGCCTCTGAAATCAATCCGCTCTGCACAACACTGGACTCAAGTACCACAAGAGAAACAAATAACATGCAGGATAAAGTTTGTTTATGTACAATGCTTCAAGTCATTTGTACACTCAAACTGGGAGCTGCCAGCTCCAGAGGCTGCCACGTGCTCCCTGCTCCCTTTGTGTCTGCCAGTTCAAACATGAAGGAAGAAAAAGAATCATAATCCCTCTTGGCCTCTTCCAGATACTACTGTAGTGACAGCAGGTCACCAGCCAACTTGTCAAGTTTGGTGTGGACGGATCTCAGCCGGTACCAAAGAGGCTACTATGCTTTTTAATAACGTTTGGAAAGGCACCAGCAAGTCTACCATTGCTACAGCAGGTAGGGACCCAGCCTCCCTGTGTTAATACAGAGGTAAGGGAGTGCTCTTCGTACATTATATATACACATGTCAACCAGAACCAGAAAAGAGTGCAACCCTGGCAGTGCTCTCTGGCAGGTAATCGTCAATACTCTATAGAAAGCAGCAAGGATGCATATTCTGTCATTTAGGAGACTGGCATCTTCACCATTTATAATCCATGTCACCCAGTGTCAGTTCGTTCCTCTACATTTCAAGCCTCTAAGTACTGGAGCAAGGTGGTATTTTTTTTTAACACTATGTTAGCATGACTTCTTACTGTACACTTTGTGATACAGAAGCTGAGGAAAGCAGTATTTGGCAAAGAAAGTTTTAAAAGACAAAATACCAAAGCGTACAATCTTACATAAAAATGTTAAACATTAGCCTTTTGATGTTTATCCTCCCTTCTTAGCAAAGAAGAGTCACGGCTGCCCAGAGTTTAAGGCTGGGATTTTCAAAGAAAACCAAGGTAGGGAGCAAATATTACTCTAATTAAATAGGAATCGAACCCTTTAACTCCCCCCTCCCCCCTTTGAAAATTCCTGCCTAAAGCTCTGCAGAAAAAGTAACCCTTGTGCTAGTGTTTAAGAGCATATGACCAAGCTAACAGCTATTTTAATTAAAAAGCACGGCCCTGCTGCCTGAAGAGCTTTTCTGCTCAAGACAAACATTTGCTTCTTAAGCTAGCTCCCAATGCCGGAGTTATTTGGTGGAGTCAGCTGTTAGCACACTGTGCTTCCCTTGAGACAACGGTCTCCTAGATTTTAAAATATACAGTTCACCAGAGCCCCCTTTTCAGGGGAAAACAAAGCCTAAATAAATACAACTACCCATGGGAGTCTCGCCTTCCCAGCCACAGGGGTAGAAATAATGAAAGGAGGCAAGCAAGGCCAAGCCTGCAACTGAAGCAGTATAATGTAGATCTTCCAAAACCCACTTGAGCGTGGACATAGCGTGTCCCCCAAACCCAGAGACTCATCCCGCAACCCCTGATCCAGCACTTCAGGAGCAAAATGTGCAAAGGACGTAACTCATTGGAGGATACAAATCTTAATCTCCGTTGTCCACCGTTCCTGGAAGGCAATCTGAGCCAAACGCAGATACACAATGATCTTCTCAAACACTGCAAATTTTCCACGGCGAAGGAGGAGTCCTTCTCAGCCAGTAAAAACAAAAGCATTTATGGAATTCTATATTGTTAATCACTTTAGTACGCAAATTCTCGAGTCATCTTTCTTGACACAAAGCTGTATAGGTTAGATCAACAGAGCAAACAGGTGCATGTTAAACAAAGCCTTGTTTCTTTATACGAATTGTTAGCCCGGAATGACTGACCAGCCTTTAAATTCTCAGAGGGTTTCACCATGTCCTGTGGAAGGACAGGGACACCCCAACCTTCCACATGACTTTACAGCCCTGGCCTGCCATCGCTTCCTCTGCATCCGCTCACCCATGAGACCGCTCGGTGAATTTTAATTCCTGATCCCAGACGAGGGGCGGGTGGGAGGGGAAGAAAAGAAAAGAAAAAAAAAAAAAGGCAGCTGGACAGGATTTTTTACTAGATTAGTGAGTTAAAGTGGCATACTCCAACAAATACCAGAGCCAGCTGAGGGGATGGGGAAGGGTGGCTGAGAGCAGGGAGAGAAGACAAAGACACCTTCCTCCTCAGACCGCAGTGAGCCCATCGGGCTGGTTTAACTGCTGCAGAACAGCAGCATAAAGCCAAGTCTTCACATGGCACAGACATTAACCAGGATTTTTGGCTAATCTTGACTCAAATCACACTTAGGCTGCCCAGGGAAGTGGCTGAGGCACCATCCCTGGAGGTATTTAAATCCGGGCAGACGCAGTGCTTAGAGATATGGTTTAGTGGTGGTTTTTGTCAGAGTTAGGCTGATGGTTGGACTCGATGATCTGGAAGGTCCCTTCCAACCTGGGCAATTCTATGATTGTGTGAAATTTTCTGGGCTGCCACGCACAGAGGAACAGACTTCAGCCTTTCACAAAAGCCTGCTGATCCATTTCCAAGAAAAGGTGAGCTTCATTACACATCTGCACCACAGTGCCTTGAAAGGACTCAACAAACACTGGTTCTGACAAAGGATTTAGCCTGGGACAAGATAAAGTCATCCTTAAACAAACAAACAAAAAAAATCAGTTAACATTCAGCAACAGGAAAGATCTGGGTCAGTTTCACCAAAACACATCCAAGATTGTCTCACCAGTTACAAATTTATGAGGTTGACAATCATTATAACCATATGAAATCAGAGAACTTTGAAGGTAACAAAAACATTAGTGACAGCAGGAATTTCTCGTCACTGTTTCTGAAAGGCCAGATTTTATCTTTCCGGAAAAAGCTGCAAAATGAGAAAGAGAAGGCACGCACTTCAACAAAAACGAAGCAGCAAGCTCTGTTTGAGGAGTAGGAAAGTCAGACGAAAAGCAAACAAGTCTCTCAAAAGCTAGATTCTAGAAGCATGCAGAAAAAATATTTTTTTTTAAAAAAATGCATAGTTATGTAGTCCAGCCTACCACCTGTCAGGGAATTACAAGAGGCAGATGGTTACCAAAAGGAATTGGGACAGATTCCGTTTCAGTAAAGGACGCTTCAATATTACTTTACACAAAACTATTCTTCATCAGATGCAGTACAGCTTCTTGATGTTTTTTTTCTAGCAAGGAATGGAACTGGTTTCTCTATGCCGTGAAGCACAAACTATATTAACAAACCTGCTAGATCATCATCCACAGCACAAAGGTTAAATAAAGACTAAAACTGCCAACAGACCAATTTAAACCTCTCCAAGATCACTTGAAAAGTTAAGTATTTGAAAGAAGAGACTGCAGAAGAATGGTTATGAAGACAGCACATCTACATGGTTAAGTATTTTCAGAAAATTTAACATCCTTTCATTTTTGGATGATGTTTACTTACAAACATGCATGTGTGGGGTTTTTTTTTTTGTTTTTCTTTTTTTAAAGCAGCACACAATGTCCTCTAACCTCAAGGTCTCACTGGAAGCTTTTGATTTCCTGAAGTGTTCACTCTCAGTTCCGCACTGTTGGGCTAGAAGCATTTATCAGAGACTCTGAAAGAGTTGTTTGCTGAGCTCTCCCCTCTCCACTCACCTGAGAGATGATTTACAATGTTATAAACCACGTTTGTGCACAGGATGGACTGCACTTTACAACATTTCCTTATTGCTGAGTAACTAATTCTTTATTGTAGTTTACTCCTGTCAACATCAGCTGCAGTTAAATCTTGGAAACAAAGTAATCTCTCTCTCCAAACTCTTCTAGCAGCCCTCCATCTACCTTCCCTATTTTGTGCTCTGTCTCAGCATCACACCTCATGTCTCCAAGCGGGACATGTCCTGTTATCCTGCACCTTCTTGGTGTCTAGTTGAAGGGGCAGGAAAAGGAGTGAAACGCATTCAGAGAAATACGCTGCTTTGAAGAAAACGCTACTGAGATGCCGAAGCGGTGTCACTGCCGGGCTGACCTGCAGGACCACATCAGAACAAGAGGCATTCAGGTGACTTGCAAGACAGTTTGTCCACTTGCGCCACGTGGCTGCATTCACTGTGGAGCTGGACAGGATTTTGGAGCATCACGGGACATCACTGGCATGCACATTTATTAGGCGAAAGGAATATTACCAATACAATAAATCAATTCTTAAACGCCCGATGGCCAAGAGCTTTTCACTGCATGGGCTTTCAAGCAAAGCAACAAGAAGGCCCCAGACACAGCCCTTCATTGCCATTGCGAGCCTTCAGCCTCCAGAGACACCCAGATGAGCAGCTACGCTGCAGAGGAATGGCTACCGCTGGGGCAACCTGCGGATGCACAGAGCTACTGCCCTACATGCGTCAAACATGCGCCAATACAAACCTGCATAGCTAATCCTGGAGCTACTCATGTTTCACTCTGAACACCAAAGCTGGCACGATTCATTTTAAACAACACAGTTCAGTTCTCCCAGGGCTCTAACATTCATTGTTCAAACAGCCAAGCTGCTGTTTCCTACATGGTGAGACCAGGTTTAGTTCCAAACTGACCTGATTCTTGAAGTCTAGAAAGTCAATGGCCTTGAGAAGCCACAATCTAAAACGACCGCCGCACCGATAACCTTAACTTTACCATAAACAAAGGCAATTCTCAGAAAGCCCATTCCATTAAATTGTTTTAGAAAGCCGGGGAAACACAGGGCTTGGGGAGTCCTTCTCTCTTTCCAAGTTTTCACAGGAGGTAAACATCCTTCCTACACAAGGTTTCCCTGAGGGACTGGGCACACAGAAGTAAGATGGCACAATATTGGGCCACAACACGGGTCTTAACAATTTTTCCGCAATACTAGTCAGAGCCCATAAGAGGTTCAGAGAGGGAACTACCACAACTGCATCGCAAAGAACTTCAGCGGTTAATCAGAGAGACAATCTACCGCAAAACCAGACAGCATCACAACCCATCACCACCAAGGCCTCTTCCAGGTGAGCTGACAGCAGCCATCCACCCAAGTCCTGTAAGCCAAAACTAAATTTATGATGCCTCTACGAAGCAAAATAATCCCTTATAAACTCATGCTGTACATACTCATGATCCATCATATCCCCTATGCTTCAGGAAGAAGCCCGAGATTAATTTACTACTGACAGACGCTAGAAGCCATAACAAGGTTTATAATTTCTGTGGTGTGGAGCAAGATTTTAGGGATCACTGAAGGGTTGTTGGCTCCACATCCAAGCTCTCCGTGTTTTCCTTTGCAGGTTTCACTTTCTGCAGGCTTTAAGGATGTTTAGACAGAGAAGCAGTTGAGAAGAACTTGCTCATTAAGGGGACGCCTCATTTTCTCCTATTTATTTCTAGTTTCAATGAGCTATGCAAGCAGTGGTGCATTTCACTCTTATGTGGTTTTAACTTCATTTAAGAATATATAATTTTTTAAGTTAATGAGGGTTCTTAACTAAGCAGCCTCCTTTGCGGTTAATGACAACTAGTTTATAGTGAGAATGATACTCTCTGAGGGAAAAAAAGCTAGAACAACATGAAACCTCTGGTCTCTAGCAGTCAAAGTCCTCACAGTAAATTCGTCTGAACTACCATCATTACAGATGTTCTGGTTTCAAACAAAATACTTTTTAGATACAGTGAAAAATGTCGTCCTTCAGAAGCTGAGGAACTAGTTCAAGCTCAGTTCCAAAACAAGTATCCCAATTTACTTTATGAAAGGAAAAATGTAAATTGAGTCCATACCTCAGCTTTCCAGTTTTAGGGCTTTTTTTACCTATGATTTTGAAAGAAGGGCAAAACTATACTCAACTGAAAAAGTATGCCAGCTAAGAATGACTAGTATGACTCAAAAAAAAAAAAACCAACCCCCAAACCGGAGGTATTTGTTTATTTTTGAGGTATGGAGACATTTTGTGACTAAAGATGACACCGAATTTCCTGTAAGCTGCTTCCTTACATCACGCAGAACATTTTCTTGAAATTCGCACTTTTTCCCCGCTACAGATTCAAGCAGACTCATTTATGAAGCAAAAGTAGCTTTGCTAGTCAGAGAACTCCAGATAAAAATCAGTCACAGCAGGAAAATAATAGCAGCAAAAACATAAGCTTCCCATACATACGCTTCTTCTCTTCCCTCCCTTTCTCCCACCCGTGCCTTCTTTCAGATTTGCAGTGCTCTTCAGCAGCATTGCTGTTATCTATGTGAGGATCGTTACGCCCGATTAAAAATACCCAAATGTATCAGCAAAGCACCGTTAATGCACACGTCTGTGCCAGCAAAGCCACACTTCGTACTTTTGCAAAACACATACCCTCTTAAAAAGTAATCTATACAAGCAGAAGCGCAGCTCTGATAGTTGCACTGAATTGCGGCTCAAGAATCATGGTACCTGTCTGCCAAACCCATGCGTACACAAGCCTGGAATGCCACCTGGTACAATGGGAAATTGCCCTGCATTGCTCTGGCTTTGATGCAAACGATCTTCTAAGAGCTCCGTGGACATCTGCCCCCCAGACTGCAGAACGAGGCACAGATGTGAGCTGCATTCAGCCATACGCAACTCAAGCTGTACACTGGGTGAAGGCCATAAGTCCTGCATTTCGTTCCCGTAAAGTGTGCTCAGCCCGCATAGGAGCGTTTTCCATAGTACGTACCTGTCCATTGCGGTGGGCAGCGGCAGTTGTACGTGTTCACACCGTCCACACAGATACCCCCATTTTGGCAGTTGTGATTCGGGCAGTCGTCAACATTGTGCCCACAGACGCTTCCCTCGAAACCTGGACAAAGCAGAAACACAGCAGACTGAAACGGGCTTCCAGCCTCTTTTGAAGGGAATTCAGCCTTCATGCAGCTTCCCCCCTTTCTTTTTTCCTTAAACACTCGCCCTGTTAACCTAATCCTGATGAACCTCAATGTAGCAACGCTGACCGGACGCTTCGTTGAATGCCTTTGCTGATAGCATGCAGGTCACGTTAGAACACCACTAACGTGGGTAGATAGCCAAATACATTTTCACCACCAAAAAGACAAGAGTATTTTTTCTTTAAGTGACTAATGAGCACTGTCATTCAACGCAAACAAAGCGAAGACTACAAGATTTAGTTTACTGTGAGGTAAACTCCTCACTGCCCATCAAGCACCACCCAAGCTTTTACCATGGCAAAAAAAAAAAAAAAAGCACCTGGTGTTCACTTAATGAATACCTCGTATGCCTTCACCACTTCGAAGAAAGATCTTCTCTATGCTTTGAAAATGAGCTTCTAAATTCCTGATTTGGCCCTCTTCATTGTTAGAACAAGTCAGTCAATCAACAAATCAGCCACCACCCAAGCAATGCTTATACGCTAAGCCCTGATTGAAAAGGAGAAGAAACCAGACACCCTTCCTCAATGAAAAATCAAGGCTCCTAACGAACGTAGCCACGCTGGCAAAATATTCTTGCTACATCTCCCTCTCCTTTCAAATAAGGAGAAGTGGGGACATTATAGGGAAAGGAATCGTCTGTGATCCATCTTCCCCTCAATTTCCCCTGCTGATTTAGTCCATGCTTCATTAAATAAACCTGCCATTTCTGCTGGATGAGAGAGCTATTTATTAAAAAGCACAAGTGGATGCATGCAAATGTGGATGAAGTAAATGATTCCAGCACACACGCGTTAATTTAAAACATCAGCTCTGCCTCTTCACTGCTTTGGAATGTAATATTAACATGACACAGTCCTCTCATTCAAAGTTATGCTTTAACCCCTCTACTTTTGATGCCCTGTTCCAGACACTTCCATAACATCTGTATCAAGTCACACAGACCCTCTAAGCAACATCTGGTCCAACGCAGATCATGCTGGGTGGCAGATGAGACTGAGACTGTAAAGCTCTGAAGCGGCTTCTCCAGACTACCACTGGCTCTCAAGAGACTTGGAATGATTTGCGTGCATTCCCACCTCTTGAACTTCTCCGATACTACAGATGAGAGTCAGAATTACAGAATGGTTTGGGCTGGAAGGGACCCTAAAGATCATCTAGTTCCAACCCTCTGCCCTGGGCAGGGACACCTCCCACCAGACCAGGCTGCTCCAAGCCCCATCCAGCCTGGCCTTGAACACCTCCAGGGATGGGGCAGCCACAGCTTCTCTGGGCAACCTGTCCCAGTGTCTCACCACCCTCACAGGAAATAATTTCTTCCTAATATCCAATCTAAATCTCCCCTCTTTCAGTTTAAAACCGTTACCCCTTGTCCTGTCGCTCCACTCCCTGATAAAGAGTCCCTCCCCATCCTTCCTGTAGCCCCCTTTAGGGACTGGAAGGGGCTCTAAGGTCTCCCCGGAGCCTTCTCTTCTCCAGGCTGTTTACAGCCCCAACTCTCTCAGCCTGTCCTCACAGCAGAGGGGCTCCAGCCCTCTGAGCATCTTTACAGCCCTTCTCTGGTCCTGTTCCAACAGCTCCATGTCCTTCTTGTGCTGAGGACTCCAGAGCTGGACACAATGCTCCAGGTGGGGTCTCACCAGAGTGGAGCAGAGGGGCAGAACCACCTCCCTCCACCTGCTGACCACACTTCTTTTGATGCTGCCCAGGATGCTGTTGACTTTCTGGACTGCAAGCGCACATTGCTGGCTCATGTTGAGCTTCTCATCCACCAGCACAGAAGCGACAAGGAGTGCTACTGCCAAGCTATATCAAGTGCATTAGCATCCATCTTCCAGCAAGGAAGAACACTCAAGATAAAAAAAAGAGACCGGCATTATTACCCTCTCCCTTCAAAGCCCTTCCCACTACCACCCCAGATCCTGCAAATTTCATGGCCATAGAGAAGGTTAAACTGAAGAAGAAATATACCATGGTTAGTCTGAACCCTAATCATCACATCAGTGCCTTCCTGGCAAAAGGTGCTGAGGAATAACTACCAAGGAATACAATCAGTATCAGATCTCTACATTTAAAACCATATAAAGCTACAGGGCATGCCCAAAGGGTCAGCTGTAAAACAGAGGGGTGTCCTATCAGCCTGCTTTTCAGCTTGAGGAGGATCGTTCCACTGACTACAAATTCCACTCATGCCAGCAATGTGATCAGCATGGAAATGCATGCAGAACCACAAACTCAAGAAGTTTAAGTTCCTATCCTTTCAGCTCGGACAATATGAACACCTAGCCTACTTTCTAAGAAAGAAATTCCTGAAGGCAAGCATTTATTTAAAACTATCTTACTGTACTGCACACAGATTTAAAGTGGCCCAATAATTTTGAGTAATAATAAAGCATGGAAGGCACCACACCACTGCACATGTTCTCATTTTAACCAGCTATATCGCCTGCCATCTAAGAGCTGGGTCCTCAAGCACCTCATGCAAATGTAGAAAACCATTAATCCCACACTAAAAGCTGGAGGATACCACTGGTGACAGCAGAACAGAAATTAAAAAAGAGCTTACAAAAAAAAAAAAAAGCAATGTAGTAAAAGGTTCAAGAGAAATGACACTGAGCCAAGCGTGCTCAGTCAAAACGTATCTCCAAGGGAAAGGGAATCGGGAAGGGTTGAAACAATGAAGACAACACTATTTTGAGCGCACAGCTGAAGAAAACACAAGTTTCCTTTTTGGTAACTTCCCAACTCCCAAATTCCCTTTAAATTTGTCTTACGCCGAAGAACAACTTTTGGCTTAGTTTCAGACCATCTAAAAAGCTGTAAAGGCATGATTTTAGCGTCCTCTTCAAGTTGAACTTACACCGCAATATTGTGACCTGCTTAATTGGTAAATAACACTGTCCTAGAGAAGTTTAGGTTTCATCGGTAAAACCAGTCCTTTAGAGACATGGCTGTTTGGGCCAACGCACCTACGTCTGAGCACGACAAGCATGAAGCTGCTGTGAGAGATGTGAACTTTTCTTAAGCCGGGTCCCAGGATCACATTTTGCAGTTGCATAACCCGACTCTTTTCCAGAAAGCCAAAGGGTTCGCGTATTTGGACACCTGACACTGTTTCCTGTTCCCCCCCGTGCTGGGACTTCACATGTTGTCCTTTGCTTTCCCCCTCCAAGAGGACAGTGTGCAATACATATCCTGACTTTTGCTCCGTATCTCCAAGCACAGCAAACTAAGGAATGAGAACCTCCAGGGGAAAAGCGTTCCCACTGCTAACAGCATGTTGTTCCTCCTCTCGTAGGCAGACGGATACGAGCAGATAACTTTACTCCTATGTCATCTGAAGCCTCCACCCCATTCCAGAGCACTACAACCAACTCCCTCCAAATCTTAATCCTTAGCCTCATTTCAATTACACCTTGGATTTTCTGCAGGGCCAATTAATCGTGGGGATAAGAAATTATACCTGAACAAAAATGTCAAGTTAATGCCAGATTTAGGGCCTGCTGGCAAGAAATTAGAGATCTTGACAGAGTGATAAAACTGACCTGCGTCATTTTAACACAGAAGTAAGGTTCTGCAGAGCAGGTGCCCAACAGCAGTTGCCTGCATGCAACTCCAACAGCTCAGCTTCTTGAAATAAAGATGAGATGGGCTACTCCAGGTAAGGAGGCGGCTCACCCAGGGCAGAGGGGCACACAAGGCCACCTGGCACCCCGAGACCGCCGCCACACAGAGCCTCACACCCCACAGGATGCGTCTCACCTCCAGATCCCCACAGGCGGGGGGTCCTCCCTGCCGCAGGAAATTCAGGAGGGCTGCCGGACCCCGCTCCTGATGCTCCGCTACAAACCGGCGTGAGGTTACTTCCTCTTCCCAGGAAGTGTTCCAGCTCTCATAAACAGCCTGCTCCGGCCTGACAGATCGTTTCCTGAACAAGCCCTTGGAATTCCCTAGGGTCCTTATCTTAGTTAATGGGTAATTATTTTGATGGATAACAATGAATAATCACTTTCCCAGCTAAGAACTTCCTCTATTGACTTGTTTTAACATTCCATTAAAGGTTAGATGCCAAATGAACTCCTTTTTTGTCAAATATTTATAGCTACGAGCTCATTCTTATGTCTTTGAAGGAGTTGCTAATGCTTCAGGTTAAGTCTCTTTCACAGAAGTTTTTTTTTTTTTTTTTACTATGACTCTCTGCTCTGATTGACCTAACATGCTGACTTGTCTACAATCTTGTTTTTACCTAAATCAACAAAGCCCGGAGGAAAAATGATTACACCAGATGGCTAGAAAATAAGTAGTTATCTTTTATATAGATGTAATACTGACAGTGTATACAACTCTTTGCTTACACTTGCCACCAAATGCTGACTTCTAACACGCATGACTTCATGAATTACCTAACGCAAGATTTGTTTGTGTAAATCCACAAGTGAAATGAGAACCTGAGAGTTTAAAATAGCAGCTTGACTACACTGTATGTAAACAGCACTTGTATTAACATAGAAAAAGCTGATGGGACACATAACTCCAGGTTGTAGGGTTTTTTCCCCCACGTTTTCAAGCTCTTATTCTAATGTATCTGTATTTGCAGAAGATGGAATTCACTTAAAAGCTAAGATGAGAACACCTACAGGAAAAAAGAACCCACTCCAGGGTCAGTCCAGGGGCAACCTAATTATGCCTAAATTGCTGTTTGGACACAATCAGTTTCTTCAAAGCAGTTTCTCAGGTCACAAGATGCAAAAGTCACATCAAAAACTGTTCCAGCAATTCAAGATGTAACTGCCTCCTGCCTCTACGGCCATAACGCTGAGCAATGGGAACATCTTAAGGCAGTCCACAAGGAACGGCTAGAGCAATTCCATTTATAGTCACAATATCATCGGCATCGCTCCAATTGAGAGAGGGAGTCTAAAGAGGAATTTCTAGTCCATAACCTTGGCACTCTCTTCCAGATGAGCAGGCCTCGTTCACATCCTCCCCGGGCGTGACAGGCCACCATTTCTCTTCTCTTTCTGTTGACCTTTCCTTCCCAGACAGAACCTTTTCCAACACTTCCGAATTTTCGCCTTCACTAAGGCTGAAGAAATGGCTGGGTGCCTTGCCTTTATCAAAGAGTTCAATGTAAGCATTTTGGCCCCTTCAACCTCTCCCTTTTTTTGCTGTTTTTCAAATGACTAGCTTTGTTTGGTTTTGTTTGTTTGTTGTTTTTTTTTTTTTTTAAATCAAGCTAGCAAAACAACATGGCCAACTTCAACAAATACAGGAAATACAGAAGTGAAGGCTCTCAAAGCCGCATTAACTCACCCCCACTATACGCGTTGTGTAATACGTCCAAAAAAGCAGCTAATAATCCAAAAACGTGTGTGAGCAGTGTGGGTGTGTAACTGTTGCTATAGTAATCTCATTTTCATTTCCTGACCACAGTTTAGCCAGCCCACATGCTTGTCTAAGGGAAAATGTGCTCCTACCCAGTCTCGTGCCCCCGTAAGAGAATTACGAAAGCAAACTGTCTTATCAGCTTTACAGGATCAAGTCCTTCAAACTTCATCTTCTTCTCCCCTTCTCCCCACCACACTGTTTCTGCACGAGATCTTAAACTCCTTGAACTGGCTAAACAGATCTGACTTTAAGAAAACTCTGAATTTCTGATCGAGCCTGTTAATCCAGAGATACTTAGTTTGCAGCTTCACTTTAAAAAGATGCAAAGCAGAAAAGCAATAAATTCCCTGAGAACAACTGTTAGTTAAGAGGCAGCATTTTCAAAGATGCTATATGTTCAAGCACTGTTTCTTCAAGCAGAGTTAGAAACGGTTGCTTTCACACAAAAATAAAGATGATACATCCATCTATTTTAAGATCGACTTTCCTAAATTCTTCAAAGTCACATGCTTGCTCAGACAACCTTGTTGTGCAGGCACTTGCTAAGGTTGGCAATGTACATTTAAGGTCATTTGAGCCAACACCGCAAGACAAAAGTCTCCAAAAAAAGAGTATTTTTCAGAAGTTAAATTCTAAATGCTCTTTCCACACATACCTGCGACTCCAGATGATCCTCATGAGAACGCAGTCACCTTACTTTCAGCCTAAACAGTATATGGCAGCCACATCTTTCACATAAATAACAACAGAGAAATGCTTAAGGGAGGAGAGTTTACTTTTCCAGATTACCACACACCAAGTGTTCATGTGCCAAACTGCAATACACTTAAGTAGGAAGTCTAGTCAAAAGCCTTTCCAAACAATCAGTTTCCCATGGACTGAGCTAGTGAAAAAAAAAATATCAGCCTAAAAAAAACCAAAACCATCCTGATATGCAAAGACAACTAGTACTGCCCTATGGTCGGTATAACAAGGGGATGGGGAAGAACAGGACAGGATGAGACCACTAGGGTCCCAACCAGGTGACATATGGTCATTTGCAGGGATGGGTGCCTTGGTGATTGGAGCTCAGCTTGACACACAAAACCAAGACAGCCCACGATCCCGAGTAAGCACGTCACCCCTGCTGTGGATGAACTCAGGGCAGCCAAGAGCATCAGAAAACAAGCAAGCATAATTTATCCAGAGGTATTACAGGACAAAAAGGGTGTGGTGAGTTGGAAATGGCATCTCATAAGATTTGGAGGAACTGGAGGGGAAAACGGAAGGGAATAGGATCTAGTATGCTTTAGGTGTAAAGACTAAGGAAATAGACACGTGTTCATCTTCAAAGACTGAAACTGACTGTGGCCTTTACTGACCCAAAACTATGTATTTGTAGAGGTTTATGTTCATAGAATTTCACCTCCTAATGCCCATTTGGAGTGTAACACCTTAATCTCCTTGAGTTTACCTCATCGTTCTTAACCTACTTGATTCTCTGCCACTGACTGGATTCTAAAGAAATCTATCATTTCTAGCCTTCTTCCCTTTTATTCCCTTCCATATGATGAAATCCTGACACTCAGACATTAATATCCCAGCAGAGCTTCCTGCCTTGCTGAGGATTTCTCCAGTCAACCTTACATTACACGAACATCACACAGAAACTCCAAGAGAAACTTTCGTAAGAACAGAGACAGGAATACAGCGACAAGACTACGAAACCAAGCACTTTGAAGAAGCATCATTTACCTGGCAGGCAGTTGCACTCGAAGGTAAAGTCACTTGTTTGATGACAAGTTCCTCCATTCATACAGGGCGATGGTGAACACGGCACATACACGCTCTCGCAGCGATGCCCTGTATAGCCTGGCTTGCACTGACATCGGTACGAACCGGGCAAATTGACACAAGTCCCACCGTGTTGACAAAGGCCTGGTGTGGCACATTCATTCACATCTATCTCACACTTCTGGCCAGTGTAGCCAGACAGACAGATGCAGGAGAACTTATTTCCAGATACAGTACATGTACTTCCATTGGCACAAGGTTGAGATGTACAGGCATCAATCCACTGGCAATCCTTTCCTGTAGGATGAGGACAGAGCACTCCGTTAAGAAGTTACTTCTATGGAAAATAGTGTTGCCTTCACACTACCTCAAAATAATCATTGTAGTAAACCTTAAAATTATTACAGGAAAACTTATGTCTGCATTTTACAGTATTATCAATTTGCTGGTTACACTACAAAGTCATTTTATTTACAGGGTAGCAGCAAGATACAGAATGTTGTGATTTATAGAAATAACCCACGAACTGAAATCATACTACACACTGACAGTCACTCGTCTTCTGTGTCCCCTTCAAGAATAAAAGCAGCGAGTTTCCACGCTTCTCCTCAGGCACCCAATTATACTTTTCCCATAGAAAGATTTTGCTGGCCAAGTTTACTTCGTTTTTTTCTAGAAGGTAGACTCTGAACTCAAAGTGCAGCAGCCACTCAGTAGCTTCTGCAGTCAGTTTTCCCATGTGGGCCACCCCACAAGATCTAAATGTCTTTCTGCTTACGTGTAAAGGCTAGGGAGTTCGATTCCCTACCCCCCCTTTGCTTTTTTTGGTCATGAAGTCATTTTGGCTTCTTTTCATTTCCTGTGCTGGAGCTAGTAAATTTGACAGCGTATTATGACTGCCCCAGAACATTCCAGGCTCAAGTAATTCACAAAGGAGAGAATCCGGAGGTACAAAGGCAGAACCTCACCTGTGTAACCTGGAGGACAGACACACTCGTAGGTTTCCTGGCTGTGGGGATGACAAGTTCCTCCATTCAGGCAGGGCTGGGACACGTAGCAGAGGTGCGATTCGGAGTATTGACATTCCTCTCCCGTGAACCCTGGAGCACATTTGCAGGTAGCCTTTCCTATCAGAGACGTAGTTTCACAAGTTCCCCCGTTCTTACAGGTATTGCTTTCACAAGGGTTTCTGTACTGACAGTAGTCTCCAAGAAAGCCTTCTCGACACCTGCAACAGAGAAGAAATTATTTGCGCCACATTCACCTGAAGTCTTGCTGTTCTGGGAAGATACCCGAAATGAAGTCCCATCACCACCCCGAGTCTTGGAATTTGCCATAATTAGTGGTAACACTAACAGTCCTAAACACTAACGTCATGGATGTAACAGGGCCTTCCTCTGGGATTGTCCCAAATGAGGCCACTGAAAACTTCAGTTCATATTGTGAAATCGCTTATTACAAAATAAATAAATAAAATACTGCATACAAACGGAGTTATATGAAATGCAGGAACAAATTCTTGCGCTTCCTTTCAAAACTTCAGTAAAAGCCTAAGCGTTAAAGAACTGCTGAGTAACAATTAATTCCTTGCACCTACTCCCATTCTAACGAGCATCCTTTATCAGCAGGAAGGCAACTGTTTCAGGAACAAACACCAGGTATTATCCATCTTCCAAAATATTTATAAACCTTGTACAAATGGCGCATCTGAGAGGATCTTTCTCCAGAAGACTCCCGTGAGACAGGAATATACTGTTATCCTCATGCTGATAAGTGCATCTGGGACTGCAACATGCTGCAGCCTGCGCTCAGCTGAAGTCAGGTCTCCCACGCCCCTGGCCAGCACCCTAACGACAAGGTCATTGTTCCTCTGTCTCCCACAGAAAAAATGAATACACACACACACTATCTACAACGAGGGTAATATTTTATACAAAGATCTGCGCTTGTGGAATAATTGCAGTTATTTCTCTCTAACCTAAACTTATGTCAATACAGCCTGACAACACTTGTCAGCTGTAATCCATCTTTTAAACGGCCTTTGTACTACGGATTTTCCATTTAGCTTCCAGCAATACAGGACGTGGGCATGCAAGCC
This sequence comes from Rissa tridactyla, assembly GCF_028500815.1. Lineage (NCBI taxonomy): Eukaryota > Metazoa > Chordata > Aves > Charadriiformes > Laridae > Rissa > Rissa tridactyla. The sequence continues at coordinate 24,621,470 of NC_071473.1, forward strand.
TGCAGACCCCACGGTTCCCTTTGCTTCTTTCAGGTATTTGCTTTCTTTCAGAAAACTGCAAGAGTATATACTAGATAAAAATAACACCTAACATACAGAACAGGACTGTCCACTTGCAGGTTTTTTTTCCCTGTAATGCACAGCTGCATGCTTTAACTGGTAATTAACCCAAGATATATGCAGCCTGAGAGAATATGTATTTCACGGCAAAAAAATCTCAGAGGTGAACGTTAGATATGCAGTGGTCCGGAACAGGATAGATGCAAGTACTAAATCAATGACGCACTCAAATCTAAAGGGAGGAGATTCCCATTGCAAGAAATACACAAAGTCTCTAGCCTCCAGACAAGAACGTAACAGTAAGGAGACTGCCTTTTCCTTATGCATTTAGAAGTATACGGTAGATTAAACAACAAAACAAAAAAAAAAAATCCCACCTAACTAACTGGATAGGCCTTAAAATTCAGTTTAAAAATCAAAGAATGGTTATGAAGCTCTGTTTTAAACAGAATACTACAGGGATCTGCCTTTGTTCCTATGCTATTCAACACTTCTATCAGTGAATAACAACGGAAAACATCAGCGATGATCAAACACAGAGGTGAGAGAGAAGAAAAGTTCTCCATAGAGAGTAGTAACACAAACTGTTTAATGAAGCAGTCAGGACGCAAAGTGCACTTTAGCACCGTAAAGTCATACATCTAGGAAAAAAAACCAACCATACACAGCATCCTCCCCAAAACAGGCGACTGATCTGGGAAAGATGGACTTGCTCTGGCAGTTCCTAACAGTCAGCTGAAGGCAAATTCCTAGCATGACAGTTTGGCCAGGAATACTTTAGTTGTACAAACAACAAATACCAAGCAGAAGTAAATGAGGTTATGCTACACCTGATACTTGCATGGCACAACCATCACATCGGTTCTGGTGTCTGCTCTTTAAGAGGGAAGAGCTGAAATGAATTCAAAGAAGCCAACAGTAATAAGTAACAGAAAACTCTTGACGCAATGTAAAGCTCAGACAGCACCGTCTATTTATCAAAGGGAAAAGAGAAGGAGACGGTTAATCAAAAGCTTCAACTACCCGTAAAGAAACTCAGATTTAACAATAATTCCCAATCTGGAAGGTACAGGGATAACAGAACTAAGCAGCCAGAAGTTTAAGCTAGATAAATTCAACTCAGAAATAGGGTAACATCTTTATCTTCAGACACAGACTTATACGCAGTCTCTCAGCAGTGGAGAGAAACAACTGGAACGATGCATTTAAGGTCGCAGTGGAATTTCTCCATCACTCAAGCTTGTTTAAAAGAACACCAGGATTGGTTGCTTCGGAAAGAGTATGCACGCTAGTTCAAACACAGCTATTCACAGAGGTTATTATCCGAGTTACGCAAGGGGTCATTACTAGATGACCACAACTGTTTTTTCTCATGTTAAAATTTATTAAATAGCTTTAGCCCTATGTCTAAAGCAGGAAAGTCACATAATAGATGTGCATAATCGTAATTTACCATTACCCACACCCAAATTAGGCTCCTTTCACCATACCTTAATACTTTCAACTTCGTACCCAAGAACAGACATGAAAGAAGAGGGTTTTTTTGAAGGGCAAGGCAGGATTAATAAAGTTATAGAAAGCAAATCCTGAGACAGTATCATTTGCAGAATATCCTCTGCTTCTTGTGCCATCCCGGGTATAACAGCTGAAGGCTGTCAGTCAGCATGAGCTGCTGCCATATCACACCAGAGGCAAGTCTTTGGGTATTCGAGGCTTCCACCACGGCACTTCTACAGGCTTCCTTTAACATCCCAAATCCCTCCTCGATACGGGTTAGAAATGAGTCCAAACGCCAGCGGGCTACAGCACGGCTCTGTAGGCGCTCGATCACACAGGGATCTGGCACCCAGCGAAGACGGCTGTGCCAGGAGCTGGAGCACTGCTCGACTCCCATGGCAGTCAAGCCTGCACACGGTGCACTGGCTAGCTCTGCTCAGGGACCGTCTGGATAACCGCAATTAAATCATGTTTCTGGACATCTACATGCAGCTGACGAATGTGTAAAGTCAAATTGAACTTCAGTCCCAAAAGGCTTATGAGATTGCGTTATAGGGATTTCTTCTGGGTTCACCAGCACCAGTGATGGGGAGGTTTGGGCAGCTCGGCTGTCCTCAGGGTCAGCAGTACACCAAGCTCCTCAGACTAAGCGCAGCCGACACAGGCCATGCGCTTGTAGTTCTCTTTGTCATGAGAGAGCGAGCAACAAGCCAGAACTTCACAGAATCCCACCTAGGGCATCTCATCAAGCAAACGAGAGGCCTTCCAACACCACCCAGCACTCCAACAAATACAAAATAAAGCAAAAACACACCTCAAAGATAAGTCCTAAAGTCCTTTTCCATTGGGAGGACGTAAAAGAAACTAGAAAGTCTAGAGGAACATCTCATATTTTGTCCACAAGCAAATAAGCCACCAAAATAACACCTTCTCTCCCACCCCCAACACTCAGGGATACTGGAAGGTGCATTTAACTGTTGCCCCTGGGTAACAGGGGGGAGGGAGCCTAAACACTGATTTAGAGTATTGCTGGTACGATTTAAGAGGAAAGCCGAGACCTGTGCTCTGAAACAACGCTTGCAACCATCACCCACAAACGGCCCAGCGTTTTGTACACAAATGTTCTGGTACAAAGTTGAAGAGCGCTCCAAGACCAGGCTTGTTCTGGTATCTTCTGAGGCTAATCAGAAAAACACGAGGGGAGCGCTCCAGAAGGGAACAGCAAAAGCTCTTTTAACTTTAGCTATTTATATTTGGAAGGACAAAGCCTACAGAACATGCCAGAGGGACTGTGCCTGCCTGTGGAAAGATGGCAGGTCAGGTATACATGGCCCTCGTACCCACCATTTTGTTCTCCTCCTGGAGAAGCGCTTGGTCACACAGTTATGCAATTTTCCCCTCCAGCAATTCAGTGCAATCCTTTTTTGAACGTTAAAGAACAAAAAACCTACAGTCCGGATTTTCAACCATGTCTCCTGTCATCAACATTTCTAGGCACAAATACTAGCAATTTAGATCTAAATGTTGGCAGCGACAAAACTGCAAATATTTGCCCCTGATTCATGTTGGGCACTGCATTGTTTCTCTAAAAATAGAGGCAAACACTGAAAAAGCGGGGTCTAAGTCCAGGCAACTTTAAAGGATGTGATTATCGTCAACAGCAACTCCAGCTTCCCACCACCCCTGCTCTGCTCTCATCCCAACCTCACTCTTTCAAATTCTCTTTCGGAGAGGGCAGAAAAAAAAAAAAACCACTTGTCTACAGAGCAGCTTAAAATTGTAGCAGCTTGTGTCAGCTCCAAAGGACACGCTCAGAACAGGAAACCGAATCTTTTCCAAATAAAAGCCACTGTTTCTCCTCAGTTTTCCATCTAGCACTCAGAAACAGAAACAGGAAGATGCAGTTTGTTCTGGCACTTTCTGGAAGCACATGAGGTCTCTTCAACCTACTTCGACAGGAATTTAATCTTTTAAGAACGAATTTCACATACAACTTAATTCAAATCATGATTTCTGAGAGCTAGAGAGTTTGAAATGGGAAAATGTCCTGTGGGCTGCATCAGCTATGCAGCTGCTTCTAATTAAAGCTTCTCCTTTACTCTCTCTGGGCTACTTTCCAGCACAAATACTTTAGTCAGAGCTCAGCCCATTTTTTTTTTTTCCTCCTCCTTTTCAGCTCCAGCCTGCATTTGCCTTTGCTCAGGCTCTCATGGAGCTAAACAAGAGACGTAAAAAACAAAATGAAGGTATTTATCCAAATTTGAAGTATCCACAAATCCACAGAGCCGCGTTCACTCTAACACGCTAACGCTACAAAGTGAAAGTAGAAGACTCAACAAAAGCTGCATTTTTGGCTCTTCTGCCACAAAACTCCATTAAAGTTACCTCCCAATACTTAGCTCTCTCTTGCTTCCAGACTTCTGGAAAATACGTCTGGCCCGTTGGAAAAATCTCCTTATCTGCCGTACTATATTTGCTTGGGCACACATGTAGGACGGTCTCTGCAAATGCACCTTATAGACTGTTTTAGACCAGTCTTCCAGATGTTTGATTTTCATGGGAGTTTCCTAGCCGGGCCCAGTGATATCATCTGGAGATGCACAGAAGGAAGCAGATGGCTTTAATTTAAAACGCGAAGGGAAGAATTCCCTGGTAGTCTTGCTTCTCCCCCCTCCTCAACCCAACACTCCCTTCGCTTCGATTGGAAGATGCTTCAACAGAGGGGGGCAGAGGGGGAAATGCAGTCTGATGACTAACGTGAGAAGGGTCCCAGCTATTTCGCTCCAGATTTTAACCAGACTTCCCTCTGGCTCCCGACTTCTGACTCCCACACCTACACCTCCTCTGAGGAGGGAGAACAGGATTCTCTGGTTAGCTTTACCAAACGCTCCTTCCCATGTCTCAAGGCTCCCATCTATGCGTCATACTCTGAATGTAAACGATGGGATGGGACGGCCTCCCAGTCGCGCGTTTAAAGTAGTACACAGCTATTGTTTCCAGTCCACAGAAAGCCCTTCCACAGCAAACCACTCCGCAATACACCGAGGAGTAACAGCAACCAGAATCTGAACAGGCGAGGTCTTCAGTTCAGGTTTGGTTTTTTTTCAGTTCTGCACAGTTCAGCTTTTTCTGACCAGCTGTGAGCAGCTTTTGGTCTGCACAGGTAAATCACAACAGGAAAGTTTCAACTGAGTGACTCACATCACCACTTTGTTCCCAGATTTGAAGCTAGAAGTGTGCTTACTCTCCCCTTTTCCCTCTGCCCTGGTCTCTAGGGTCTCCTTTAACTTCTGAAAGTAGACAGAGGGAAAGACGAAAGGGCAGCCCATTCTCAGAAAGGGACAACTTCTCAACTGTTGCATTTAGCCTCTTCTGGAAAACTCTCAGACCTCATCCTGCTACAAGGTCTCCTATGGGTATTCCCCATTCACTAGTCTAGGAGTGATTAGTCTCTCGAGATAGATCCTGAGAAGATATCTGCTGCAGTCTCAGAAGCAGTTCTGCAGCCTAGGATCTTGCCTTCGGCCCCAGAAGTGCGCTTAAATCCGAGTTAAAGTTCATTTATGAAGATCCCGCTGGAAAGGCAGGCACATCCAAAACCTGGAAAGGGGGTTGGAGTTACTGGGGGTTAGAATTGGGATAGAAGCCCCTTACTGCCATGCTGTTGCTAATTTGAGTTCAGCACGCTTTGAGGTCCTCCTGTTGCCAACCTGCAGGTAAGAAGTAAAAACTGTATCGTGCAACGTAAAAGCAGGCACAAACTTCAGCACACAGTGGGGAAAAAAACCCCAAAAAACTACTGCTCACTGAAGAGCAGCCTGGTCTAGTGGGAGGTGTCCTTGCCCAGGGCAGGGGGTTGGAACTAGATGATCTTTAAGGTCCCTTCCAACCTAAACCATTCTATGATACTATAAGAGGCACAGAAGCACACAAAGCTGCACAGATCTGAACAGCTTTGGGCATGAAAGGATGTGCTAAAGGAGACTGTCCTTTTGGAATCAGCCAGTGTCAGCAGTCTCCACTTTTGACTAAGCACAGCAAACAAGCCACGATTGCCGCTGTACCTTTCTTTTTGTTTTTCCTTTTACCATCAGGACCTGAAAAAAAGACACTAGAGTTAAAGCAGTTCATAGAGAGGTACCGATATCCCTGCTGGGCACACAATGTGCCCCAGTTCTAAGGTCAAAAAAATCCCATGTTAAAAACCTGCAAAGCACGAGAAGCAGCAAGGCCCGGTTTCCTCTCTAAACCTTGGAGCACCCCTGCCCCAACTCCCTTCCGTCTCACTTCTGCTTCTCTCTCTGGCACCGTCTTGCTTCTGCTCGCTGTCACTGGGGAGGGAAGTTGGGAGAGGCCACAGCTGCCAAACATGGGGACACCAGTCAAGATGCCTTCTACTTGAGGGCCCTGCCCCAGGCTGAGCACAGAGGGGCTGCCCAACCCCGCATCCCCCTCAGGAGAGCACAAGAGCCTCAGAAAACAGCGAGCAGTGATGCCGAAAAAATAAATCTCTGTTCTGCTTTGATTGTCCTTGAAACCGCTCCCTGTAGCCAACGCCTTCTCAGCCTGCCCACAACTGCAGAAATACTGCAAGACACCCATATGCCGTCCCCCAGACTCTCACTCCTACTTTCCCTGTTGTCTCGCAGCAGGGAGACGGGAAAGGGTTTTCCTGTGATGGTCACAATTAGCATTAAGCAACAAGCAACTGTCACCCTGCTTCTCTGCTGGATGCGAGAGGATGCAAGAAGGCTCCTCCTTCATGTTTAACACCTCAACACACAAAAGGCTGCCTGGAGATGCTTTAAGAGGGGGGAAGCCCCAAAAAACAACAAAACCAAACCCATCACAGTGCAATGCCAAGCCAAACCACAAAGTGCAACTGCCTTTTGCCAAAGTGGCACCCAGAAAGCTCAGAAGGGCACGTCCCGTTCGTCCTGTCGTTGGCCATAGGGCCGTATTCCTTGGAATAAGGTCTGCGTCCTCACCAGGCCTGTCACTGGATGGGTGTAGAAAGAGCCCTCAAACAAACAGCCCTCTCCCTTGGGAGACGCAAACGCAGGAATGCATAATTTTCTAAATATAAAAAAATCAAGGTCAAAGAAGGTCAGCGATTCTATCAAACAGTGCCACAGAACAACAGCCATGGGCCAGCAGCGTCTCCAGGGGAACGGAGCAACTTAAAGGGCGCTCGCAAGAGCAATCTGATAAAGATCCAACTCCAATTTCCTTACAAGGGTCACCATCGCTGTTCCCATAACAGAAGCCAGATGCACCCAGAATAAAGGTTTCTGCAGAAAAACAGCTTTCGCTTTTAATGGAGTAGGTGCCACAGGATTTTCTGACAAAGAAAGCTGTGCCAGCACTAAGCCGTCACTCGCCGCTTTGCCAAAATATCAAGACTTTTTTTGTTTATCGGTGCTTACATTACTCATGTCTTAATCATTGTATAACATTACCTCTGATGCAGGTAGCCCCTCAGCTATTCGCTCATTTTCTTACAGACAGCAAGATTAACTAGATGGACTGACCACACACTAGAGCAAACAACTGGGCTGAGAGGAGGGTACAGAAAGAGGAAGAGAGCCTATTATAAAAACTTATTGCCCAGCAGAGGAAGTACTGCAGAAAACTTGGAAAAAAAAAAAAAAGTGGAAGGGGTGGAGATTTAGCTAATCGGCGAGTGATCCTGCAGAGCTAGAAGCCCAGTTCAGTTTCCTAACAAAACATTTCTACTCTTACAGCCATGAAAAACTTCAGAAAGTCATTTAGGTTACACTACCAGATAGAAAGTTCCCCTATTCGGAGTTCCTCATAGCGCAGGAAAGAAAAAAAAAGTTAAAACCAAAACAGGATGCTAAGAATCAGCCTGCTAAAGGTAGAGTCTCCTCAATTGAGACGGGTTTTTTGCTATTTTTTCCTTCCTTTCTGCAAAAAAAAGTTATCGAGCCAGAATTAGAAAACAGACACATACTAATCTCTGTATACAGGCCTCTATTAGCTTTTCCAATTACTCTGGCACCTGTAAAGGGACTGAGCTGTTACTCGAAGGAGGGGTTGGCTTAAGACCTGCAAGAAGACTTTGCACAAAAAGGAAGAGGGCAACATTAGAATTATAAATAACTCTGTACGCTAAAAGAGAAATAAACCTAAGAGTGGTCAAAGCTACCAGTGTGATAAGGGAAACGCGTCAAGATCTGGAGTGCACTACAAATACTGAACGGAAGTTAATCAGATGAACCAACTAAACAATTTTTATTTTTTTTATATAGTCTAAGACATAGTTACAAGGAACAAATTGGAGAAAACATCCTTAGGAAGGTAGAAGTGGCACCAACATGAATAGCGGTCTTGTTTATTACCTTCACCATGACCCACATGCTTTGGCTCCAGACTCATACGCTTGAGTATGCCTCAGAAAGACCTACTAACATCGCACAATTTCTTGTTTCACTCTTAAAATACAGGTGAAAAGCAGGAGAAGTTCCAGCCTTCTTTTCAGAAGGGCAGCTCGTTTCTGTTGGCAGCAATATAAAGCCATGGAAAGGAAAAGACTAGGAAGCAGTAATAGTTAAAAATTTGGAAAAAAACCCCCAACAACCAGGGAATAAAAAGTTAAATATTTGCCTTTCTATGGCCTTTCTGCACATCGGGTATTGATTTGAAACTGAGAACCACCTCAAATTAGATTATGATTTCCCCTTTGTGCACCACAGGTGCAATTTAAGTATATTGAGTTTGATGTACCACATCAACAGAAAGAATTCAAGGCTCTGGCTAGGGAAGATGGATGCGTAGAAAAGGGTGAAGAGTGGAGTTGTTTGTTAGCCAAGCTAAACTAACAAGACAAAATTCGCTAACATTTAAAGAATGTTGGCATTAAGAAAAAAGGGATTTAACATGCTGGAAAATGGCACAAGTTTCACTGATGAAGTAAACGAGGTTTAGAAAATAATCCATTTACTGCAGACATAGTAAATTAACCCTGCTAAACAAGGAGGATTTATCTTTTTGCAAAATATCACTTCATTTAAAGAAAAAAAAAATGTAAATACTGCAGTTTGAAAGGTGAACTGCATTTAAATAGATGTGATATCATTCTCCAGACACCACACACTCTGACAAAGCTCCTGCTGATCAGCTTTCCATGCAGCAGCAAAGAGAAGGCGCCGTTGAAGACGGGTGTCAACATTTACCAAAACCAATTATGCGATAAAGGCAAAAGTGGGTGTTTGTTTGGGGTTTTCTGTTAGTTTGTTTTTGCAACTCCCACATATTACTTGCTCTCCCGCATGCAGAAGGGAACTGGCACACTTCAGAGTGCCGAGCAGTTCTGAAAAACCTCCTAAAAATATTCAAACTGTGGCTGAAGCTCTACCATGTAAGACAAGCTATAAGATGGAGAGCAAGTTCCAACTTAATTTGTGGGTCTGGAAACAAGATAGAGTTTACCTCTAGGATCGCTTCGGCCTCGCTTCCTAACCTAATGCAAAAAAATCAAACTGACGAGATTCAAAGCCAAAAATCTGAACAAGTATTCCAGATTTCTTAGGTCACAAAAAGCTAGCACGTAAGAACTAATGCATTATCATGAAACACCAACTGTGCTAAAACTGTTACGCTGAACGCACCCAATAAGAAAATCTTAACAATTTACATTTCCTTTCTGGCTAGGACCCTGAATGAAAGAAGATCGGTAATTAAATTGATTAGAAATGAAACCAACTTACTTGCAATATCCTGTACCATTTTGATACGGAATGCACTTTCCCTCATTAACACACGGCTTGGAATCATCCATACACTGCAAAGCTGGAAGAAAAAAAAACAACAGTCAAATCAGTAGCCATACATGTCAAGTCAAAGGTTTATTTGCATATTTTGGGGAATGAAAATCTTACAGTAGGAAATTTTATAGGACTGGAACAAAAACAAAGAGACTATCGCATAGTTTAATTTAATCTCTGGCAACATCAAAAGCGCCAGACTGAAAAAAGAATCAAATACAGATTTGTTCATCAGGCAACTCAATGTTTCCAGAATTTCTTTTAGGTAGATTTTCAAAGCAAAGCACGCAGTAACTTCAGCAAGCTACAAAGACACGCATGTCCACACTTGCGTATTTTGGATTAAGTGTCATCAATTACTACTTTCTGATCAAGATTCTGGGGTGAAATTCTCCAAAATGAGAGGCAACTACTCCTATGCCTTCTTTCACAATGTTTTGTCTCAAATTCTTTCCTTCTTTTCTACCATCTCTAGGGACACTCGGCACTGAAATAGTGGCATCTGACCCCCTCAGAAGTTCACCTGCTGTACGTTTCTAGCAATCCAGAACTTCCTGCAACATCATTACTGTCATGGCACTCAGATCTCAGTCAGGATTGTGTTTGGAGTAAGTGAAAACATCAGAGATGTTAAAGACTTTCAGCAAAGAATTTGGTCTTTCTAAGGAGGAGATACTCTGTGGCTCAAACCTGACATTTTCCGTATTCTGTTTTAAAAAAGGCATGAGGTATGACACAGTTCGGAGCCAGTCAGTTTTTATCAAGGTCTGGTGCTGGCCTGGGTGCTCACTGGGAGCTCTGGTGAGGCCTGTTCTGATGGAAGCGGAACATCAAGCTCCATCTCTGGCAAGTGCTCGTCTCCTCACGGGGACCTGAAGCAACACACCGTGGCTATTTCTGAAGCGACCAGAAGGGCAAGAACTATGGAAACCCCACAGGATGAGAGGGCACTCTAGAACCACCAAAATTTAGCCAGTCCACTTAGGCCATTTGAAAAGCACCGTACTAGTGGACAAAGCACTCGGAACCAGAAGATCTGGGTCCTGTCCTAAACTTAGCCACATACCCAGAAGTCTTATCCTCTTCCCAGCCTCCTGGCCCGCAAACACACAATTTCTCTGCCTTTACATACGCTGTTTCAACAGCCTTACTGCATTTGGGAAAGCATTTAGCCTAGGGGCACCACCAAGAACGCCCAACCACCTAAACTGCCCAGCTGCTGTAGGGCAGGTTGCCTTTTTTTAAGGATGGTTTTCCTTTCGTCAAGAGATATTAAATTTTCAATCCAAGGGGCATGAGGGAAAACTGGTCCAAACCACCCCCGATGTTTACATGCTGGTGACTACGGAACAGGGCTCAGAAAGAGAAGGGTTAATGCACGAGTCCCACTACGCTCTCCTTGCGACCAGCCTGCATTCAGTCCAGCAATTAGACAACTTGGAACAGACTCCAGTTACTGCTATCCAGGGCTTGAAGTGTTATTTCTCAATAACCCTGGAGCATGTAAACAGGTCACACGCACTACGAGGTACTACTATAGGAGCGTTTCATGCTTGCAATCTGTGTAGAGAATACAGTTAAATTAAACCCAGTTGCCCAGGAAAGTGATCAATATTTCCCACAATATGAGCATGCCTGTTTCTGTTAGGTTGGTATCTGAAAAAAAAAAAAAAAAATGGGGCACTTGGATGGGGCTGCTTCTGCAGAGTTCTCAGGAAGTGAACAAAATTCCACTCTGAGCCCCTTTCAGATAACCCCCGAGGTCAGGGTTACCAAGCGACAGAAATATTAACACGAATTTTGCCATGGTATTCCCCCCCACAGGGGCCAAAAAACCGCTGACGCTGGCTTGCACCTGTCTGACAATTTTTCTCCCATTTAACGGCACCGTCCATGAGGCTTCAGCTCCAAACTTCATCTGCTTCTGTCTAACACTACAGCAGCTTGTTTTCACAGCAAAGATTAGCTCCAGTCAGCACAGTTCAGTTACGCTACAGTGTTCAAGAGAAACTGCGAAAGGACCTGTGATGATTCAGACTTTTCTTACCACCTTATGCTACTCCAGGGAAACAGAGGAAGGTGAAAATCAGCCTTACCAGGCTTCAGAGAACGGGGGGCAGGGGGAAGGAGACTGGGTATTCTTATCTCACCACCTTGAATTTTCACTCTTTTCACCCCACTCAAGCCAGCGAAGCAAATACTCAGGGGATTTCTTTCTTTTGCGCCCATGCTTTCAAATGCAATGTTGTAATCTCTTGGAGTACCCGCATCCCCAGGGAGAACGGAGCAGCCGGTTGATTTTGTAACCCACGTAGTAAAAGCTTAACCAGCACTTGGCCAAAAAAACACCTCCCAGCACAACCGCGCGGAGGGGAACAAGAAGGTGACGGCTTTCGGGGTGGCAGCAAGGATCCGAATCAGTGATTCCAGTTCAGCTTGCTAGGCCAAATACTTTACTAAAGCCTCTCTGTCCGTAATGATTAATTTTCTCCTGGTTTTTGACAAATTATTCCTGCCTTGAACTGCAGTTTAGCAGGTCATTAAGCTACTACTGGTCCTTAGAATTCTTTAACAGGGATGCATAGTGAATGGGGCAATGCTGGCAGCTAAATATATATTTTGTTTATGGTAATTTAGAAGGGAAAGAAGCTAAGGAAAACAAAAGCAAAAAGACTCTGTTGTACTTTTCCAGCTTAAGACTAAAATAGGCTGAATAGAAATACATGGAAATGCAACAAAAGCTGAAGGGAATGTAAACGTAACCATAGTCTGTATTAAAATGAGTATTAAAAAGTAACATGACCACTTCTCTTTAAAAAAGAAATCACAAGGGAAATTGAAGACTACAGTTCTCACAGTAAAATTAGCATTTCTGTGCACAAAGCACTGTCTTCCTGTATTTCACGATATCTTTTAACAATTTCACAATGCATGCAAACCCAAGGCATTTCAACATGACTTACTTCAAAAGCTACTTTTCTGCTACTCTACCAGGCTGGGCTCAAGAGTTAGAGAGTATCAGAAACTTTACCTTCTACCTCAGCCAACATCAAAAGTATGTTTTGCTGCAGCCATTATGTTAACTGGAAATACTTTGGTCTCTACAGCACGAGAGAAGACAGCCTTGTCTTGAAAAGATAAAGGCTGCGTTTCTAGAAGCCATATATAGATAGCATCAGCACGCTGTCAAGGCTTTGAGCCTAACAGGCTGCTTTTGACAGTTTTCTTCTGTGTTTAAAAAAAAACAGAACCAGCAAGGGTGAATTATTTGTTGGTTTTCTGGACTTGCTTTAGCTTGCCAAAACCACCGAGACTATCAGAAGCTGGGTTAGCCCAGACCAAGCAGAAGCAGCGATGTTTCAAGTCCTCGCACTATCGTGCTTTTTAATGTATTGGACCACCTCATGGTTTTGTTCTCCATCCTTTTGGGCATATTACATGAATATTGGGAAGATGCTCCACGATCATGGACAGACTGGCTTCTTATGAAGTGTGCAGGCCACCGCTTTGTGAAAGAAGCACCCGATTTCCAGCACGCATCGTAGCCAGGTTTGAAAGACTTCTCGGACAAGGGCTCTAAGTGCATGCTAGATGAATGTTATGAGCTATACCACCCAGCCTAGAGTCCATAAAAACCCCTGCACATGCCTGTGTTTAGACACAAATTCTAACCTGACATTTAACTAGCCTATCAGGACTATTTTCCAAGGCCAGAGGGGGAAAAAAAACAGGTAGCCGCTGCTGTAGAAGAAGCACAAGCAGAAAGCGTTACTCGCAGAAACTCTATAGGAAGCGCTGGGATTCTCAACCTCCAAATCTACCAAAGCTCTCACTTCAGTGGAGAACAATTGCACCTGGGTTTAATCTTTTTGACTAAAAAAAAAAAAAACAACAAAAAAAACCCCACCACAGTTAAAGCAAATCTAGGAGGAAAAGAAAAGTTGTGTTTCTGCCTCATTGTTCTTCAGGATGCCAAGATGATCTGGATGTTGTGACTTGGTTTCTATACTTGATCCGCCCACTATAAATGCAGATACTTTCTAGGCTGGAAAATTAAAAGAAATAGTGAAGGATTAAGATCAGAAGCTGTGTCAGAGTTCAGCTTTTAAGAGAGAAGACTACTGTAGGGAAACAGAGCCATAACCAGGGAAAATCTGAAAGGGCTTTGTTGTAAATAGTAAAAGGAAAGCAATGCCAATAAACTCCTCACCCACGAGTTCAGAAAAAGTCATGCAGAAATAAAAATGCAAAACACCGAAACAATTAATGCTGTGAGGAAGAGAGGTTATAAAGCTGGTTTCCTGTACCTCTGTGGTTGATTATCCTGCATTTAAGAAGGTGCAGGTTCTGACCAGAGGTTTTAATAAAGTGAGAGCAATATTCTGGCAGAGAACACAGCTGAGCTTGTGGTACAGCTTTCTCCTTGGGAGGACAATATATGGGTCTCTCTCTTCTTTCTGTCCATACGTTTTCCATTAAGTTCATAGAAAACTCCGTATCTTTTATGAACCTAGACCTCTGTCCTATTTGGCTGAAACTTGCCCGTAGGTTTAAAAACTCTCTTGGGGGAGAGGGTGGAAAACAACTTGAACATAGAAGAAAAGTTAGGCTAAAAACCCATTAAAGACTAGAAAGAAAACTGAAGGACAAAATAAGTTTCAATAACCTTTACACAGTCAGTGGATTTTCTGTCTTGATTGACACTCATGAGAAATAGCCCCTCATTTCAACTGCGTTAGCCATAGTATATGAAGAGGAAGGAGGAAAAGGATTCAAAGCCCTCCAACAGCAGCAATGCGGGGAATCCTTACACGAGCTCAGGAAGCTCGCCCTGAGGTGGATCAGCCCTGAAGACGATGACCGCCAGCATGCTCGAGAAACACCAGCTACACTGCAAATTGCGGGGCCTCGAATTCCAAGGCAGCGAAACGCAGCTTCAAATTCCCTTCAGGAAAAACAGAGCATGGAAAAAGAAGCTTAGGGAAAATGCTGAAACATGAGGCGCCGTTCTGGAGGAAGAGCAGTAGGTCCTCGCTGTGCAGAAAGGGGAAAAAATACTCCCACGGCACAAACAGCTGCTGAAAAAGCTGGTAAGGACTAAGAAGCACTGCAGAAACAGAGAGAATACCCAAAGATAACCAAATTTTGCAGGAAAACCACAAAGGAGCGATAACTAATTACGCTATTCACTAACCTCAACAGATTACAGTTCCAGTGAGATTACATACTAGGGAAGAACCCGCTAGTAAGTAAGCGCTAGCTAAAAAAAGAAAGGAAAAACCCATTTTCATATTTTCAAAGTACAGATCATCCCATGGCAGCCACACAGGGAGGGGGAAAAACCAAAGGAGAAAAAAATCCTTACTGTGAAAAAACGATAAAGCCTTATATTTAGCACAGAGTTACAAAACGTTAACATTTGGGGGATTTAAGCCAGCTGAGCAGTTTGCACATCACAGACAGAAGGTAGTCAGTAAAGGACAAAGCTTGTCCATAAGGCATAGGAATCATCTGTAAAGTAAAAGTGCTTTAATCGGATTATTAAGACATCTCCACCGTTTTTACACACAAAGGCCTGAAATCAATTGGGTAACACAAGGCTCATCAGCTGAGCAGAGCTCCGAGAAGTGTGAAGGCACTCAGCCAACAGCCCGTACCTTTTGAGAGAAAAAACCCCAGTGCCTAAACTGGTTTTCCTCACTAGCTTTTCAAGGCTTTGTCAGAAAAGCACAAAAGAAAACATGTAAGAGGATTTTATAAGAACAAATCAGTAAGAAGAAATTTTGCTTTCAAAGTTCATCTGGGTTTTTTTTTTTTTTTTGAACTCAAGGAGTGCTAACAGCAAATCTGACTACATTAAGCCCTCGGACACACAAAACCGCACGCCCTGCCATCATCCATTTAAAAATCTCACCCCTGAACTTCCAGGAACTGGCAAAAACTACTAATTGGCCCTCCTAATAACAGAGCTGGGAACCATTGGGCAAATTCAGAGATAGAGTGGAAGTTTTTCTGCCCTTGGGGTCTTAGGCCCAAGAGCCTGCGGGAAGACTGTTATTTCTATCAGACGCAGCTACAGCTCATGTGACACTGTTCCTGGTGAAAAACTACAAGTTATAATACATATGGAATTCAGGATGAACTCATAACACACTTGGAAAGTCTGTCAGTTGTCATATTCTCTATTTCCTTGCGCAGCTACTGTTCCTTGCCCTCCCCTATTTTCAGTTTTCCAAACAAAGCCAAAATGCTTAAAATACAGAACAGCAGCATAAAGCTCTGTTTAAAAAAAAAAAAAAAAAAGTTTTCAACAAAAAAAAATGTAGGGAAGGCAATTAAAGAGCTGAAGAGGTATTGGTGTTTCCATGGCAATCTGGCAGAGCTCGCGTCTTCTCCAAAGTCTTCCGTCATTCTCCAGCACTAAATCTTTATTAATTTGAATGTTAAGCAATGTGTGCCTGTGCAGAAACGCCGGCCCCGCCGCTTGTGCCGAGCATCGCTTCCGCAGCCCCTCCAGGCTGATGTCGGAGAAACGAGATGAAGAACTTGCTGTGCGGAACAAACAGCAGACGCCTGTGCCATTGTGAGATACAAAGCGCTTTTTTCATCCTCGTAGCAGTCTAAAAAAAGGACTTGTGCCCTAGGAACAGACTATTTTCCAAACAGAACGAATGATTATTTCTGCAGCTCTCAGATGACCGTGTTTAGAAGCATATAAGCACTGTTTCTTCTCGATGGGCACTGACAGCCCTTGACTTCTGTTGGCAAGATGATTTCAGAGTGAATTCATAGAAACAAAGAATATAACTACAAAATGACTTTTTAAACACGGATGCTTAGGGAAGCTCTTCACTCCCCCATCATGGATGATATTTCCCTAGCGTGCCCCAAAGGAAGGGTGAGAATTAATAATCACGGTATCATTCCTCGGCTTTGCAGTCATTAGGCAAGAGTACAAACTCAAAGGAAACTACGTGACATCTGAAGTTACAAATTGTGGCCGTTGGGAATTTTACCTAACAGCAAAATCAAAGTCGGGAAGAAACATGTTGCCAGAGTCCCCCTGCTTCTCCTTCACCTACTGCTTGTCCTGGCTTCAAGCCCCAGCCGCTCATCCACCCACCCCCTCACAGCACAGGCACCGGTTTTGAAAATGGGAGAAGCTGGAGAACAGGACCAGAGCACATATTGAAGAGAATTACTCACTTATTACAACAGCTGCAAGACACCTAAAAAAAAGGGAGGGAGGGAAATAGCCATGGAAGCCAACAAAAACCCAACCCACCCATTGTACGAGAGTCAAATGCCAAACGCCACCAGAGGCGTAAGTCCTCTTTTCCCAAGGATTCAAGTCCTGAGAATGTCGGCGAGAAGACCTTCACGTCTTTCTAATCTGACTAAGTGATGCCCTGCAGGAAGTGATGCAAGTTTGCCAGATTCTCATCATGCTCCCTTTTGAAAGTCTAAATCAGCATCTTTGATAAGAACGAATTCGACAGACAGTAGCACCTTCAGAAGATCGAGTAAAACTTGCTCTTCCGTAAGCAAATCCTTATCAAGCAGGACCGGCATCATCAGCGTTATCTAAAGTCCTCAAAAGTTTCACTGTTTGAAGATGATCTCAAACTGTGGTCCACATCAGCGCTGCTCTACATTAAAAACGTCTTGCAGCCTGTTAGAAGGACGCACTGATGGTCAACGGCGATCTGGTGAAACCGGGCTTAGCAAAACCTGAGAGTTAATAATGACGGTTAATAATGACTGTGTCCAGTTCTGGGCTCCCCGGTTCAAGAAGGACAGCGAACTGCTGGAGAGGGGACAGCAAAGGGCTACCAAGATGAAGAAGGGACTGGAACACCTCTCTTATGAAGAAAGGCTGAGGGATTTGCGTCTTTTCAGTCTGGAAAAAAGACGACTGAGGGGGGATCTTATCCATGCTTATCAATACTGAAAGGGTGGGTGTCAGGAGGATGGGGCCAGGCTCTTCTCAGTGACACCCAGGGACAGGACAAGGGGTAACAGGCACAAACTTGACCATAGGAAGTTCCATCTCAATATGAGGAGGAACTTCTTTCCTTTGAGGGTGGCAGAGCCCTGGCACAGGCTGCCCAGAGAGGTGCTGGAGTCTCCGTCTCTGGAGACACTCCAAACCTGCCTGGACGCGTTCCTGTGCCACCTGCTCTGGGTGAACCTGCTCCGGCAGGGGGTTGGGACCAGATGATCCCCAGAGGTCCCTTCCAACCCTACGATTCTGTGATTAGGGCAGGCTTTTACCCACAAGGACTCCTGCTTCACCCACTGCGGATCAGAAGAGGAGCAAATCGTTCACAGCAATTATCGGGAGAAGATCCCGAGGTGTTGCCGCCCCACCCCAGCTTACTGCAGCTTCCACCGCAGCCTTGTGCGAAACTAAACGGCCCAACTGGAAAAGCCAGTTGCTGCACCACTGGGCTTGCATGATGAGGCAGAGTTGAGTCGTCCAAACCATAGAGCTGGGTGCATCCAGAAGCCTCCTATTTATTGACCAAGAGGGATGACGTCAGATACCTGCCCTCTCTTGCACAAGAGCATCGAGGCAGTTGAATATGCAACCTGAAAAATACCCTTTCGGTGACTTCACCTCTCCCTTTCCCATTAATTCCAGCCACAGCTCTCGCTCTCAAGAACCAGATGTGGGTCAATATTCTCACGAACAACAGGAGGCATTTTCAGTCCAGATTTGTCACCTCTGGCGACCAGCCTTTGTTTAGCACTGGGAAGGGATTTCACCCACAAGGCCAAAAAACCTCTAAGCATGGGAGGACCTCAACCTCCGTGCCCAGGCAAGTGACAACAAGCGATATCACAGCTACTTCTCCTCTCAGGCCCTGTCCAAGAAGGAACTCGGATTATTAGCAACATCATTAGCAATAAGCTGATAAGTTGCTGCTACAAAGCTACATCTTAGCCAAGCGGCCACGACATCTAGTCTTTGCAAAAAATAGCATTTTGCCGTCTTACTGGGCTGTGTAAGCCACTTCCAGAAATAACAGTCCTACCATGCACCACACCTCTACCCTACCAAGAAAACGCATTTCTGAATCTATAAGACACCTACCCTTCAAAGGTCCTTTATTTTTGCAGCCCCTTTTGAGAAAAGCTAGCCAAAACACATTGACGAAATAGATTTAGTTGGGTTTGTGTTGGTTTTTTTTTTTTTAAATCCAACCATTTTCTTGCAACATATTGGTAAAACCAAGCAAGTCAGATTTCAGAAAGGGTTACTGGCGGGGGGGGGCGGAACCAAAACCAAAAAACAAACCAAGAACAAGACCCACAACCAATATTTCTCCCAGGAGACAAAAAATGACCATTTCAATGACAAACCAGACAGATAGATTGATTAACCTGACTATGTTGTATCCAAAACAGCGGTAGCGGTCAAAACTCCACAGCCAAGAGCTTCCACACCTAACCAAACAATACTAAAGCATAAAATCACTGAAATTCTCAGTGTCTCGCTCGGTCATGCACTGAACAATTTCCACTACCAACTTTCTCCCGTGGCCACACGGGGTGACACTCCCGAGTCGCTCTGTGACTCTTCATGAGCCACCTGAAGAGCCACCCGGCCTCTCTGGAGCCAAAAGGGAGAAAGAATGAGGAGCGAGGAGACACATAAGCAATCAATGACCGCAGGTCCTCCACAGCTTTAATGTGCTGCAGGGCTGCACACACCGTTCTCCGGGAGCTGCGAAAGGCACAAAATCCATCGGAACCCAACAGTTAAGGCCATGGACCGCGTTCCCCAGCTGGAAAACATATTGCAAATGCCAACGCGCAGCAGTGACGAAGAGCAGCCGTTCCTTCGGATGCGCGCACACAGGGCTCCATCGCGCCTGAACCGATTAACAGTTAGAGGACGGGGATACAGAGAAATTCCTTCTCTGTGCACAGGTATTCCCTCAACAAAGCGGCTGGAAGGAACACGGCGCATCGGCATTCCAGGGGACGGGAAACAGCAAACCGTTCTGCCCCGTGTTTTGAAACCAAAAAAAAAAAAAAAAGAGAAAAATAAAAACCTCGGGCGCCCAAGCCGCTCCTTGCACCGGCGTCGCCAGCGAGCCCTGCCACTCCAGGCACGACTTCCATGTCACTTTGTCACTTTTCTGCTACGCGTAGTCTCCCACAGGAGACCGGCGCCCCACGGGAGACACCCCCCCCACGGCGTTCCGCGCCCCGGGCCGCCCCGCAGCACCCCCCAGCGCGGGCCCGGCTCAGCGTGGGGTCCCGGCGGGGCCCCCCATCCCCCCCCCCGCCGTGACACCCCACGCACGGCCTCCCCCCCACACACCCGCGCCCCCAAGGGAGGAAGGTGACACGGCCGCCGTCCCGTTGGAAGCGGCGTCGGGAGAGAGGGGCCGGTCCTCCCCCGCGGCTCCGGGCAGCCCCTCAGCCCCGCCGCCCACGCACCGCCTCACCCCCCGCGGGCCCCCGCAGCCCCTCGGCGCCGTTCTTCCCCCTGCTCCCGCCCCCAACTCGGCACTCACCGGCCGCGGGGTCGGCGCGGCTGAGCACGGCCAGCACCAGGCCGAGGAGGGCAGCGAACGCTGGCCCCGCTCCGCGGGCCATGGCCACGGCCGCTCCCGCCGCCACTCGCACGGCACGGCGCGGCGCGGCGCGACGCGAGGCGGAGGGATCTGCCGGCCTCCGATGGCGCCTGCGGCCGCCCCGCGCGGAGGGACACGGGCCGAGACGCACCACCCCCGCTTCCCTCCGCCGCGCCGCCCGCCACGCCCCGCCCTACACTGCCCCGCCCGCCGCCAGGGGGCGCCCCTCCGGGACCGCGAGGGGGGACGGGACAGGGACGGGGACAGGGACGGGGGGAAGGTGGCAGTGCAGATGGAGGGGTGGAGGGATGGAGGACACAGCCGTCACGCTGCTGTGGGGTGAAGCATGGAGGGGTGGAGAGGTGGAGGGATGGAGGAGTGGAGGGGTGAAGGGGTCGAGGGATGGAGGGGTGGAGAGGTGGAAGGATGGAGGGATGGAGGGGGTGGTGGGATGGAGGGATGGAGGAGTGAAGGGGTGGAGGACACAGCCATCACACTGCTGTGGGGTCAGGCATGGTGGGATTGAGAGATGGAGGGATGGAGAGGTGGAGGGATGGAGGAGTGGAGGGATGGAGAGGTGGAGGGGTGGCGGGATGGAGGGGTGGAGAGATGGAGGGGTGGACGGATGGAGGGGTGGAAGCATGGAGGACACAGCCATCACACTGCTGTGGGGTGAGGCATGCTGGGATGGAGGGGTGGTGGGACGGAGAGGTGGAGGGATGGAGGACACAGCCATCACACTGCTGTGGGGCGAGGCGTGGTGGGGTAGAGAGATGGAGGGTTGGAGGGGATGGAGGGGTGAATGGATGGAGGGATGGAGGGGATAGAAGGGTGGAGGGATGGAGGGGTAGAGAGATGTAGAGATGGAGGGATAGAGGGATGGAGGGGTGGAGAGGTGGTGGGATGGAGGGGTGGAGGGATGGAAGAAGTATAGAGGGGTGGAAGGATGGAAGAAGGATGGAGGGATGGAGGACACAGCCATGACGCTGCTGTGGGGTGGTGGCAGTGGTGGCAGGGCGAGCTCACTGCCCCATGGCGCGGCCCCACAGCTCTGCCCCACAGCAGCTCGTGCTGCAAAAGCCCAGGAGGACAGATTCCTGTGGAGGGGGCAGTCTCGGGAGAGCAGTGGGCCCTCGAGATTCCCCCCGCCCAGTGCTCAGCCATCATTTCAAGCGCTAAAAATCCCTTCTGCCCTGGCTGCAGCTCCCCACAGACTGAGAGCCCTTTGTGTGCGGGGCTGGCGGGGCAGCCTGGCCGGTGAAGGCAGGATTGTGCCGTGTTCGGGGGAGGGGGGGGGGGTGGAGGGGGTGGGCAATGAATAAATCTCCCTGTTTTGTGCCTGTAATTCGCCAGATCCTGGAGCGTGGAGCTGGATGGTCAGTGCCTGGTCACCAAGATGATTTTTCCAGGTGTGCCAATGCAGCCTGGGTGACGAATCCCCCACCGTCCTGCCAGAGATTCCCATCGCTGCTCCGACAGCCGCTGGCAGGCAGACGATGGTGCTCCTCCTGGCACATTTTCCTCCCCGCAGCTCCTCGCCTGCCGAGGTGGAGGCCAGACCCTCAGCACGCCCAAAATTTTCCACTTATAAACTTATAGGTGGCAGCAATCAGTGCTTTTAAAAAAAAAATTATCATGAAGCCAAGCTGGGGGTCGAGGAGGGACAGGCAGGAATGTGCCTGGAACAGGCAGGGCTTGGGGCTGCTCTCCCTAATGCAGCTAATTCAGGGGGAATCCTGGTGTTTCACCCAAAGCTGTCATTCCCAGCTCCCCCCGGTGCTGAGCATCACTCATTATCCCTCACCTCAAAGCAGCCCAGTCCTCCATCCTCTGCATTTCACTTCACCTGAGCACAAGGCACCGACCCCCAGCATGGGGACAGCATCCGCGGCGCCCCAGCGCAGCTCTGGGAAGCTGCCATGAGGGCAACCAGCTCCACCTGACAAAGTGGGGCTCCAGGGGGAATCCAGCCCTGATGAGGGAAGGTGTCGCTTGGCTCCCGTGGGTCTGGGGAACCTGCTGATTGCTGCCATCTCCCCACTCTAACCCTGCTCTCGTAGGTGGACGTGGGCTTGGGTTCCCACGGGGAAGAGCATCCCGCGGCAGCTCTGTCAGGCAGAGAAAGGGGGTGGGAGCAGCCCCCAGCAGGTCCTCTACGTGGTAGAGGCTTGAAGGGGCCCGACCTGGATGGGCAGTGTGGGTTTTGCAGTGGGGGAGCTGAGGACTGAGCTACCCGTGGTTGCCCTGGCCAGGTGGGTGGCCCATGCCAGGAGGGAACACGCAGGGCAGGGTGGGAAGGGGACAGGGCCAGTTGCCCCTCTGCGTCCCCCTGGCAAAGCTCCTCAGTTCCTTCCCCACCATCCCCATGGGTCTGTCTCATTAAGCAATAAGCTGTTTGCAGAGGAATTCAAAATGTGTCACAGCATTGCTTCATCTTACGCACCCCGTCACAGTCCCACTAACAACACCATATGCAAATCAGTGAAGGTTCATCACACAGAGCACCCACTGGCAGAAGAGACCCTCCAGCCCTACTACGCACCATTTCCCACCCAGTTTCCCACTCAGAGGTGACCAGTGCTGGAAATGGAGGGCTCTGGCAAGGGTTTCCATAAGTTCCAGCTGGCTTCCCCCATGCTTTGCTCTGCTTTTCCCATGGAGTGTCTTGCTTGTGTGCAGGAGCTGAGCTCTGGCCTTCCTGGGGTGGTGGAGGTGGGCAGGGTGCTGGACAGGGTGGTGAGCCAGATGACGGATGGGGTGGTGGGCAGGGTGGTGGACGGGATTGTGGGCAGGGTGGTGGGCAGGGTGGTGGAGAGGATGATAGACAGGGTGGCGGGCAGGGTGATGGACAGGGTGGTGGAGAGGATGATGGACAGGGTGGCGGGCAGGGTGATGGACAGGGTGGCAGGCAGGGTAGCGGGCCAGATGATGGACAGGGTGGTGGGCCAGATGATGGACAGGGTGGCGGGCAGGGTGATGGGCAGGGTGGCAGGCAGGGTGGTGGGCCAGATGATGGACAGGGTGGCGGGCAGGGTGATGGACAGGGTGGCGGGCAGGGTGGTGGGCCAGATGATGGACAGGGCAGTGGACAGGGTGATGGACAGGGTGGTGGGCCAGATGGTGGACAAGGTGGTGGACTGGATGGTGGGCAGGGTGATGGGCAGGGTGATGGGCAGGGTGGTAGGCAGGGTGCTGGTGCCTGGCAGAGGGCTGGGTGTGCTCCAGCGCTGGAAGCGATGCCAGCTGAGGGATTAGGAGAGCTGAACAGACTCCATATCCACAGGATCGCTCGTTAAAGGGCCCCGGCAATTAGGGAAATCCTGGCACTTTGGCTGACAAAGGCAGGGAGATCAAGACCTCTCTGCGGCTCCACGTCAGGAGTCTCACGCCACGATGATTTTGGTTGCCTGCCCCACAAGAGCACCCATTTTGGTCCCAACGTGTGCAGACCGCTCTCAGCCCAAGTGCTTCTCAGGTTTCCTGCCCCACTGCTTCAAAGCCAGCCCCGTGTGCCATCCCTTGAGCTGTCACCGGCGGTGGCAGCATTTGGGTCCCCCCAGTTCAGCAGGGACCTCCCGGGTGATGCTGAGGGGCTGATCTCTGCCTGCAGACGGCATGGCTGCCTGTGACAGTGGGGGGAAGGCATCCTGCTCCCTGCGGGGAGGAAGCCCACGGGGATGGCACCCACTTCCCCACATCCCCTGTGGCTCTGCAACCGGCGTGGGGGACACGCTGCCAGGCAAAGATGCCCAGGGGCTCTGCCGTGCCCTCCCCACAGAAGGCAAAACATATTTAAACAGTCCAAGGTGTTTTTTGGGGGGGGTCTGTGCACTCTCAGCGAGCGGCGTAGTACTTCTCTGTCCCTCACCTTGGAGTTTCACCAGCTTCACCAGCTTTGCAGCAGCTCTTTCAGAATAAAGGGTGTTTTCTTGCAATAACCTTTCAGTGACATTTCTGGCCGTTCGGGCAGTCAAACCTCAGCCCAGCCCACACCCAAACGCCCGCCTGGCGTCAGGCCCAGCGTTTTACACACCCAGATAAACGTTGCCTCGTTTTTACCTGCCCCCGGTTTGGGGGTCCCTTGGGATGTGCCCGAGTCGTATATCCCAGCTTTCTCTTTGGCAGACAGGAGAGCTGGAACCCCGGTAAAATGGAAGCTGAGGGTATTTCAGAGTTGCAAGACGTCAGCAGCCAAGAGGCTTAAGAAGAAACGGGAGGGAGAGAGGCTTCCAACAAAATCCCCGGGGCTGGCAGCCTTGTGCTCGCGCCACAAATAGCTTGTCCTGTGGCTCGTCTGCTAACCCTTAGCGTTCACATGACTTGGCTTACGCCGCGATTGCCTTACCTGCCAGCCAGTCTCCTCTTAACAAGAAAGAGAGAAGTGCAAAGGCATTCCCGCCTCAGGCCCTGCAGGAATGTGTCCTGAGCCGCCTCGGCTGCTCCGCTTAATCCCCCTAGGGAATTCGTACCCTCTGCCTTCCCCGCCGCCGCCGAGGAGGAAGGAGCAGCAGAGACCATGTGTGATGAACTGACCACAGCCTCCCGCTCCCCATCCTCTGTGCCACGCTGGGGGAGGAGGGGGAGAAAATCGGGAGTGAAGTTAGGGCTGGGAAGAAGGGAGGAGTGGGTGGAAGGTGTTTTAAGATTTATTTTTTATTTCCCATTATCCTCCTCTGAATCAATCGGTAATAAATTAAACTAGTTTCCCCGAGTCAAGTCGGCTTTGCCCGTGACGGTAGTTGGTGAGTGATCTCTCCTTGCCCTTACCTCAACCCGTGAGCCTTTCCTTGCATTTTCTCTCCTCCACCCAGCTGAGGAGGGGGAGCGATAGAGGAGCTTTGGTGGGCACCTGGCATCCAGCCCGGGTCAAGCCACCACAGGGCAGGCTGCCATCGCAGCTGTGACGGGCTTGTGGCCGTGCATAGGGGACGCGCAGCTCCAGGAAAGGTCCCGGGGTGCCACACACCCCCCAGGTTCTGCGGGGTCCAGCACCACGGGGACCCACACAGAGGACTTGGGGTCACCATGGCTCCAGCAAACATGTTTAGTTCCACTCCTCTGTGCAAATCCTGTGTCTGCTGCCATTTTTGGGAGGTCCCGGTGGCAGCTGATGGGGAGGGTGCGCTTTCTGCTCTGGGTGCTGTGCTGTGATGGGACTGGGGAGTCCCTTTTCCAGCGAGTGATGTGCCAGGGGAGCGGAGGGTACCGGGATGGCCTGGGAGCAGCCAGGGAGCACCTGCAGGACTGGGGTGCTGCTGGCGGGGAGGCTGGGAGAAGAAAAACATTAAAAAAAAAAAAAACGCAATGACAGAGGAAACAGGTTTATCGTCTCTCTGCAAGAGCGTCGGTACCCAGCCGCAGGGGTTTTTCAGAGCCATGAGTCAAAATCATGCTGGGCTCCTCCCGGCAGCCCGGAGAAAGCCCCGTGGCAGGAGTCCGGCAGCCCCGCCAGGGTGGGCACGGGAAGCGGGGACTCCCCAGCTTCTGCTTTATCCCCAAATCGGGTTTGGGAGCGCAGGCATGACCGCAGCCAGACGGGAGCAGCCGCATGGGACACTGCAGGGCTTGGTGCTGTGGGCACGGCTCCCCAGCAGACCCCAGGGTGCACCCACAGGGGACCCAAAGGGTCCCCAAGAAGGGGGACAGGCTGGGAAGGGAGGTGGCATGGCTGCCCCGGGAAGCAGAGCCGGGGATGTGCGTGGGCAGCTGGGTGGGAGGCGGTGCAGGAAGCACGGGCAGAGCATCCGCGGCGGAGGGGTTGTACCCCACCTCTCCCCGGTGCTGGACACAGGGGCTCAGGAGCCGCCAGACCCCCAGGGACACCCAAAAGGGGTCAGCTCTGGGGGGTGAATGGGGATGGAGCGAGGAGGGGGCCAGGTGGGTGCCCCCCGTCCTGCCCTGGGGCTTGCTGAGTGCTCAGGGCTGGGGACCAGCCCAGCTGCGTCACCCCGGATGGCGGGGGCGGGAGGATTCAGGGGTGCCCTGGGACAGGACACGGCCCCGACTGAGGCCTGTGTGAGGGAGCTGGTCCCAGCAGCCACCAGCCTGTGGCCAGCCGCCAAGCCCAGCACCCCTCCACCTGAAAAGCCTTCATTTTCAGGCAGCAGAAAGTCGACATCCTCCTTCCCAGAAGGTCAGCTCGGCAGCACCGCAGCACAGCAAACCCTAAGAGGGGGGAGGCGACCTTCTGAGCCCCCCAGCTTGGCTCTGCGGGGCATCCTTCCCTGTCCCCGGTGGGAGGGAGAGCCCCCCAGAGAGGCAGAGCTGCTGTGGCCCCATGGCAGCCCCCCAGGGAGGTAGGACAAGGACCAGGGCGCTCGAAGGCTGAACCCCAAGCCCTACCGCCCTGGCCAACGCTGCGCAGGCAGTTACCCAGCACCGTGTGCCCTGGGCAAGCACTTACCCTGCCCAGGGACGCTGTCACAGCCCTCTGCACCGCTGGCGTGTTCACTCATGGCGAAGCAGCTGCCAGAAACCACCCGGGGTCAAACCACTCCCGGGGCCTCAGAGGGAAAGATGCTGAAAGTGGGGGTTTTTTTCTCGAAACCTGCCCGAAAAAGGGGTTTGTGAGCTCGAGGAGCTGGTTCAAAGCAGGGCGAGCAGCTGGTGCCCGAGTAAACGCAGAAACCAAAACCCTGCAGCGCCCGAGCGGCTGCTCCCCAGAGGGGTGACGGTGCAGAGCACAGCCACAGCCCCTGCCAGGTGGGATCCGCTTTGTATTTGTCACCACGGCCGGACCACCCTGCCAGCCTTCACCGCTCCGCTGCACTCTTCTTCTCCCACCCACAGCAGGTTTGGCATCGCCCAGGAACCAGCTCTGCCGGTCCGCTCTCGCCGCTTCATTTTTCAGACGCCCGGGGGAAAAAAACCCCCGCCACCCAGCACCGGCATGCCCAGCGCAGCCCTGCGATGGGCCAGGGTGGACACGGCCACGCACAGTGCCCCCAACAGTCATCCCAGCGCCGTGAACACAGGGACACCCGGGGTGACCTGAGCTGAGCAGTGATAGCAGCAAGCACAGCCAAAACTGACAGCTTTTCTGAGAGATCGCGCTTGCGACGAGGCTTGTCACCTCTGCGCTGGGCAGAGCAGGACCCAAGGCACCTCGGGAGCTGCTTTTAGCACCCCCTTTTCCTTTTCACCCTGCCGCTCTCTGCCTGTACCCCATGCCAAGGGTTTCCCAGCAGCAACGGGCACGCCGCGGGGCCGGGGAGAGCCCGGCTCTCCCCCCCTCACCCTCACAGCTCAGGTGCTGCAGAGGTGCCAGGACTTTGCTTTGCTCCCCGGTCATGCTTCCCGCTCTGCTCCACACATGCCGGGCGCGGGACAGAAATCCTCAGCCTCCGCCGGGATGAGGGGACAAGTCACAGAGACCGCGGGGACACCTGTCGGGGGGACCCAGCAGGCAAAGGCTGCTCCAGAGCCTGCAGAGGCAGAGGGGCTGCTCAGAAAGAGCCATGAGATAGGTGTTGGGTAGGAGGTGACTCAGGCCCTGCTGGGAAGCGTCACCCTCCAGCCCAGCGGCAGTGCCCCGGCGGCATGACAGGACGAGGCCAGGCGGCACAGCCTTCATGGCACGGCCCGGGAGCCCTGGCAGACAGATCCCTGGGTTCATGGGGATGCAGCCCATGCCCAGCGAGGCTGCGGGTCTTTGGGGACACCAGGGCATTGGAACGAGGTGGGGGAGCCCTCAGGAAGAGCCGCCTTGGGCTCCCCAGCACTGGGCATGGCTCCGTGCAGGCACCAGCTCCATGCGGGCACTGCCATCTGCAGGCAGCAGCTTCGGGGCCACCTCTGGGCTTCTCCCAGCACCCGAGTGAGCAGCAGCCACCCACCATGGTCACCCACAACCCAACACTCACCACTACTGCTGCACGCCGGGGCAGGGAGCCACCTCCCTGAGCCACCGGGTGCTCGCAAGCTGTCGGCCGACGCATGGAGAAACCAGCCATGGCTTCTCCTCCCCCCTGCCCTGAGCAGCCCGTCAGGAGCAACTAACCTCAAGCCTGGCTGCCGAGGAGGTGCAGACAACCCCCAGCCTACACCTCCCTCGCACAGAACATCACCAGGGCCTCTGCCCTGTGCGAGGGAGGAAAAGGGACTTACTATTTCGAGCACAGCGAGGGAGTTGCTTGTGAAGCACTCCCTGGAGCCCTGTGTTGTCTTCCTTGCCTTTCTCCTTAGGCAACAGCATTTTTACACTCCAGGGGACACAAACCCCACTCCCGGTTTGTTCTGTTTCATGTGTGCCCCACGTGAACAAGCATCACCACAGAACCATCCCCATAAAAAGCTGCCCAAGTGCCCACGAGGCTCTGCCCGCGCTGAGGAGGCTGCTTGCCTGCATCCAACAGGCAGAGACCCCTCTTACGACCAAAGTACCATCTTTTTGCCAGGGAATGGCCAAACTAGTTTTTTTTCCAACTAGTTCTGCTTCCAAAAAGGAGCCCTTAGCCCAGGTGGCTTCAGCTATGGGGCCTTTCCCCTCTTGTGTCCCTGGAAACCTTTTTTGTCTGGAAAAAAGACAACTGGCAGGGGATCTTATCACCACTTATTAATACTGAAAGGGGGGGTGTCAGGAGGATGGGGCCAGGCTCTTCTCAGTGACACCCAGCGACAGGACAAGGGGTAACAGGCACAAACTTGGCCATAGGAAGTTCCATCTCAACGTGAGGAGGAACTTCTTTCCTTTGAGGGTGGCAGAGCCCTGGCACAGGCTGCCCAGAGAGGTGCTGGAGTCTCCGTCTCTGGAGACATTCCAAACCCGCCTGGACGCGTTCCTGTGCCACCTGCTCTGGGTGACCCTGCTCTGGCAGGGGCGTGGACTGGGTGATCTCCAGAGGTCCCTTCCAACCCTGGCCAGTCTGTGAAAGAAAGAAAACAAACCCCGAGGTCACAGAAACAAGACATGGGAAAGTTCACGCCGCAGAGGGGATTTTTCAGAAGCGTTTATTTCACTGCTGACACTGGGGCTGCAGGAGGCAACTGGTCCCTGAGCTGCCCTTCGCTGCAGAATCGTCACTCCCCTCAATCACGACAATCCACATCAGGTCAGTGTGTGCTCACCTTTGGCACCTACGTTACACAGACCTACATCACTGGGACATTCACCTGTTAGGGACACCACTTAAAAGGATTAAAACTAATGATAATAATAAAGCAATCTATAAAGTAACACTTGGAGGCATCACGCAGAAAGCAGATGATTTTAGACTACACAGCAGATCAGATTTGCTAGGTTTATTGGGGGATGACTGCTAACTGCTTCCCTGCCGGTCCAACACAGTGCCGAGTCGGGGAGCGTTCCCAGACAGGATAACGGTTCCCTGTTTCCTATCCAGTGGCAGGAAAAACTTCCAGGTCACAGTTCATACTTGCAGAACGACACAAGATTATGTGCTTGTTAAAGGTGCTGGGGAGTCCTGAAACTTCCTTCAGTGACACTGCCTGCTTCCTACCAAGTGGCAGAAACGAGTGCAGAAGAGTGCCTCAGCTGTGAGATTTTTCTCTTTTTTTTTTTTTTTTAAATAAAAACAAAAGCTGACTGATAAAATGTTATTCTTAGCACAGGTGGACCAAAAAAAAAAATCATCACATTACACTGGGAATATACAGATTGGCCCACGAGAAAGAAGAAGCTATATACTATTGCCCCATCATGAGTTTTTCTTCACCTACAGTTTCAACTTCCCAAGTGAGGTAGGGAGAGGGTGACCACGGGGAAAAAAAGGTGGTGTTTCCAAAGGATTCCACTGTCTTTAAAGTTATCCTTTTGAATCCTTCATGTAAAGTTAAGTGTTCGTTAAGAAAACACTGCCTTTTCTTCACAACAACATTCAGAGTTTTGGTTTTTTGGTTGTTTTGGGTGAGGGAAGGAGGGAGAAAGAAAACAAGCATCCCAGAGATGAAACGCTGGCAGTTTTGACACGTTTTGGAAGGAAATAACGGTTATAAAAAGGAAGGAAATAATGTAGTGAATCTGCAGATAGAAGGGAAAAACACAGAGTGCCGACACAGTTTGCACTGTGCCCGTCCCAACAGCACTTGAATTACACACCCTGTTCACATGGAAACTTAACTCTCACACACAGCTGTCAGGAGACGGCAAGAGGACACTTACAAACCTGTAGTTTAATTTTGTAGGAATCGGTAATATCGAAGCCTTTCATTGCCCCTCCTAGTACTAGACAGAAAGTATTTTAAGGCATAGTTTAACATCCATTTCTTCCTAAAGCAATTTAAAGTGTAACAAGCCAAGATGTCAGACACAGAAAACTCAACAACAGCTATTCTGACAGAGGTGAAAGCTATTATATGTACAGTGCGGTATTTGCCTTCAAACAGGGGAGTCTTGTCTGGAAAAAAAAAACAAAAAAACAAAAAAAAAGAAAAATAACTGCAGACCCAGATTCTAAAAAAAGCAAACATTGCCAACACAAGGAATGTTCATTAGAGTCCAGTTCCCACTAGAGCTACTCAACAGGAGGACGTATGTGATTATGTGAAACCGCACTGATTGACTGTTCCCAGAGTGCCCCCCCGCCCAGGGGAGGGGGGCAGAACCCCGGGAGGCCAAACCCTGCAGTACCCTAGTGCAAACTGCCTCAGAGGAAAAGCCTGTAGTCAACAAGCCTTTACACTTATTGTTAGGCTTCGCTAAGAGATGTAGTAGTCAGGTGTCACCTAACAATTTCAGGACACTCCCGTAAAGGTGATGGTCCTGTGTGGATTCTAATGCACATCCCCCATGAACAGTGTCCTGCACACATACACCTGCCAGGCTACCGGCTTTCCCTCTTCCGTGACCGGCTCACAGCCACCAGAACCTCACATAAACGATCAACATGATAAAGAACACAGCTACGGCCGCGAGCTTGGCATAAGTGGAACGCATGTTCAGATACTTTGCGTCCTGACGGTACTTCTTGGACAAACTGGACAAGTTGTTGGCCTTGGAATCAAGAGCTGTTAAAGGGAAAGGGGAGAGAAGTTAATCAAGATTAACCCAACCAGAAGTTCCCCAAATGTTACATTAACCATACAGGTTTCTCCAGAGCAGCTGGAAGCGCAGCAGTTCCACATGGCAGCATGCCCTGTGTGTATCTGCAGTGCTCCAGTGCTGGTCCTGCTGGATGAGAGCCACCCACA
Source organism: Rissa tridactyla (assembly GCF_028500815.1). Lineage (NCBI taxonomy): Eukaryota > Metazoa > Chordata > Aves > Charadriiformes > Laridae > Rissa > Rissa tridactyla. The sequence goes on from NC_071473.1 coordinate 24,652,551, forward strand.
CTGGTGAGATGCTGGTCTCACCCAAAAGAAGCACCGGTACCTGCCAGGTGCTTCAGGATGCAACCGATACAACTGAAACACCTACAGAGTCCGTTGCTTTTCTCAGGAGGCTCAGGGATTAGCAAGCCTTTCCCTCCGGTATACTCTACCCACCCAGCTGACCGAGGGGACGAGGAGCCCTATGCCAAATATTGTCCATTGCCTGCACCTGAAAGTGCCTCTCCTCGCTGTAAGACTTCCTCGATGTTGGCCACCATAATCCTCTGCACATCTTGCAGCTCTGTGTTGATGGAGCCCAGGTTCCTCCTCGCCCGGCTATCAATGTAGAGCTTCTTGGTTTTCTGGATGTAGGTATCTGGAATGAGATGAGGCTATCAGAGGGAATCTCACCTAACACAGGCTGCTGAAGGAGTTGGGAGCATTGCTGAGACAGCCAGCAGACTGCATGCAAATACTCACTGGAGCGAGGCCAAGAGATTTAAAGCAGGAAATATGAATCAAAGGACATTTAGCATTTCCCTACCACTATACTTGCTCTATTCTTTTGCTCAAAACACCCATTTCTCTAGTGCCAAGAAGAGGCTGAACTGTCAATTCCACAGGCCAAGCTGGAAAAGGTCCTGCGGCTGCTGCTCCCCCCCCAGCAAGTAGTTTCCTAGCTAGCCACAAGGAGAGGGACCTCACCAAATTCGATGAAGGAATAGGGCCTGGACACCGTTGGCACCTTCTTGCCGTGCTGCTCATCAAACTCTGAATGCAAATCTTCCAGGTATGCAAAGGCCAGTTTCTTGGGGAATCCAGCTTCACACAGGACCAGGTAACACACTCCTTTCTCAATGATGTAGCTAGAAGAAGAGCAGACAGAGCATTAATCCGTCAATTTTTGAATCTATCCTATCAAACACCACTCTGCATACCTTTATTCCTATAAAGCAATGAGAACTGGGTTCAGGGACTTCCAGTTTGCCATGTCTGGATTGGTTATAAGCCTTTCTACAAAGTAAGGGCTTATTTTTTCTTTACCTAAATATATATTTTCTTGTAGCCTCAGACCCTATACCCATGCCAACAGCCCTGAACTTTGACTTCACTGGAACAAAAGTTGGACTATGAGTAGCATTATCTTAACAAAATACCAGCAACAAAAGAGTTATAATTTTGGAGTAAAAAAGGGAGGACACCCTCCCTCCTTCAGTCAGGAGGAGGGAAGCACTACAAAGTTTGTCAGCAAAGTAGAGGGTAAGGTGGCCAACACAGCTTTAAGACAACGCAGCACAGCCAAGTACCTGAGGCCCATAAACAGGAAACTCTGCCCTGAGATTAAGACATGGACAACAATTTGGTCACAGGGTACTAAAAAGCCACCCAGTGGCTGCCAGCTCCCGCTTTCTGTTTTGGAGGGCTGGCTATCTCCTTACCGCACCAACACCAGCCTGTTGGTGGGGGGTGGCTAGCCACATGCAGGTCCTCAAGGCAGCTGGAGCAAAATATTGGTGCTAGATGGGTTCTGGTGACTTCCCCTACAGGTTTGCCATGGGTAAGGATGACTGTGCTACCAGCTCTGTCTGCGAAGTTAGGCCTTCCAAAACATACATTGTAACAGCAGCTGCTCTTGCTCTGTAAGCCGTTTGGTTTGTTCCACAGTTGAACGCGCAGAGAGGTCCTCTCCTCCTCCTCCCACCACCCCATCCCCGTTGCATCTACTTTGTATTTCTTTGCAAGAGGCTTAGTGCTGGCCTTGTTTCAGTGTGAGCTCCAGTGCCTCCACCAGCACTGAGAAGGACCTTACGTTGTAACTCAGCTAAAAAGCCTACTGAAATAAGGGATAAGATAGAACCAATCTTGATATTATTTAGGCTTCACTACGACTTTCTGATGGTGCACATTCCCAACTACGTTTCCCTCCTCATTTAGCCAACAGAAAAATAAAGGCAACAACATTTCCACCAAAACCAAGGGAGTGGGGGTGGTCAATAGCCCCGCATACACTTTTGAATGTTTGTCTATAATATTCAGGGTGGAATTTAAACACTACTTTTATATTACCTTCCTTTGACTTTCTGCATAATACCATTATGTAGCAGTCTAGTTAGCACAAAGATTAACGATGTATTAAAGAATTGACCCAGTCACAAGGGCACTGTAATTAAATAAGTAGCTTAAAATTTTGTTAATAGCCACTTCAGGCTTACAGAACAACTCCCCCCAACACTGTTTTTCCAGATACTCCAACAGGTCCAAGGACTTTGAATTAACCATCCTCAACTTGTTTCTGGGCTCAGGAGTATCCATTTCTCCCACCTCTATATGTGCAAATCCTGCCAGCCTTCAAATAACAACCGATCCACCCAAACAGAAGCAAGAAACTCCACTTACTATAATCCATTCTCCAAGCGCATCCCCACAGGCCCATGCTTTTATTCCTTTTTGTGTCCCTCAGCTTGGACTGCATCCATGCGTAAGACTAATCCTACAGTACATCATGCTCCTGCTCTTCCCTCACCCTCAGAGACCTGCCTGACAGCTCGGAGTTGCTACAAATCCTCACTTGGAGCTTGATTTAGCTGCTGTCACGAACAGCTATAACTTGAAAAGTCTTTTGAAATAAGCAAAACTTGCATCAGATAGGAATTCTGACAGTATTCCCTGAGAGCCAGAGCAGCATGCTCAAGATGAGAGCAGTCGGAGGAACATCACCCATCTCTGTTATCTCTGCTGGGGCCAGCTGGTCCTGCTTGGAGCTCTTCAGCTCTGTTTCCCACTTGCTTTTCCCCTGATGTGATGTTAGATGTGTCGGATTTAAAGTCAACCTGTCAGCACCACAGACGGCAAGGACACATCATTCTGTCCCGGATTCAGAGACTTTTGCCAACCTCAGCTCAACATCAGAGCAGAGTTCCTGCACGGCTGGGCTTCGGTTTTACATTCTGTGTATGCCTCTGAGCTTCAGCACAGCACCTGATGGCGCCGACAGCTCGGCAGTGTACATACACAAGGGGCAGACAATGCCATTTGCCACTGCTAACTTCTGCACTCCGGATTTCTGCACGCTGAATATCACCAGTAGGTTTCTTATAATGACCTTGGATCATTTTGAGAGAGAAAAGCTTTATCCTCGTAAGAGTGGCAAAGGTCAAGGGTTGTTTTCAACACGACAGGTAAGAGCCAGTTCAGCCGTTCACCAGCCAAAGGTCAACCACTGACTGACAGCACAGCAGACTCCATTGGTGTTTCTGTACCTGCACAGCCGCGTACACCGAGTGCTGGAGCTGACAGGGTGACACGGCTTTTGGAGCCAAAGTTTGAACATTACATTAAACAGAAATCACTTCAGCAGTTGTAGTTTACGCTTCACATTTCGGCAAGACTAGGCCTTTCTCTGCACTCATCAAGTAAAAAATGTCCAACACCACCTCAGCAAGTTCAGCAATATCCTCAGCCACACTTGTACCCTCTCACCACAAAATGCTCTATCCTGCTTTGTGCTGCCCTCAGCAGTCAGTCAGAGCTCTGATTTGGCAGAAAAGAAAGACGCGCTACATTAACGAACAGCATGGTCATCAGTCAGCATTATTTTAGACTAAATCTCAAACTCCCCCATTTCCTACTCTTCTTGTACTCTTATCACAGCAGATTTTTTGATCTGAGAGCATTCTTCTTTTCACATAGGTCCTGCCTTAATGTCTCATCTTAAGAGAGGCAGCACTTGAGTCCTTTGCAGCAGCCACTGTCAATTGCCTGTGGAACCTGTCTAGGGACTAAGGCAACACAGAGGAACGCTCCTTTCCCTGCTTATCTGCCAGCCGGGTAACCTGCCTGTTTCTTTGAGACAGATGTCAAAACATGAGCTCGCCCAAGTCCTCCCACCTTGTCAGAACAGGTGACATTACAGCCACTGTTAAGAGGCTTTGATTTCCTGGGCACTGCAAGTGGCGCAGCCCTCCCAGACATCGCTCTGTTTGCGTCATGGAAGCAACGCAAGAAGGGATTTACTGGTATCTACGCAGACTCTTTTCCAAGACTTCACTGCCAGTCACAGCTACACCCCTGCAGTGCCATGGAAATGTTCAAAATGAGAGTTTTCAAATTATAGAAAGTTTTAACTTCTACAAAGAAGACGATGCAGAACAGGACTGTGCGGTTAACTCTACAACCCAAACCCGAGAGGAGATAGGGATGGCCAGACTACTTTAATCAGGGCCGTCCTCTGACCACTATAACTCCCTATCAAAGGCAACCAGCAGCCAAGAAAAAAAAGATTTAAAAAACTTATCACAATGACAAGTAAGTCAACCACAACAAAAGTTGCCCTCAAAAACTCATGGCTTTTGCCAAAGGTAAACTGCTGTTCCTGTCTTTTCATGTTGCTTTCTCTGAAGAAAGGGTCAGGGCAGAAGATTTGCTAAAGGACCCTTGTTATAGAAGCAGAGACCTAAAGCCAACCTTGCCCTGCACTCAAACGCCAACTCCCACTAACCTGGCTGTAAACACAGACCCACTCACCAGGGCTGGGGAATCGAGAGGGATCCCGCTGCTGCTGGCACAGCAGAAGTGGTGCCAAACATGTAAGTCTTTGCACATCACTGGCAAAACTGCACAATTCTGCCTCGGTGATCTCACACGACACCTGATCTCAGAGACTCCTAACAGTTATTTCTGTTAACAGCATAATCCTGATTCTTGACAAGATCTTGGGCTTGATTAAATTCTCAACCATTACTCTGCTAAGTACTTATGTGTCCTGTAAAGAAGCGTTTCCTTTTCTCAAGGAAATTTACTTGCTTTTCCAGTTGCCTTGCTATTAATTAGGGAATAAGTCTGTCTGACCTGCACTCTCTGTAAGTTTTCATTATTTTAAATTCAAGTTCCCTTGTTAGTGAGCTACTGGAGAAAGCCAAAAGTGCTTTTAAGTTGAGAGTTTGCGAACAGTTTAGGAAATGAATTAAACACACCCAACATATGGCAACAATAAGACTGAATTTACAAGATGAGAAAAAAGCGTCACATATTAAGGAAATAATAAAAAAAATAATTCCAGGATGCTCCAAGTGCTTCTACACGTGCAGCTAACGCATGAAAAGGTACACTCTCATGGGATACGCAGAGAGGAAAATCTTGTGCAAGACGAGCTCGCAGTGATACCGCCAGACTGTTTTTATCATGGATATCTCTTTTTTAAAAAAAACAAGACACAGAGGGTACAGAAGACAGGTATCTTAGAGGGTACAAACAAACAGGAAAAACCTTAAAGGGAATAGAACCTACATGATCTTCAGCAAAGGCAGAACCATGAACCCGGCTGAAAAAACAAGTGCCAGACAGTAGTGCCAAGAAGTAACAACTGCCACGCTCTCCCCTTCCGGCAGCTATTACACTTTAGCTAGCAAGGCAGACAGCTGAATAACTCACCCTTTCTCCAGCATAGCCCAATTTCTAACAAATCCTCCCCCTGACCCAGGACTGCCTTCACTTATTTCCACGGCGGCCAAAGCCCGTTCCTCCATTATGCCCCCAGATACTTACTGGAAAGCCATGGCTCCTGCTTCCAGAGTGCACCTCGTGGGGGACTGTTCGTTCAGCTTGCGGAAGAGCTGCTTCGCTTGACTTTGGTACTGCTGCAGATCGCGGCCTGACTGAGAAGGGAGGACAGGCCGTTGGGGGCGGCTGCTACCGGAGAAACACCAGCCGCAGGTACGGGGGCGCCGGGGAGGGAGACCCGAGGAGGAGCAGCCGCCCCCAGCAGCACCGACGCCGCTCCACACCTCCCACCGGCGAACCTGTCAGAAGGGGGGGTGCGGGGACCCGGCTCCTCACCCACACGCCGGGCCCAGACCCCACTCCCACCGGCCTCACCTGCTCGTCTTCCTGCATGGAGGCGGCCAGTGGGAGCCCGTCCGCCACGCGGGCGATCATCGTGAGCAGCACCATCTCTGCGGCCGGCCGGCCGGCCTGCCCGCCCGCCCTCCGCCTCCTCCGCCCCTCAGCCCCGCCGCCGCCTTGCCCCTGCCCCTGCCCCTGCCACGGAGCTGGCCGGAAACCGCTCCCGCAACATCCGCTCCAACATCCGGTCCGTCCCGGTACACTTCCGACCGCGCGACGGCAAACGGGGCCGGGCGGCAACACGGAACGGGGGGCGGTGACGCCTTGGCCACGCCCCCTCAGCAACCACACGCCCCCTCGCTGTAGCCACGCCCATATGCGCTTTAGCCACGCCCCAACACCCGCCCTTAACCAATGGCTCCGCCCCCCCGCCGTGATTTAGTCCCGCCCCTCTAGGCCACGCCCCCACTCACACGTGACACACCCCCTCCCCGCCGGGGCGGGGCAGCGGCGCAGGCGGCGGCGGCGGGCCCGGTGGGCGCGCGCCAGGCCGGCAGCCATGGCGGCGGCGGCGGAACGGAGCCGCCTCAGTTTCCCCGGCGGTACCGGGGCCCTGGGGCGGCCCGTGCCTATGAACCTCTTCGCTACCTGGGAGATCGACGGTTCCAGCCCCAGCTGCGTCCCCAGGTAAACGACGGGCGGACCCTTCCCCTCAAGCCGGCAGCTCCCGGGGCTCCGCGGCTGGGCGCGGGCCCTCCGACCCGCGGGGTCCCGCGGGTCGGAGGGCCCGCGCCCAGCCGCGGAGCCCCGGGGGCTGCTCCCTCACCCCCGCTTTCCCCTCAGCTTTGCTCTCCTTCCCTCAATTTCAGGGTCCCCTCTCTCCGTTTTGGGGTGTTCCCATCCCTCACCGTTACCACAGAGACGGGCGGGGTCCCCCTACCCCTTCAGTGGGTTTTGCGGGTACAAGGGACCCCCTGACCCTAGAAAGAGGGGGGTGGCTGCTGCCGCCATCTGCACCAGGTCTGTGAGGGGGTCGCCCTATGGTGTCCCTCCCGCCCCCCCCCGCCCCCATGTGTTTGAGCATATCCCAAAAAACCCTGGTGTTGGTGGCAGGGTTTGTGGTGTCCGGCTCCTTCTCACACCCGGTTGTGCTCCCCGTTTCCCACCGTCCCGTCCGGGCTGTCCTGTTAATGAGGGGGCTTTGCCTGACAAACGCCCCATGTCAGGTGCCTCGGGGTGGGCATCGGTTTTTCTTCTCTCGGTGGTGAAAAACCAACAGAAGGAAAACTGAAGCCCGCTCCCAGTCCCGAGTCTTGCCCAGTCTCTGGTCTGTGTGTAGATAAACACGTGGATGCATCCCCATCTGTGCTTTTTTTAGCCCGCATGGGAAGGGATTGCTTTTTATAAAATTTGCGCTTTGCAAGTCTGGCTATAACAGAACACCTTTGAGGGTTTAAGCGCGCCGAAGAGGAATCTTTGATGCGCTTCTCTTTCTCTTTTTATTTTTTTAACGGGGACGCAGCAAGTGAGAGAAAAAAAGGGAACAGAGTCATCGAGCTGACCTCGCAGGAATGTAAAGCTTTGCAAGCTTTACAAACCCCCCAATCCCTCTGTCTTCTGTGCCATCCCGATAGCAGATTTGACTCGATGGCCATGCCCCTGTCTTGTGGAGCTAGAAGCTTGCTCACGGGACTAGTAACTATCTTAGCTTAAACATTACCCACAGTCATAGTGCTTTGACATCATGGGCAGGAAGATAGGAAGGGGTAGAAGAAAACCCAAGTCCTGCAATTGCGGATGATCTTGGTTTCTAACAGCTTATCTGTGCGGACAGCACCTGGGAGTATCTGTTGGGCAGCAACTTTCTCCGCTTGTGTCTTGTTTAGCCTTTCTTCTCTGCAGGGGGAGGACTCGGAAGGGGGCTAGCACCAAGCAGAACGTGCCCTTCTTCGAGGAGTCCCTTTGCTGTGGAAGGAGTTGCCTGTATGGAAGGTGCACTTTTGATTTTTGCACCAGATTCCAGCGCAATTCGCATTGACCCTGGCGTTGTACAGGGGACACAGAGGCCGTCTTGTAATGCCGTTTTGAAAACTGTTCTCCATTGCACCCTCAACTGCAGGAAGGCGGTTGGGTTTCCATCTCATCCACTCATAACAGTGACTGTTAAACCGAAATAAAAAAACAAATATCCATTGCTGTCAAGGACTTTTAGTTCTGCATTATCATTTGTGCTGATACTTGCAGATCTGCAAACAAGCTCACAACATAGCTTGCTTGTTTGCAAATCTGTAGATGACCAGAAAATGCAGTGTAAGGACGCTGGCCCTGCCTTGATGTCGTAGGGGATGGGGGTGCATCTGCACAGGACTTGGCATTTAGGGTGGGTCCTGGGTGCTTGAATTGCGGTGGGCAGCAGATTGTAGGCAGCTGATAGAGGTGCCTGGAGGAATCTGTGTGCTGCAAACAACATGGGGGTATCTGGGCAGGTGAGGCAGAACTGTGGCTTGAGGGAGAAATTTTGGAGTTGCTGAAACAAGCGGCGAGGCAGGGGCTGGTGTAAGTGCTCAGATTGCATGCCCTGGGGCCTGAGGCATCCGTGGGAGAACTGGGGCAATTCGGACCTTCTAGGAGCATAGCTTTTGTATGAGGGAGTTTGTGTGTAGCGGTGGGTCCCTCTGGTTTCAGCCCTGTTGTTGCCCTGCTGTTCCCGAGTCCCCTTTTCCCCTAGAACCTGGGGGAATAAGTGGACATTCATCTGCCACATCCACTGCTGCTGACCGAATGAGCAGGTCTTTCCACGGCCTGGCTGGATGTGGACTGCCCCACGTGGGCTGGACAAGCATGCAAGGGCTGCGTATGGGGTGCAAGGTATGGCAGGTCTGCAGCTGTAGCTGTGGGTGCCGAGTGATTTTTGTTAATCTGAAGTGAAGTCAGGGAGCAGCTGAGGTTGCAGCTCCTGCAGGGATGTGGGTCTGATTGCACGGTGAGGTGTATGCTCTGCTGCGTGTGCTGGGCAGACCCTGAATTCTGTAGCAGCGACGGGAGTGCAGAGCCTGGATGCTCCATTCTGTTGTTTCTAATCATTTAACATCATGTCTCGTGGTGCTACGTTGGGTCCATGCTTTGCATTTCATTAGAGGCTTTGCAAGAAACCTCTCTGCCAGAGAGGGCAGGAGATTGAAAACCTTTAAGTTATACTGCTGCCTATGGATCTTAACTTCCTATTGTAATGATTTTTCCTGTGTCACACTGGCATTTAAGATTCTTTATGTTTAAGTGAGAGAGACTGGGATGAAAACTGTTCTGTGGGGGAAACAATATTCCAAATGAGCTTTTTATTCAAGTAGACATCTGTTGGGACATGAAAGGGAGGATGTGGAGAAGAGAAGAGTGGGCCTTGGTGTGTGGTCCAGTACTGTGGAACTGCCTTGGTCTCTTCTGAGATTTCCACCAGTTACAAGTTCCTCTCTGGGTTTCTGGTGACAGGACAGGCCTTCCTAGTTGAGAAGAGGTTTGAACTTGGCAGAAAGTCAGAGGATTCATGGAAGAGGGGTATGTGTTTGGGGAGGGAGTGTTGTTTCCTTCTCTTTTCTTTTTGGTGCAATAAATCTTACCACATTTCTAAACCATTTCTCTACAGTGAGCTGGAGCAGGAGGGGCTGGGTGGAAGCAGTGCCTGGAGTGGGCTGCACCTGCGTTGCCCTAAATTGTGTGGGTGGGTGTTGAGGTGGAGGGCCTCATGCGGATGTGGTGCACGCTTCCCAGATGATGGCTGAGAACTGGACCGTAGGAGGCAGATCTCCAAAGCACTGCTCTTCAATGCACTCTTCTTTGGCGGGTGATTTACTGAAAGCCCATTTAGCTTGGGGTGGGAGGGGTGTCAGTAGAATCTGGAAGGCTGCCTTGGTGCACCCGTGGAGTTTCCTTGTGTGAAAAGGCTGTGTCTAAACTTAGCGAAGAATAATAGTGAAGAGTCATAGTATTGTTCTGCAATTGTGTGTTTTGAGTGAAACACAAGGTTAGATGGTGTTTTGCACTTGTGCTGGTCTCCCGTTCTCTTCTGCCATTTGCAGAAATGATTTTCTGATTTCTTTCTTCAGCACATGTAGCTCCTGGGGGTTTTGACCATGGTGCTTCTGAAATGCAAGTACTTTCTTTTAGTCATCCCAGAAATGTGACTCAAACTGTCTCGCTATCTGGGCGTAACCACTACATACCAGAAGGGAGATGCCTACCTTTTTCTGCTGTTTCTTTCTTCTGTGCGTTGAAATATTTTCCTTTGAGGAAAGTTACATTACGTAAAGTTCTCCCTGCCACCTGTAAAAGCCATGCCACCTTCTTGCTGCATGGCTGCGAGAGAATCAACACTTTTTCCCTCAGTTCCCTCACTGAAAAGTTAAGAATTATTTGTGGATTTTATGGTTTGGGTTTTTTTTTCCTTTCCAATCTCTTGATCAAGCTGTGGGTGCGAACAGCATGATGCAACACCGTCCCATCTTGAAGGAGCCTCGTGAGGAGGCAGCACCATGGGGATGCTGTCCACAGGAAGAGTGGTCTTGTGGGGAAAGTTTTGTTGGAAAGAGGTCTGCTGGAGCAAGAGAAGGCGAGGGTCAGTGCTCCCATTCAGAATAGGTTTTGTTTTAGGCTCCTGCCTTAATTGTCACATACTTGAAAAAGTTCCTGCTAAGCTTTGAACTGTTGAGTGAAGCTGAATGTATCGAGACTGAACTGCTCATGGAGCAGGTGTGACCTGCTGTGCCTTGGAGATACAAAGGAAGCCTGTGGAACAGACCTGGGAAAACATGGTGCTGGAGATCTGAGGTTGTTGACCAGGTACTGCCTGTGCATTTCACATTTCGGCTCACCTCTTTTGCTTGCCTGCTGGGTGAGGAAACATGAAGGGAATGCATGTGCATCACCCAGGCTGGAATGGGAGGCTGCTGGTGTGGGGATGTTACTGCTCAGTGTGCTGTGGGATGGCTTTGCAGCACGTGGACTTTCACACCAGCCCTGGTGCGGACATCCCCAGGGGCAGTGGATACTGATTGGGGTGAGGGTGCGGATTCACAGCAGCTGAATGGATCCTAACAGTTTGGTCATGCTCTGGGCTATGTGCTCCTCTCCCTGTGCCAGCTCCCGTCTTCTTCCGCTGATCTGTCTTGCTGTCAGTTTCCTGTAGGTTAATGAGTTGCAGTGATTTGCAGAGGGCTCTGCGAGCATGTAAAGGTGACAGGATGGATGTGTGACCAGGAGGGACACAGTAAGGACTGCTGGGGCATGGAGCCACTCCAGGAGCCTGCATGTTTGCACCCTTGCCTGGTGTTAATTCCCTGTCCCAGCCAAGTGCTGAGGGGGTTGTGACCTGTGTGAAGCCCCATGGATGGCTGTTCTTCGTGAGGGTTTGCTGCAAACGCGCTTGGAAGGGAGAGGCTTTGCCTCTTGGTGTGAAGGATGCGTGCCTATGCTGGGAATGGGAACTTCTCTTGCCCAGTGGGAGCGTATTCTGGCCTGGCTCAAGCAATGACAACTACATGCTGTATTGGCAGAGAAAGGTGGACAACTTGCTAGAGTAATATTTATGATCAGGTGATGCTACATAATTAAAACCGCTGATTAATTCAGGTAGGGAGAGATGTTAATTTAAATGTGTCTTAACCTCCTGATCTATTGGTATGCTAACATTTAGGAGAGAACTCTTGTTTGTTAGGATAGCTGCTTGCATGTTCATCGGGAGCTGACTGTAGATTTTCAGTACGTTTGGAACTAGGAAAATGTCTAATTACTCAGATGACTAGGTACCTTTCAGAAGTGCTTATTTGGAGGCTTTGTTTTGACTTTGTTTGAATAGCATGGAATGCCTAACATTTTACTGCTGAAGGAAATTGAATACAAGTGAGCGCACAGGATAGGCTTTAAAAAAAACTGCTAAGGCCATGTTGAATATTTGAGATGCATGAGGAAATGCGTCCACAAGTGAGCAATGGAGATTAAATGCTTGGGATAAAGCGCAGTGGCCCAAACCAACCCCTTTATTCTTAGAGCCAGGAGATCCTATTTCTCCTCCTTAGTCTTCGTGGAAGAGATCAAGACCAAAATAACATTACTTCGGGCAAGATCAAGTGATCCCCATGTAAATCCTATCACAGCAGTTACTAAATTTGTCATTTTGTGCAATATCACTGAATATAATTTAGACTCTTGTATTCAGTGGAAAAAAAATTGTCTAGAGGCTGAGTGGTTTGTTGGAGTCAAACTTCCAGTTAGATCTATTTTGAGTCGTCTTTTAGCTGACACAAGGTGAAGCTTGTGCATGTCGAGAACAGTTCTGAAAAAGTCGTAAAATCTCAAAACTGCTAGCGAAAGGTCTCTGGATGCAGTTGTACATGATTTTCATCTGGATGCTTTGCACATGCCCAGTGCAGAAGGGCGATGGGAGTGGAAGGAAAGGGCTGCTCTTTTGAAGGGCCTCTTTCCTTGCCTTCCACCAAGCGAGGGTGCCCAAGGGACCTTCGCCTTGTGTTCCCTGGCAGGTCTGGCCCGTGCTCCTGCAGCCCTGCGTGGCAGGAGGCGACGCTGCAGCTGCTTGTCCAGGAAACAAAAGCTCTATCAAATGGAGCTGTTGATACTCCACCTTTCGTCAGCTCTGAGTATGTGGATGATTGCTGTGGCAAGCTTGTGGCTGTATCAAATTAGCTATGAAATGATTTGCATAATAGATTAATCAACCAGCAACAAAACATCGCTCTTTTCTGCCAAGGAAAGAAAAGCAACAACTCAGCTGTTACAAGGGGCCATTATGTTCCTCGCAACCCTTAATCTTTCTTTTTCCAAGAGCACTTCGTGTTTTGGCCTCGCGCAGGAAGCTGGCCTGCTCACTGGCTTTATTTGCGTCACATCTTGGCAGCTTTTTCTAATTCTTTTGGGCCAAATTTTGCCACCGTTATGGTGACCTTCTAGGGAGGGTATTTCCTATGGAATTGATGGCTGTCTGCCAAATGACTCTGTATTGCCAGGTCCTCCATTAGCCTTCGCCTTTCCATTGACTCTACTAAAGAGAGTGAAATTCCTCTGGGCCCCTCATGCTCCTTGAGAACTGCCCTGTTTCCCTGGGAAGTTGGGGAGCAGGAGGACGAGGGGGAGCGGGGAGCCTCAGGGCAGGAACTGGTCACTCTCTTTTATTTTTCCTGTGTTTATACCTCCCTGCAAGCCAGCAATATTAATTTCCTAACCTATATGGTCCTCCTGTGGCTCCAGATGTGACATCTGTGTGTCCTTGCTTGGTCGAAGAATGCCACCTCCTGAACAGTGCTAGGGGAGTTCTAGTCCGAATGGATCCTAACGCGCAGATAAGAGGCTTAACTGCCTAACTGAATATGATAGCGTGAAGCTCCTCTCATGGTGAGGTTTAATTGGATTATAGTACTGTACAGTGATGTGGAGGCTTGCAGGGTGTGCAGCCAGCTTCACGAGGAGAGAGTGTATCCTTGCTAATCGCTCATTTGTTTAAAACAATGAATTGCCTAGAGACCTCTGATGGGCACGCTGCAGCCAGTAGCTCAAAAACAAGGGTCGTTGATGACTGCTGCACATGTAGATTCTGTCCTTGGGTCAGTGCAACTGTGGTAGAGGGTCTGCGGATCTGCCTGGTGAGCCCGAGTCTGGGGGAAGGAGAAGGAGACGTGCTCCTTATGTTTGGAAAAGTAGATGCATTGGGCTCTCTTGTTGCATGCTGGTGCCTGGAACCTATTTCCTCCTCTAGAACCACTTCAGCCTTTCCTGCAGTGCTTTGCGTGGCTGTGTCGCTTGTCACGAGCTGTGCCTCACTTCTGAGGTGGCCTGCTTGTTCCTTCTCATCTAGCAGCTGCGAGTCTGCAGGCCATTCTGGCTTCAAGTGCTGTTTCTTGCAGGGCAATAACTATTTTTGATCAGGAGCTCAAATGCCGGTGTTGGACCTCCCCTGCTCCAGTGGGAAAGCGATCTAATTTTTAAAGCGTGTAGCAAAAATAAAAATCAGAGCAGCTTGCATGCAGTGAAGTCTGCTTGATAGAGGCTCTCAGGCATATAAACTAGAGCTGGGGTTTACAAGCCAGAAAACGTGGTATTTCTTGCCTGGCTTGGGGTAGTGCGTGGTGGCTGCTGCACTTTTGCAGCACCTCTGTTTTGGGCGCAGCTCCTGGAGGCTACGTGCTTCGTGGAAGTCACTGTCAGCCTGAACTGCCAAGTTCTTGGGAGTTTTTGCCCTGAAAGTAAGAGTGTTTGTTTTACTGATATTTCAAAAGAGTTTGAAATCTGCATGGTTGCTCAGATCTCATTTCAGCAGAGTTGTCAAGGAAAATAGCATTTGTTCTCCCGTAAGCAGGCGGATTAGCATAAAATATCAACTTTGATGTTGTGTGCAGTATGCTCCTCATCCATAGCCTCTGTGCTGGTTTGGAGGATGTTTGAACGTTCTGGGAAATGCCCCCAAGGCCAGTGTGTGCCATTTGGGCAGGGAACAGCTCTGGGGCACTGGGAGGTTTTGATCAACTCGCCCTGTTTTCCTGGTGCCGCTCATTTGAACTGTATTAAAGTCAAATAAATAAATGTGATTGCTTTCCTGTTGCTGGGAAATGGTAGTTTAGCCACCTTTTTCCCCAATGCTCTAAAGTGTGTGGGACCTTCCCCCCCCCCCCAAGTTCTAGTTTGGTCTAAAACCAAACCCTTTTACTGCTCATTCATGTTTTTGGTCAGTTGAATGCTCTGGAGCTCACAGGAGGTTTAGTGGAAGGGAGTGGGGAAGAGGGAACGCTGGTGTTTAACCAAAACCTGTGCAGCTTGCAGGTCCTGGGCCTTGGGGAGGGTAGTTCCTTTTGTTCTAAAAAAAAAAAAAAAAAGGAACAAACCTGCTGATCCGGGATGGATTTTTTTTTTTCAAGTGTGTGTTGCTGAGGCTGGGGAGAGATGGAGGTTTGAAAGCACAAGGCTGTAAAGACTGATCAAGTGTGTGCCTGTGTGCAGGGTGAAGGGAAACACATTTTCACCACTCAGAAAAGTACTTTATTTTGCTGTTAAAAACTTTCTGAAGAAAGTCACTGTTTCTTTCCATCAGATCCCTTTGCTCAGTTTAGCTTGACTATTCAAAAATCCTTCCTTGCTCTTTTTATTTTGCTACAAACCTGCTGTAGTGTGAGGGCTTGGAGGTTCTCCTGGCTGCTGGTGAGTAAATGTCATGTGCAGAAGGGAGATTTCTAAAGGGATCTTCACCTCTGCAGGGAAACGTGGAGGGCTGCA
This sequence comes from Rissa tridactyla, assembly GCF_028500815.1. Lineage (NCBI taxonomy): Eukaryota > Metazoa > Chordata > Aves > Charadriiformes > Laridae > Rissa > Rissa tridactyla. The sequence goes on from NC_071473.1 coordinate 24,667,641, forward strand.
AATAGAGTCATGGGAAAACCATGGAGTTCATAATGTGGTTCTGGCCTGTGTTTCAAGGGTTTCTAGTGCAGGGCTCTCCTTAATGGCCAAAATGAGCTGCAGTTTGCACATACGCTTGTCTGATATGTGTTTCCCAACAGGCACTAGGCCAGATCTAGATATAGAGCAGAGAATAACCCCCATCGAGAGATTCTTAGGAAGCCTTATCTATATATAGTCTATATAAGTCTGTATCCCCTTTCTGCTGAGAGGACAGTCTCTGCCTGGGGAACATGGTTAATGCAGATACACCCCAGCTTCTGAGAACCAGGCAGAGGTCCACAAGTATCACGTCTGCTGCATCCTGCGTGAGTGATCCCGAACGTGTCCTGGCTCCTGCTGCGATGGGTTGCAGCGGGGAATTCTCTGCCAAGGGCCCCAGCTGCACTACCCTGTGCCGTGACTGTGCTGTTGTGGCAAGCTGGTGACACGCTCCTGTGGCCGGCGAGGCTTATCCTCTGCGGGAACATGCAGCAGCCGCCGGCTGGAGGGAACAGCTGCGAAAGCTGGGGCACATCCTTCGTGCGGAGCTGATGGTGCCTGCGCCTTCGGAGCACGTTGGTCTGTTGGGTGCTCTCATTAAAGCGATGAGATCGTAGCTTGGCAATGACTTGTCATGAAACAGCCCTTGTAGGATTTTTACACCAGCGCAATTCCCTTTCTTGCAGCTGCTTACCAGGGTGTACCGTGACAGGAACCTGCACAGATATAGTGCTTCTTCTGGAATGAGAAACAATTTGAAGTGCTCAGCCCACCTGCTTCAGCCTAACACAGCAAAAAAACCCAACCAATGAGCGGGCGGCTTAGATCAGAAGGGGGAACACACAGCGAAGTGGACAAGGCTGCCCTTTCACACAGCAGTGTGGTCTCTATTAATTTATGTGGGGGTGCAGTTTCACTATTAGGATGCCTGAGGCCGTTCCCAGCCAGCCTTCCTTTCCATATAGTACATGACTTCTTCTAACTGGTGCACCACCGTGTTTTATAGTTGTCCTGGTAGCTGCTGAGGGCCAGACGAGGAGGAACACAACCTTCTTTCTACTGCAGAGAGATTTTACAGCTTACCTAGCATTTTTGCAGTGCATCCTGAAACCGAAGAAGTGAGAGTCTGGGGAGCTTTGTACCAGCTTGAATTGTCGGTCTGTGAATAGCTCGTGAGGTTCTGCTGGACCTGCTGGAGGCACAGCTTCTCTTTGGATCCACTTGACTCCGGGATTGTGGGGGTAGGTCTTTCTTTTTTAAAAGAGCAGCCCCATTTTCTACACTGGAGAGGCTGATTCTTTTCTCTTGTCTTTTTAGGGAGCTGGTCTGGCAGCATAACTCTTAACCCTGCTCAGGTTGGAACCATGACAAGATGTGCTCTGCCTTTCCTGAGCCCATGAAAGTCGTAGGGCTGTTGGAGGACGTCTCCTCGCGTACATTTTTACAAATATAGCAGGATCGTTTGAGGTCACTCAGTCTTGAGTTTCTTCAGGGAGAGCACACTTCATCTGGAGGCTGTGCCAGAGCCAGATTTGACTGCCTCTGGAGGGGCTGTTCTGAAAATGGGTGTCTATAACATGGAGTTTAATCTCAAGACAATCCTGCAAACTTGCCAGCACATCAGATATGCGTGCAGTCTTTGTTTCACCTTGTCACGTGTGTCCTGATTTCACTGCTGCCTCAACTGTGTGAACTCAGTGGTGTGTAACGGGGACAGGGACACTACCGTTCTCAGCAGAGCAATTGTAGTGCCCATTTCCCGGTCATGGGGAACCAGCAATCAGGGCTCTCTACCTTTTTACCGTGCCGTCAGTGCAGTGGGTAGTTGTGGGTGTAAGACACAAGCATTTACTGGTCCTCTGCCTGTTACAGTAAAGCTCACTCACTGAAGAACTCTCTTAGATGTGCATAGAGCTGTGTGTACTGTCCTGATGCTCTTCAGGTGAGGCTGTAGCTAGCTTTCCAGCACATAAAGGGGTCTTACAGGAAGGATGGGGAGGGACTCTTTATCAGGGAGTGTAATGATAGGATGAGGGGCAACGGTTTCAAACTGAAGGAGGGGAGATTTAGAATGGATATCGGGAAGAAATTCTTTCCTGTGAGGGTGGTGAGGCACTGGAACAGGTTGCCCAGGGAGATTGTGGCTGCCCCATCCCTGGAGGTGTTCAAGGCCAGGCTGGATGGGGCTTTGAGCAGCCTGGTCTGGTGGGAGGTGTCCCTGCCCAGGGCAGGGGGGTGGGACTGGGTGATCTTTAAGGTCCCTTCCAACCTGAACCATTGATGATTCATCAGCTCCTCTGAGGCTGATGTGTCTAGTGGCTCTTTGTAACCTCCCTGCTTAGGCAGCTGCTTGCCAGCACCTCCTGCCTTGTGCCAGTGCAAGCATTTGAGAGTTTGCACAGTAAAGTGGACCAGGGCAGGATTTGGGGGGTAGAGGTGAGGAAGTGGGTTGTGTTCCAGTTGGATCGGTTGTTTGCTGTGATTTGCTGCATGATGGTCCAAATGGGTTGTGGAGGCAGAGTGCAGGGATGAGGACGGAGCGGGAAACCCGTTTAGTCTGGCGCTGCTGCTGGAAAGGCATCAAGTGGAAGCAATAAGTGGTTTTGCGAGCTCCCAATGTATGCACCACATTTCTAATTTAGCAGAGCTTCTCTTTAGGACAGGGAAATGACTTTTAATGACTGTGGGAGGAAAAGTCCAGCCCCTTGTTTAGAGGCTTGTGTTTTAGCTGTGTGCTGGAAGCCCTGGGTGGTCCAGAGTCTTGTGTGTGTTCTCCAGCTCAGGGCTGCTGTTGTCAGAGCTGCAGAGTGGGTCAAGGGGAAGAGATGGCTGGGGTGGAGTTGGTCTTTCCTTCTGTGCTCTAAGGGGAGGTCTCTGGTGGGAAGAAGGTTTCGAGAGCTAGGCCCTTTGCAAGGAGATAGTCAGGCGGGCGCTTTCTAACTTGAATAATTGACAGTGTAACCAAAGCTACTGGAGATTGGTGGGGATGTAACTGAATCTTTCACACCGATTCTTATGCAAATTCAAACACATGCTCCTGGTTTCTAACGGGACACCTACAAATACAACCGGCTCCATTCAGAACTCGGCATCCGTCCACTGGATCTTTAATTGCTAATGACTTTATAGTAAGAGTGTGACTTGCAGAGCTGCCTCTGTAATGGTTTCTTGGTGCAGCTGTTACGTGTACACATGAAGTTTCCCCGTAGATTTTGTATAAGTGACCTGTGGAGGTTCTGGCACATAGTTTGCTGTGTTTAGTGCTGAAACTGTCTGTTGCCATACTGCTTTGGTTCAGTAGCAAAATGACCTTGAACATTTCAATGCTGTTTTCTTTGCTGATGTGTTGGGGCTCATTGAACGTAAGTTAAATGACCTTAAGTTCTGCAGAAAATAATTTGGTGTATTTAACACCAAGTGCAAATAATCTTAAGTTTCTACCCAGTAAATCTATGACTGTGAGTTGACGAGCACATTTGATAAGTATTGTCTTGGGCTCCTGGCGAGGGAGATTGGTGTCTGCAACCTCCTGGCATAGCTTCAGAATTAGGCTTGTTTTTTGATAAATGTGCAACGTGGTCATGGAGCAGTTGGTCAAAACCATGTGGGATTAATTTCTTTAAAATATAAACAGCCTAGAAATGTTTGTTTATGTACAAAATATTCAGCCAGTGACTGTAAGCATTTCCATGTTTCTACAAGAAATGAAGGTAATTGTATAATAAGCAAAGATTCATATGGCTTAACTTGTTTCCCATCTGGCATTAGTTAAAATGGTGTTTTCATCTGCATGACCTCTTGGGGTGGGGAGAAACGATGAAAATAGAAAACATGGCTGAAAAAGACCTTCCTAGGTCATCTTCTAGCCCATATAAAGGCTGGAGCAGCTCCACTGAGCAACCCGACTGCTTCGGGGAGCAACTGTTCCCCCTCTGCTGTGGTACATGTTACAGGGTAGTTTTTGCAGGGGTTTTAAAGCAGTCAGTTGACAAGGAGTTGCCTGTCCTGTATGCAGTCCTTCCTCAGTGTATAAATTTATATTCAGACTAAATAGATTAACTACAGCAGGAAGAGCTTCCTTCTTAAAAGAAAGCTATTGTTAGAGCATCATTTATCATAAATCTCTAGTAGCTCTAATCCTGCTCTTCTCCCACAGCTATTTTCACCCTTCCACCCGCCTGCTGATTTATGGTTTGCAGGGTCTGCTCCGAGTTTCTTGGGGCTGTCCTGCAGCCTTCCTCTGTGGTCTCTTCCTCTTGGATGGGCAGTTTTCAGTGTCAAAAGGACTCTTCCAAAACGACCACTTTCATGAAAATACACCTGCATGCTTTCTAACTGGTGGAAAGATGATATGCTGCTTTCCTGATCAAGTTGCACCCACTGCCTTAAAATGAAGGATTTGCAAGGAAAGCTGAGAACTGCAAGAACTGGATCATATATATTTCATGTTGCTAGTGGCTTGCTAGGGGCTGAACTCCCTTTTATTTGCTCTTCTCCCTCTTCCCTATGCTGTGCCTGAAAGCGTGCCAGAATTTAAGGTGCTCCGATTTCTCTTTCGGGCTGGCGGCATCTGTATCTTCTTTCTGCCAGGATTCTGCTTTATTTTGCTTAATAGAGTTGAAGACCATTAATGTAGGCTTTGTCCTTGCTTCACAAATAGACTTTTGAGTGTCTCCAGGTACTTGGATAAGCTTTGCCTCCTTGTGTTCAGTCCCAGTGAGGATCTGAGACAGCTGCTTGCAGCTACCGAAGCAGATCAGAGGAATTTTTCCTACCAACGTGTAGCATTCAGCAGCTCAAATGTAAAGCTGCTTACTGAGACAGAACTCTGGTGGTTCTTTCCCCTTGGCCCATGGGGATGTGCTTGAGGATCAGAAGCCCGGCCAGTGCTTAGTTCATGCAAGCAGGTAGAGTTTTTTTTCCCCCGGGAGAAAGGGATTTCAGAGGTGGATTTTCTCAGTTCAGTCTTTGGTGGTTTTTCTGACACGTAAGTGGCAGGTCCTGCTGGGTGTCCTTAAAAAAACATTTGTAATAAGCTTTTGCTGTTCACTCAATTGTTTCCTTGTTCCAGGAACATAACCTAAACGTCCATGCAGCCTGGCGGTGCTGAGTGGCTCTGTTTATGTTCCTCCTGCACCCACGTTCAAGGCCAGCTTTCTGGTGCTGCTCCCTTGCCATGCACACATTGAGTGCAAAGTGCTCACCTCTTCTTGGTGTCCCGCACAGATGCTGATGGTACCGCGTTTTGAAGATCTGCCTTGTCTGGGTTCGGATGCTTAGGTTTGCTTTGCAGCACTGCTCTCCTTCACGTCCAAGTAGCCTGGTTCCTGGTGTTTCTGCCCTTGAACAGCACTAGCGTTCAAGAAGATCTCTGGATGAAAAAACCTGTTGCACCCAGGTGCTCGAGTACAGACTCTGTTCCAGAGCTGGGTTGTGAGTAGGTTTAGCCCGACCTCACCGACATCCCTGCCACGTGCCGCCTCCTGCCTTCTTGTGGTATTTACTTCTCCTCTGGCTTCTCTCAGCGTTGCCGCAGGCCGCCGCTGTGGTTTCGAGCTGTGAAAGCAACGCGCAGTGCTTGGCTTCCCACCGGACTTGGAGTCAGTGCGTGCTTTCCCGCAGAATAGGTCACTATAAAACCATCTGGTGAATATTGGTAAAGTCATAGAGTTCTTCACAAGGCTTCTAGGGAGGCAGGGAAAAGGGTGCTTTTTATCTTGTGTACTTTTGAGTGCTGTGACTCAATGACTCTGGCAGTAAATCAAGCAACTGCGCGGGAATCCTGCTTTGCGTAGCTCTGCCCAGCAGCGTGCCGGATGCTGGGTGTGTGTTCGTGTGAGGCTGCCGCCACGGTGAGCCCTCGGAGGTAGCTCTTGGTTTAGGACAACTGTAAGATGATTTCACTCTGCTTTTCTTTGCTTCTCTCTGGTGGTGGTCAGATTTGCTGATGGTTCATATTTTAGCTGGGAAAAATGCCCCTTGTTGGGATCCTGGTATGTCTGTATACGGTCAGAAATGTTGAGTGGGCTGGGAATAGCTTCCAGCAAAGTTGTATCAGTTTCTTGGAGCTCTTTTGTTCAGTGGAAATTCCTTTCTTTTCTCTCCCCCTTCCCATCCCCCTGACAGCCCACCTCTTTTCTACAAGGACATGCTGAGGTATAATTCACAATCGTGTGACTCAAGTGAAATATGCACAGCTGCAAACGCATTTTCAAATGATACTTCATTGTTAAAGCATCTCTCTGAGCAGGTTTGCAGTTCCAGTAGCCGAGTGATCAGAATGTGGTAACAAAGAGGATTTTGTTGAAAACACTTGACTTTGACTTTTATCAAGCTCTGAGAATGTTTTGAGCACTCGCTGCTTTTGCATGCAAATAGGAAGTATCTGGAGCAGGGTAGATCCACGGTGGGGAAAATATGTTAGATGTGTCCCTGAGAAAAGGTTATGTAGTTGAGTTTTCCTTTGCTCTCCCTGCATTGTATTGCAGAAGTCATATGACAGTTGGAGTACAGTGAAGGGCACGTTAGACAAAAGTTAGATTGATGTTTGAAGTATCAGGAATATCCAGTCTTGTGGGCTGTGGCTCTCCTCTACTTTCCCACAGAAATTTTGCAACTCTCTTTCCTCTTTGGATCCATCAGACTTGATGCTTTTGTGACTTCTTGCTTTTTATGGTGCGTAACAAAGCCCGGCAAGTAAAAAACGCAGGCGTAGCATGTTCTGTCACAGTGACTGTGGCCCAGGGCTGCCGGGGTTTGGTATGGGGCTGACTGAATCACAGCCATACCAAGAGCCAACATCTGTTCATAGGTAAGTTGAAAGAGATTTATTGACATCCAGGACATCACAGAAGGCTTGTACCCAGTTTAAAGGCAGAATTTGGTACAGCTTAGTGTGAACAGTTCTCTACTCGCTGGAAATTCAGCAGTTCATCTTATCTCCCACAGTTCCTGTCTCTTGAACAGGCTCCTTCTCTAGCTTGCTGTCTTGGTTCCAAAATTATCACCAGATTTTCCAAGCTGTTGCATGAGTAACTTGGGGCTTTTCTCCCGTGAGTGAATTCCCACTCTCCACCAGCCGTCCAAGAGGACCTGCTCTGAGTAGAAGCTAATCTGTGTTTGAGATGGTACCTCTGCAAGCAGAGGACCCTGCTGAGTATCGGTCATGGGGAGCCATCTGTCTCTGCAGTATTCTTGCTGATTCAGGTGTGAAAACAGAGAAATGACTTAGTAATTTGTAGTTAAATGAATGATTATGTGTGGTCAGGATTCTCATATACATAATATACAGAAATGACTCAGTGAAGCAGTTGTAGCATGTGCTCTTCTTGGCTCCAGTGTTTCCCTTCAGACGGTTTCGAGGTGCTTGCTGTGAGCCGATGAGCTGACCTTTGCTTCATGGCGGTGGAAATGAAAGCTCAAAATAAACACTTGGGGAGTGGTAGTAAATCTACACTGGCTCTCTGGAGAGCTCACGCTCATCGGGATTGTGGGAGCCCCAAAAACACATTTCTTGTTCTCTCTCTCCCTGTAGGGAAGTATGATTTCTTCAGAGACGTGGATTTGACTGCTTTGGTGCTGTCTATCATGCCAAACCATGGCCTGGGAGACTTCTTGCAAATTGCATGCAAAATCTTAAAATGGGAGGCATTATTCTACTATTTGTAAGATGTGAAAAGGTAGGGATGGCCCCTCTCATCATGGCTTCAGCGTAAGTACCCAGGCTCCAAAGGAAAAGAGCGTGAGGGGATGGTGGATTTGGGTTGCCCTGTAACAGATGGGCACAGAGAAGCGGGTTTAATGTTTTACGGGTACCCCGACAGAGAACTTCTTGCATCATCTTCTTAAATCTCAGCTCGATCTGCCAGATGTGGAACACTTAACAGCTTTAGGAAGGGTGATGTTTAGTAGATCATTTGCCTGTTAGTGTATTTGAGGCTATTGGTGAAAAAGCTCAGCAGTCAGAAACATGTAACGTACATAAATACATTTTAGGTATGATGAGCCCCGATGCGAAGTGTGATGTGATTGGTATTAGCTGTAGTCATGTGGTGAAAATCAGAGGTTGAGTGTGGTCCTCTGATTGAGGAGGGCATAAAATTAAGGATACTTTCCATCCTGGTGGTTGAAAAAATGTTGTGGTACTTGTCCCTATCTCATCCCCACTGATGATCCTCAACTGTTTCTGTGACAGAAATGCTCTTTGACAGCATGAGTAAGTGCACCTGCTTTAAGGCTGCTCCTTGCCTCATCCATAAACAGAAGCACTGACCACAAAATGATGCTGATACCTATTGCATGCTCTTAGCATCACTGTCATGTTAGTCTTGGCTGATTGCATCCGGCAGATGTATTTGAAGAGAACATTTTCAGGGAGCTGAGACCGGTCTGGCTGTAGAGTTTGGTCTCCATGAGTGATCTCGTGGTGTCATCCTGTTCACAAATGGAGTAACTCTATCTTAATGCTGGATAGGCTCCTCAATGATCCCTCCCAGCAGTGAACCTTGGTATCCTGCTGGGAAAGAGCCGCCTCGCATCCAGCCTCTGCTTGTTCATGCCTCGTTTACCTCTGTCTGCTTATTCTGTAGAGCGTCTACAGTTTATCTTGATAAATCTGGGTTCAGTTGGAACTTGTAGGCCTGATGAAAGGTTGTGGGGACTGAATGGGTTATGATTGTTATAAATCACTTCCTGTTTTATTGCTTATATTCAGCATTAAAAATCTTATGGAGGGCTGGAACAAGTTCTGAGCAGTGAAGACCAGCATCTCAGAGCACCTTGTGTCTATCACAGCTCACTGTTTTGCTTGTTTACACAGGTCACTCTTACATTTTAATAAATACTCTTGACAAATTGAACTAACAAGTTCAGGCATTTGGTTTGCTTTGCTGTTCCCTTATTGCTTTCAGGAATGAAATATCACCAGCAATGATGCTGAAGAAATGTAATATCTAAATGATGTTGAATCTCTGCTTGCTGGCTCAACTTCCGACAGCTCCTGAAGAGGTTTAGAATATTAAGCAAATGCAAATGTTCCTCCGGAGCAAATCCCTGCGTTCTGCCTGACACTGCAAGCGTTTGGCACTGGTGGTTTTTCTGAACTCCTTTAGTAACAACCGTGGCTCCTCTTTTCCCCTGATGAACTTAAAGGGGATGTAAGCTTTCAGAAAAGAGGGTAAGCAAAGTCTGAGTTGTCGAGTTTTCTCCCTATTCTATGAGAAATGCAGTTAAATCTCAGTCAAGAGGGTTTTTTACAGAAAACAAATAGAAAACCTTGTGCTGAGTTATTTCCAATCAAGTGCTTTCTTTTTCAGTAGCGGCTCTTTAAAGTAGAACATACAGAGTATATTTAGATGTGAAGAGAAAAACTGGGGGGGGGGGCACGCGGGGAGACATTTTTAAACTGCTGTTGAGAGACATTTTGAGATCACCTGGAGACTGGGAGTTTCCCTGAAGGAAGCTGCTCTCCTGGAGAGGGGATCAGAAGTGCTTTGAAAACCTGAGCTGTTTGCAACCCCACTGCCAGGCCTGGAAATGCGTCTTCTCCTGGCTGTCCCCCAAGCGGTAAGGACAGCCTGGTGGTACGGCTTCCTTTGCATTCAGGTGTCTCCTCATGATGTTTGATGTAGTCTTTGGCAACGCAAAATCTGCTGCTGCTTCACTGTAAAGTAACTTCCACAGGTCAGCTTTAAAGACTATAAGAGAGCCTAGTTTCTGTTCATTAGGGCACTTTTGTGCTGCGTTCTGTAGTTTTCAAGGCCTTTGGTGGAGAGCTGGTGTTGTGCTTGATGGCAGGCTGAGCACTGCACTCTCTGTAAGCCTTTTCAGTCCAGTTTGGCTGGTTTTGGAAGTTAAAATGCTGCTGCTGGTTACCGCTGAAGTTCATTCCCAGCAGTAGTGGTAGCAGTTTCACTTCAGCCATCTCATTCTTGCATCGACCTGGGTAATGTTGTTAACTACTTGGCTTTTAGAATCTCACTAGATCCCTTATTCCTGTCCTGTTCTTTGTTGATTTGCTTCCCAGCTTATCTGTGCTCTTCTGAGCACTCCAGCAGACAGTGTGCAAATGAGCAAGTGCTGCCCAGAATATTTGATGGAAAAAATTAGAGGAATAGGTGCCGGAGCACAATGTAGCTGCAACCAAAAGCATCAGGAGGCATTTCTTTCTTTGCAAGGACTGCTGAACGCTTTCAGACCTGTTTTGACCACTGTTAATACTGCAAAGCTCCTCTCAGTTTGTCCCTTCCTTTCTGGGGAGACAAATCTGCAAGGGGTAGTACATTTCAGCTGCTCTACCCTCGATGTTTTGTTCCAGTTTGAGGGATGCTAACCAGTGTTTCCAATGTGTTTAATGCTGAACAGAGTTCCCCCAGCTTTAGTGACAGGATATGGAGTTCTTTGTGAATTATATTTAGCACTGATGGGAGCTGCTTTGTCAGCTGTGTGTTGTTGCTTTGTAAAAACTGTCACCGTTCAAATCTAAATAAATGCCGCTGGGAAAGAAGAACTTTCCTTTTATGACAATTTGGTGTGTTTGACTTGGAAACGTCCTTTGAGCTGTGTCCGGGGGACAAATTGCTTGTCAGCATTGCAGTCCCCTGCTCGAAGCACCTGAGAGGGGCTGGGTGCATGTTGTGCCGCGGGGCCGTCAGAGCAAATGGCTGAGGTGCTGGCGAGCATCACACAGGACGTTTGGTACGGCTGCAGGAGTTGCTCTTCGTGGAGCTGGTGGTTCTCCTAACCTTCCTTCCCACCTGCTGTTGAATACATTGAGGTTTGGAGTTGCAACTTCCCCTTTACAGCTTCTTCCCTGTAGTTCAGGTTATGAGGGCTGTATTTTTGGAACCTCTGCTTGCTGGAAAGAAACCATACTTCGGGATGCTAAATAGTCCTCCTGTGTCTGAGGCATGGTGAGAAGTGATCATCCCCCTGTACTGGGCACTGGTGAGGCCCCACCTCGAGTGCTGTGTCCAGTTTTGGGCCCCTCACCACAAAAAAGACCTTGAGATGCTAGAGCGGGTCCAGAGAAGGGCAACGGAGCTGGTGAGGGGTCTGGAGCACGAGTCTGGTGAGGAGCGGCTGAGGGAGCTGAGGGTGTTCAGCGTGGAGAAAAGGAGGCTGAGGGGAGACCTTCTCGCTCTCTACAGCTCCCTGAAAGGAGGGGGTAGCCAGGGGGGGTCGGTCTCTTCTCCCAAGGAACAGGCGATGGGACAAGAGGAAACGGCCTCAAGTTGTGCCAGGGGAGGTTTAGACTGGATGTTAGGAAAATTTTTTACACTGAAAGGGTTATCAAGCATTGGGACAGGCTGCCCAGGGAAGTGGTTGAGGCACCATCCCTGGAGGTATTTAAAAGCCGGGCAGACGCAGTGCTTAGAGACATGGTTTAGTGATGGGTTTTGTCAGAGTTAGGCTGATGGTTGGACTCGATGACCTGAAAGGTCCCTTCCAACCTGAGCGATTCTATGATTCTATGAAAAAGTATGTTTCTAACTTGAGTGTTGAATTCTGATACCTCTTTGACCGTCACCCGATTCATCTCCAGAGTCAGGGGAGCAGCAAGCTGGCATTAAACATGGGCAAGTAAAGGACCAGAGTAGACTGTTGGCTCTGCGGGGTGTTGGGGTGGCTGGCTGTGTGTGCCAATCTGCAAGAAGGCCAGAATGGCAGGCTTTGGCAGCCTTGCTGTGATGAGAACAGAATTGGGATCTGTGAAGTGTTCTTCTAGTCTGAAAGCAAGCCCGCCAGTGAGATGCTTTGCATATTTGATTGCTGTGCTGGCTGATACCAAACGTACCATCAGAGTTCACAAATGTTTTTCACTGCTTGCTGGCTGCTCTGCCTTTACCCATATAGGACATTTTGAGTTCTCAGTAAAGAGCAAACAGCCATTTGGGCTTTAAATGATACTTACGTGGTTCTACCATCTTGTTTATTTCAAACCGTATTGCAAGCTTTGCAGACAAACCCCTGTTCATCTGGCAATCAACGCACCTAGTTTGAATCAAGGCTACAGAATGACAGTCTGTTAGGAATGGGCCACCAACCCTGGCTTTGCTGCCATGCCTCCACATGGGTCATCGAGGGAAAAGCAAGCTTAAAAAACAAACAGAAAAACCTACCCCTAAACCCAAAACTCCTTAAAAAAAAAAAAAACAACCTCCTACAACACTTTTCAGAAAGTCTGTTTATTCTAAGGTAGTTGTCTTTCAGAGAAGCACCGAGTCTGAAGAATCATGCGCCATCAGGATCTTGGCTTTGACTGGGAGGGCCACGTGTCTGACTGTGCCTCGTGAACGGGGCAGCATTCGGAGATGGCTGGGTGAGAAGTAATTTGATGCGACCCTTGGTGCGAGCCTGTCTGGCCCCTGACAGGTTGTTCATCTCTCCTCTGCATGAGAAGGTGTCATGGAAGCTATTCAAAGTGGAGAGGAGTAAGGCAGAGAGATGGCAAATTGTTCATGCCCTGAGGGCAAGCTCTGATTTAGGGACGCCGAGAAGCCATCTGTTTTTCCTTGTCTGCTTTCTTAGCTGGAAGTTTCCTAGTCCTGATTTCTCTTGACGAAGAGATCACAGTGACAGGTAACCCGAGCAGAACTGAGCTCTTTGTTACAAGCCCGAAGTCAAGGCTCCTGTTGGCATAGTTTTCTCCCCTTGAGGGACCTTTGATGGCTGATTTACAGACAAAGGGGAAGATCAGGATATTTCAGGCTGAGTCCTGTGTCTCTGCTGGTTTGCAGGGCTTAGGGACAGTATGTGCTGTGGCTGGGACTGCGGTGTCTCCTAGGGGTACTGGAGAGCACGGCACCAGGTGGCACGGCAGCAAGCTCTCGCTGTGGGCCGTCCAGCAGTGGGAACGAAAAGCAGAAATAGCACTAGCATTTTGAAAGTAGTTGAGTGCGAGAGTCCTTGGAGACCAGTGCTTCCTACTATCAAAAAGAAAACACTAAATACTGAACCTCTGAATCTGCCCGCACACAGATGCGTGCCAGCTCCTTGCTGCCAAACACTCCTCACTGCTTGGGATGGGGCAGGGGAGCAGCTGGGGAAGTGGTTGTTTGGAGAACAGAGTTCTTGACGCTGTAGTGAAGGAGGATTTGCCATCAGACTGCTCCGCAGGGGAGCGAGGAGGGAACAAGCAGGCTGTCGGAGGAGCTGGTCTCATTTGTTGGGTGGTTGCAGGGAGCTGGTCACGTGAGGGCTGTGACATCCCTGGTTGCTGTGGAGATGTGACAGCTCCCAACCTGATGCTGCTGCCGCTGCGTTTGGGGATGCTGTGCTCAGGGCTGAGGCGTGGATGTGATGGAGGGGAGGACTGGGAAGAGTGTGAGGGTTATCATCCCGGCAAGGCACACAGCAGGAGAAAACGTGTGCCTTGAGGCATTTTCTTTAACCCTTTCATCTCACTGACGGGTGCCTGTAACAGAGCTAGCTACCACTGCTGGGTGTGTGCTGGAAGGCTGGGTGCTGCCTTTGTTCTTGCAGTCAGCTTAGCAGGGGGATGCTGCTACAAAAGAAGGCAGCGATGTGCTGCTCTGTGCTTTGCGGCAAGCTGTGGACAGATCAGGAAGCCTTTAGCTTTCATGGTCCTTCTCATCTGCTGGCTAGTTTGTGCAGCTCCCGCTAGTCCCAGAGGGTTTAGGGGCAGATGGGAAGGGCTCCTGGCAGGCAGGCAGAGCGTTCCCCTAGCATGCCTGGAATAGCGGATCCCGGTCATCAGCCTGCTGTGTGACAAGCATTGCTGTCTGGGGCAGGGGGCCAGTGAGGAGATGGCAGGTTGCATAAGGAAAGAATGAGCCAGGGAGGGGAGGGCTGCTGGGTTTGTTCCAACTTAAAGTCTCTCTTCTTCATCCCCTACTCCCAATTTGTTTTTTGCATTCCTCCTCCCAGAGTCTCATTTGGTTTGGGGCGTGATCTGTTTGCTCATTTGTGTATAGGCTTTTACGCCAATCTGTAAGGCATGTGGTGGGGAGCCACCCTCCACCCTGGCTGGCTTGCAGAAGCTTAGTGGGTTGTGCCTTTGTTTTGTTGCTGGCTAGCTGAGAAATGAAGCCCTAGCTAACAGAAACAGCTTGACCAGCCCATGTCCTAAAAGTTCCCCCTCCCTGACATGTGCTGCTTTGACTGCTCTCATCAGGTGCTCAAATGGGAGACTGGCATTTGAGTGCTGCGAGGCTTTCTGGGTGAGAGGCTGTACTGCGGCACGTGGTTATCTTGTGCTGGCTTGTTAGACCCATAGCTCCCACCAGCCTTTGGTCAGGTGGATGTGGCTATGCCTGCTCTGTCTCCATCTTGCTGCTTGTTCTTTGGCAGTGGTGCCTCTGGTTACTCCACCTGCTCCTAAATTAATACGACAAATATCAGATGTATTTGTGTCGTCTTTAATGTAGCAGATGTGATCCTGACAGTCTGTCAAAGGAGCCTTAACCATGAATCAGCTTTTCATTATTTGCCGACTTTAGTCTTTAAAGCTAATAAAACACCTTCCTGTTGCCTCAAAACTTCAAAAACATTGATCAAACCTAACCCACCAGTACCATAGGCTCTTCCATTGATGCTCGCTTCGGTGTCTGGATGCCATGCAGTCCTGGTGTTCTGGCTGCTGGGTTTGAAAGAAGCAAGCCAGGAGAGGTATATTTAACTAGACTCGTGCCTGTGCCTTGCAGGCAGTGTGGTGTGAACACATAGGTAAGTTTGTCTATCTCCTTTGCACGTTGCCTGCCTGAGAAACAGACCTAATCCCTGCTTTGTGTCTTTTTTCCCCTCTTAAGTCACCCTGTAAAGGGCTTTGAAAACATCAAAGTGAAGAGTGAGAAAGCCAAACGTATAGCAGTGTGTGCAAGAACTGAGATCTCGACTGAGGTCAACAAATGTGTGAAGAGAGCTGCTTCAGCTCTTGCCAAAATGACTTCTTAAAGGGAGAGAGAAAGCTGCTGTTTCTCGGTAGCACGGTTCAGAGCATGTACCTGGAGGCGAGTGCTTGGTGACAGACAGGCTGATTTCCTCCCAGCATGACTTGGAATACATCAGGTCTCAGCGAGGTAGTCAGAATAAGGTTTTTGCTTGGCTTGGCTACCAAGTTTTGCTTGGCTACCTGAAGAGCGTGTGGAGCTGTGGAGATTTAACTTTAACCCCTGTGGGTTTCACCAGCATCGCTGTGCCTCAGTAGTGCCCTTTGCTTTCCAGGCTACTGAAGCCCTGAGAGGTGAGATGTGCCAATGGAATACGTAAACGCTGTTTTGTGAGCCAGAGTTATGTCTTGCAGGGATCCTGATACCTTTCTGCCTTGGGTGAAGCTCCTGGAGTCATCCAGCAATGTCTTGGCCCACTGAAGGAAGACATACCTCAGCATTTTCCAACTGATATGGTGGATTAGCGTGTCTAAGCTTGGATGCGCTTTAATCCTCGGTCATATTAACTGCATGTTGCTCCTCAAGTAGCAAATATGTCCGTGCAGAATTCTAGGATCTTTTCAAAATGTTGCAGGTCTGCAAAATTTTGACACCGTTTTGCATTTTCAGTTTGGAGCAGGGATGGCTGCAATATATTTGAAGTGAGCCAGACAGCATTTTGGCTGTAAAAGGACGGCGTCTGTCTGTGCGTGTGTGTCATTGTGAGGTCCTGGGTAGAGCCTGTTGCATAAAATAAAGCTGCCACCCTCTTACCTGTCTGAACAAGACCTGCTTGCTACAGCACTTCTGTGGATCTTAGTCTCTAGAATCTTAAAAGCTTAGTTCTCTGTATTAATGCTGAGAAGAGGATTTCAAGATCCTTGAGAATAAGAACAATGAAAATACTTGCTCTGCAATTGTTTCCTGCCTTCTTAAAGCTTATCTGAATGGATCTGTAACCGAAACAGCTGGCTGAAGGTTCCCGTTTAGTTTGCTGGCAAGTGTGAAGGACGGAGAGGTAAGCAGAGACTAACAGAGGACCATTACGCTTCTTCGCAACTTGCTCAGGTTACGTTTCTGGCAGGACAGAAATTTGGGGCACTTGACCTCTGTCTCCTCATTGAATTTGCTCCTGCTTTGAAGCTTACCTGAGAATGGGACCAAAATTAGGTAATTTTGAGAGAATTAGCTCATAAGCTTTGGAAAGTGAAGAAGCACTCTTCTGTGGCTTCTACCATTGATCTCTTTGCCTGGAGGCCCTGCTCTGATCCTTCGGCGGTGTTAGACGACAGCTCTTCTCCCCCGTTCTCCCCCCAGGCTGACTCTCCTGGGCCAGCACAGAGCCCTGCCTTTAGTGTATGAGTGCAGCAAGGAGTACATCCACGTGCAGTCCTTCCCTTCCTGGGCACAGGCGAAGCAGGTGTAAGAAACTGCTCGTGCAGTTGGCTGGTTGTGCGCTGCACGGGTTCATACCTTACTTAAGCAGCTGTCTCTGAAAAATGCCATGCAGGGCTTCTGGCTCCAGCCTCTCCTGCGCAGACGGCCCTGTAGCTATGCGCAGAATGGCTCTGTTTGTCTGGGCAAGCGTGTGTCTCCCTCCACTTCTCCTTCAAGTGGCTTGCGATTTATTTTGGGACTGACTTGGATGTAGTGTCAGCTCGCAGCAAAACACTCCAAAGTTGAGGTTGAAAGCATGGGGGTAGGAGGCTGCTTGTGGTCCTGGAATGCTGAAATAACGTGGGTGAGGTGACACTGTCCAGTGACCAAACAGAGACCAGTTCCTTCCTTACAGCCATCGGCTGATTGAGGCTTTCAGACCTCGGAGGACAGGGCTCCTGGCATGAAATGTCTTCTCTGGGAACAAAGTCTTCACAGCTTTTGACCTGGACAAAAAGGCTACCTGTGTAGTGAGCTAGAGTCTTCCTGCCCCGGCTCCCATCTTGTATTTGGAGTCCCCTATAGCTGTGAATGCATCTGTTATTATTCTTGACTTCTATGGGGCTTAATTAAAATACAGGTCTTTAATTTTTAATTTTTCCTTCCTGTTGATTCGACTGTCTCTGCGTGAGCGAGGTCTCAGTGCAATTACTGTGCTCCCTGTGGAGACACAGACATTTAATTCAGTGAGGCAGGCTCATTCTTGGAGGGGGTTTATTTTCTTCATCTTCCAACTCAGAGGGACACAAAAGCAAAACATCCAGTGGGTAGAGAACGCGACACTTTTCTTTGGTTGGTCTGGGCATGTTTGCTGGATCTCGGTTACCAAAATGTTATGTTCTTTGCAGATAACTGCCTCCCCGAGCAAAGAGCTTGCGATGAAGCTATTCAGCGCAACTTGGATTAGCAGGGTGAGCCGAAACCATTGGGTCAGGTCCAGGTTTCCTCTTTAAAACGGCGTTCTTGCAGCAGTGATGTAAAGAGATGAAGAGTTTTATTCTTGTGGAACGCATTAAGCTGGCTCATGATTTGTTAACCGGAGAACGGGGTCAGGCAAGTACCTCGTGCCTCCTCACCGTGAGGCAGACGTGTGTGACCGGAGGGGGACAAGTGTGACCAGAGGGGACACAAGCTCCTCGGCAGGCCCTGCCTGCTGCTGTGTGGGACCCAGCAAGGGAGATCTACTATGAACCTTCAAAAAAGGATGGAAATCCTGGCTCTCAGCTTTCTGTGTCCCTTGTTTAACACTATTTGGGATAACTTAGTGCTTTTGTGAGCTTAACTCCCCCTGTGCAATAGGTCAATGCTGAAACAAACATGCAAAGACAGCATTTGCCTGCACCTCCTGTATTACAGTCCCAGGCTTTTTATAGACCACTCAAAATACTTCAGGCTCGTTCAGCTCCAGACTTGAAGCTTCCTTAGTTCCCCTCATGTGGCTGTGCTCTAGGTTATTTTCCCTGCGTTCACAGAGATCAAATACGTATGTATGTGAAACTTGCAAATTAACAGGCTCATTGATATAAATGTTTTGTAACATTCCCGATCCCTGAGACTTGATGGAAGTACCACAAAATCTAGGCAAAAGATAAGTGTATGGAAGGAGGTGCTGCTGTTACCAGAGGCGGTTATGGCAGACAAATCCTTGCCGTACCTGTGGGTGTGAGTGGTTCAGGATTCCTGTGTTGGCAACAGGGACACCACACTGGCTCTGGATGCAGTGACGTGCTGGAATATGCCTTTTCATGATTATTTGAATAAGGTACGGCCCCTTTCTGCCATGTATTCTGAAGGCTGCTTTGATATCTAAGCTGTAAACTTGGACAGAAGATGCAGAACAATGAGCGTGTTGACGGTAAGAGTGATTTGGTGGGGATGAAACTCTGATTTTGTTTCCCCTCCCCCCCAGTGGGGAATATAAACATTTCATTGTTGTTTGTGTTAAGCGCCTTTTAGTACCAGCAGCCCAGCAATGGGGGATAAAGAAAGCAGATGTGTCCCATGTCTTTTTTAACTGCTTTTGTTTTTCTGATCGCTGTAAAGGAGGCTTTTACTTCTTTCTTTTTTTTTTTTTTTAAATTTTTTTTCCCAAGCAGCAAGTGCTCCACAGGGCTTGATCAAAGCTCATAAATGATGAATTGAAGGAATGCCCGGCGGAGAACAGAACGCCCTCCTTTGTGCTCTGCTGTGTGCGCTGAGAACACCATTGTTTCTTCCCATACCTTTTTCATCCCTCGAGCTGGGGACCGGAGAGAAAAGGCCTTTGTTCCTTGTCCATCAGCTGAGACAATGCCAGTGTGTTGTCCTACCTCTGCTCTCAGCACCTGACTGGCCTGAGCTCTGTGGGTTTTGGCAAGTTGAGTGTGATTGTCCTCCAGCTACAGTGTTACAAAGAAAACAAACGGCACCACAGCCTCCTTCCTCCAGACCCTGGCCTGGCCGCTTCACGGCAGCATCCACCTGTGTCTGTGCTTGCTGTTTTCCTCAGGATGCAGAGGGAAAGCTGGCAGCTTGAAGGATGCAGCTTCACCTGACTTCCAGTGCGCTGGGACACTGATGTTTGCAGTTGAACGCACCGGCCCGTGCTCTCCTGCTTCGCTCGGGGGGGGTCTCTGCCCCTGGGTGACAGCGTGTCACAGCTGTCCTGCCCGCTTCTGCCGTCCCTCCTCCTGCACCCAGCGCCTCCGAGCTCCCCTGCTCTAGCACGTTTGTCTCCATGACACTGCACGCAGCTGCTGGTGGTGTGACAGAGGGGAACGGAGGCCCAGTCAGGCCCAGTTTTTCCACCTTCCTTGTAATTTCTATGGCATCTCTGGCTGTGCTGTCTTCTGATGGAGAACTCCGCAAAGGGGAGAGCTTTTAGTTCTCTCTTTCTCTTGGTTTTTGGGGGGCTGACGGAAGGAACCAGTGTTCCGCAAATCAGCAGGGAGAGAAATAGCATGGGCTGGGGTGGAGAGGAGGCTGGCAAGGGCATGTTTGGAGAGGTGCTCGAGTGAAGACCGTAAGAGCTACGACGAGCTCTTCCCTGTTCCTAGCCCCACGCGTTCCTGGATGAGGCAGGCAGCGTTTACTTCAACCTCTGCCGCTGCTCCTGTAGGGAAGAGCCTTTAGCTGCGTCTCTCCTGCAGCTTTGCACCTGGGCTGATCATGTCCAGCTTCAGGCATCACAGCAAAGCAACATTTCAGCTTCCCACTGTGGTGGGCAAGAAGGTGGTGGAGGTGCAAGTCGCCCTTGCAGTAGTGACTTGTCGCGTTCCTGGCACCAGTGTGGAGTCCTGTAATTTAAGTGCAGGCTTCAGTCAGCAGCACTTGTGCTGCTGCTGCCTGGGCATGCACCAAAATCCAGCGTCAGCTCCTCTTCCCTTCCCATCTACTGCTGGGCTTGGCCCCTTCATGAAAAGCCCTGATGTTACACTTTATCTGGGAGAGAGCTCTGCGGTGGGTTTCAGAGGAGCCACGCTGAGGCTTGCTAACATCCCATGGCAGAGACTAAAGCTGCCCATGCTGTGGCGTAGGGACCTGACACAAAGGCAGTGCCGGCTCCTGGCCAGAGTGACAGATGATGTCTACTCACTGGAGACCACCGGGCAGTTTTCCCTGGCCCCTGCTTTCCTCAGGCTGAGCTGTCTTTGCTTCAGGTTTATCTTTCCTTGAAGTTTGTTTCTAGGCATGCTTTCTTAATTACACCAGCGGGAGGTAACTTTTGTGAAATTGTGACAGTACCGATGCCCTGGATCCCATTACCTCAGAGCCTTCGCTCAGCTCCACTTAGTCCAAACTTTATCCCTTCCCCAGCTCCCTGTGCTGGAAGGCAGAAGTGCAAACAGCTTTGACCAGAACAATGTAGCATTGCCTGGGTAAAGAGTGTGATTTACTTGCGTATGTGTGGCATGTGAACGCCAGGGCCAGAGGGCACAGCTTGAGTCCTCTCCTTCTTTCTTTTTTTTTTTTTTTTTTTTTTTCCCTTTCCCATTGGAGATGCCTGAGCCACTTGCTGGCACTTTTGTTTGGGGGTGAGGAGGAGAATGTGTGGGTTGACAAGAGGAGGTGGGAGTGAGATCTTTGGGAGCCAGGCATCTGAAAATGAAAAAGCCAACTATCTAGGAAAGCTTTGTAGACGAGTTTAAAATTAGACTGACCCAGTGCTTTTATACTGCTGGAATTTAATTCCTCTGACCCTAAAGCTTTTGGTCTGACTCGGAGCAAGAGTTCCCAGGCTGTGGTCGGTGGAAGTGCTGTGAGGCGCGCTCATGTGGCCATGGGTCTGTGTCAGAGAGATGTCGCTCCTGTCCACTTCCTTGTATTTGTCAAAGTGTGACGAAATTCAGTCTGAAAAGCCAGGGAAGACTCACGTATTTTTGCTGTCTTTGTGTCTGTATCAGTGTGTGGCTTATGTTCACCCTCCGACGGGGATACTGCTGTGTGTGAGAGCTGTTCAGAGCTTTTCCTTTTTCAGGCATGATTGTAACTGTTTCTCTTCTGTTCCTGTTTGCAGGTTGTGCAGCTTGACATTAAAGAAACTGGTAGTCTTAAAGGAATTGGATAAGGAGCTTATTTCTGGGGTCATTGCTGTCAAAATGCAGGTAATTGCTGCTCAGTTCTAAGAATTAAATGTGTTGCTTGGGTGAAAATACTGGCAGATGCCTAAACTGAGCTTCACCTCCGTGTGAGAGTTCATTGCAGCCATGGGTGGCTTCTCAAGTGCATCAGGGCATTCTGGGTGTGTGGAGAGTCTCTGGTGATCCTTCCCTCATGTTCCTACTGGATTTCACTGTTGTAAGCAAGGAATATTGTTTGCTGAGGGCTCAGCGCAAGCATATCTGTATGTAAAAAAAAATGCTCTTTACAGATCACACACTGTCACCTCTTCTTCCTGAGCTGTCACTAAATCATAGAATCCGAACCTGGTTCTCAACTTAACATGCTTCAGCTCACTTCGGGGCTGAACATCTTGGTAACGTGGTCCTGGTTTGGGGGGTCTGGAGGCTGAGCCTTCCTCTGCTGCTGGGCAGATCTGCTATCAGGAATCCAAGTCGTTTTGTAGCCAGGTGCTTGTCAGTGGATTTGTGGGATGCCTGTACATTTTAATTTGTTTCCATAAAATACAGCTGTCATCCTAGGTAAATAACCCACTTTACAGCATACGTTTGTGCCATTTAATTAGGTGCCTACATGTAGGTCACAGTGCCTGGAGGCAGGCTAAGGAGGAAGGGTTCTCAGTTCCACAGTGTGTCACAGCATCAGTTTGACTCACGTGCCCCCACCACTGCAAATGCTGACGTGCTTAGTGAGTTAGAGCCTAGCAGACCTCTAAGTAGAAAAATACCATTAACCATGCTGAAAAGCTGCTGCTTTTCAAATAAAGAGCCAGCAAAACCCCTGCAGGGAGCTGGTTATGTCAAAACACACACAATCTACCTTGGAAACTGAAATTGTGAAGGCTCTGTGGTGCAAGAACATGCAGCTGAGGATGTAACCAGCATCTCTCATCTTCATGAGCAGTCCAGCTGGGGTAAAAATGTGTGTCTCTGTTGGAGGGGGTTCACGCACCCACATCAGGGAGCAGAAAGGTAGGGAACTACACACCTGGATTCATGGGAACCATGGAAGAAGCACGGCTGTGGGTTCCCAGGCTGTCAGATATTGCTTATTGGCGCTGAAAGCTTTCCTTATGTTTGTACTCCTAGATGGTCGATGCGTCACTGTAAGGGCCTGAGGCTTGTCAGTGAATGATCTACGTGTAAATCATGTCAGACTTGGGTTGGAGAATTCAATAGCTTTTACTAGAGCAAAAGCTTCTTTTCCTGTCCAGGTTACTGCTGACTGCTCACACTTTTTGTGTGTGAAAAGGTTGAAAACACTGTCCCAGGCCCGCAAGTTCAGAGGGAGTTTTAAAATATGGGACTTTCTTATCTATTTTGAGTACATGTTGTGATTTGCCTTCCTACAGTCAGTAAGACGCTGGACCTCGGCATTTCTTCTGCCGTCCTTTCCCCACCAAGGCAGATCCCTGTAGAACTGGAAGGCAGCAGGACTTGCCCTGTTTGGCGTGCTCATCTGCCGAATCCCAGGCTGCAGCTCCCATCCCCAGGCCTTCCTTCTTTTGCCTTTGCTCTGTCCTTCCAGCTGACCTAGAGGTGACAGTGGCTGGAATGACTGCTGTCCCAGAGGGTGCCTCACCTTGAGCGTCCCTTGTGCTGAATCAGCACCCATATTTCTTTGTGGTGTGCTGTTTAACGGTGGGTCAGTAGCACTGCAACTGTCTCAGACACAGGCAGATTTGAAGCCCTGTTATTAAATGTCCCTTTGTCGCTCGCAGGTTATGATGATGCTGACAAGCTTCTTTCAGGGACACTTAATTTGCCAGCGCTCAGGTTTCTGACGTGGCAATTGTTTGAGGCTGGTGGTACTGGATCATCAGATGTACGATCTCTGTCAAATGACTCGCGGCCTTTGTATGGGGAATTGCGAGAGAGAGGTGGCAGGCACTGGAGTCCTTCCAGAGGGGATGACTGAATTCAGACCTAACGAGAGCATCTTACCTGCATTTCCCGTGTCTCCTTGCAGCCTCCTGAACAGTGATGTTCAAAGCGTTGTCAAGTGTATTTTCTGAGCTGTTGCTCTATTTATCTGCTGTGGTCTTTTAAAAGCAGCTATATTTGGTATTTCATTAGATTTCGAGTTGCATAACAAGTAAAGCAAGATTGCTGCTATTAGGAGCTTTACACCAACGGAACAGATGCCGCTGTTGCCAGCGGCGAGGCTAGCTGTGCTCTACTTGCGTGTGTGATTCTTTTCCTGGGGGGAGCCCTTCGGATTCTCACCCTGCTCTGGTCCACTGGAGCTTACGTACTTTGGCTTTTCCACAGAGGAGCCTGCGCTGTGTTTTGCAGGAGTGGAGGCACCACTGCAAATCACAGCACTCGCTCTGGCTGCCTGAGCGATGCGTTTGGGGAGGAAGGGATGTAAACAAGTCTCTGCTGCTCTCTCATCTCAGGATGCTATTTGAGGCTGATATGGGCAGACCAGATTTTCCTTTGGATATAGCTGGGAGGGGTTTACCCCCCCCACCCAGTCTGTCTCTGATTTCCCAGATGCTGCTTTTTTTGAGAGCCACAGTTCGGTGCTTCTGGGAGATCAGCCCGTCTGGACAAAGCCAGATCTGCAGCCTCAGCAGAACATTGAGCCAGGGACCTCTGAAACTTGCCACTGTGTTTGAACAGTGCAGAAGGATTTGCTAGGCAGCAGGAAAGCACGACAGACTGATAGTTTTCCCTGAAACATTCCCTGAAATGAAATGCTCACACGGTAAATAGCCCAGTAACTCGGTTAGCGTACAGCAGCCCAAACACAGTGTTGATTTGCAGTTGCCCTGTAACATTGTCAGGTCTCCAGTCTCCACTGTGATGCTTAGTAGATTTTTTTTTTCTTTTATAACCCCAACTGTTCACAGTGGCTTAAACAGGTTAAAATCTCCACTTTCCCCAGGAAGCGGTGTGTGCACAAAAAGAAAAGACCAGTCCGTCATGGCTAATGCCGAAGATTTAGGCATGACGCTGCAGCCTCCAAACCCAGGAGATGATGAGCCTTGTTACCTGTTGGCTGGAGTGAAAATATGAGGCTTGAACTTCGAGGGGTGGGGGGTGACACATAGCTTTTGAATGCTGGGGTTTGGCAGAACAAAAGCTGCTTTGTTGCAGTTAGGGACAGTAAATATGCCCAAATCTTTATTAGTCAAATACCGCCCTTTCATCTCATTAATATTTCACAGAAGTGCAAGGTCAGACACATCCGTTCACTTTCTCTGTGGTAGTCCCTGACAATGTTTCCTGGTTTTCAGTAACTAGGACTGGGGAGGGATGTAAGTGCTGGCTTCCAGGGAATTCACCCGATGGACTTTGTTTCTGTACAGGGCTCCAAGCGCATCCTGCGGTCTCACGAGATTGTATTGCCCCCGAGTGGACATGTGGAGACGGAGCTTGCACTGACCTTCTCGCTGCAGGTAAGGTGGGATGTGGCCTTGGAGCATGTGTGCTTGCTGGGCTTGCTGGTTTGCAGGGAGCAGAGGTGCGTGGTGGGTCTGAGGTGAAGATCCTTCTAGTGCTGCCAGAGATGCCCTTTCTTAAGGCAGTCCCAGCCGTTTCTGAAGAGCTACCTGAGCTCTTTTGGCTTATCTCTAGGCAGTGAGCTGTGGGGAATTTGAGTAAAAATGGCCTAGATGCTTCCAGGATCTGGGGAGGTGGAAGCCCATTGGGAAAGCTGCCTTATAAACCCTTAGAATTGTTCTTGGGGTCAGCTCTGCATTATGGAAGGCAGATCTCTAATCCTGACTTGTCTGGGGGGGAACAGGCAAGTTAGACACTAGCTGCAGTTTGCATGTCCTTGGTGCAACAACACAAATTTGTCTGAATTGCCTCCCAGGGTTGAGGGCCTGGAGCAGGGTTTGAGGTGTTAAGGGACCTTCCTTGTTGTGCATCCTATGTTTGGATGGAACACGAGGACTTTGCTGCAGTCTGTCCTCTTCATGTTATGGCTGTGGCAGGAACTGGAGAAGAGCAGGATGATTCTTTTTTTGCCTTTTGCTGCCTTCCTTATGAGTGGGCACTGGGGGGTGGCAGCCATGGGGGGTGGCGTGGAGTATCAGGCTGACAGAAGGCGGTAGTAGGAACGGGACAGGTGAACCTCTGGAGTTGCCGAGGGAGGCACCACTTGGAGAGGCAGGAGCAGTATGCAGACAGTTCCTTGTGGCTCTAGAGTCATGGTAATAGTTGGGAATTGGAGCAATTGTATTTTATTTGTTCCTCTTTTCCTCAAAGCAAGCTGCCCCGGTGCCACCTCCTGAGCAGGGAAATAAGGTAAATAGAGGCTGGCTTGCTGCAAGCAAGAGGGAGGATCTTGCATGCCTAGAGGAGAGCCAGGCAGACACTGAGAAGCATTCATATCTGGATTATGTGTGTTATGGTACTGTTGGTTAGATCTTGGAAGTCAAGAGTTTGATCTGGTAAGGAGAAAGGCTCAAGTGATGATGTGAGACAGGCTGGTTGTTATTCTGAGACCTGTGCAGACTCGAAGCAGATAAGATTTCATTGCAGATGGATGATAACCCTGCGGCTGCCCAGGCAGATACACAGATGGCTGATGCGTCTGGTTCTGTCCTGATGCAGCCCACAGCCTGGGTTAACTGCAGCACTGCATCCCCTCCTTTGTGAGCAGGAATAATGAAGTGGATGCCAGGAATACCTCTGCTTGGGTCCTGGGGCTGCAGCCTTCTCATGGTTGGGAGCAGAGCTGTAAGATGAGCCAGGTCTTCCTCTGCCAGTCCTGTGTCAGCAAGGAGCAAGGATTTCTGCTAGTCTTTTGGAATTAATTGGGAATATGGCTTGGTTTTTTTCTGGGAGTCAGAGCAGTGCTGCAGCAGGATGCAGAGCATTGCCTATCTCCGTTTCCCCTGAAAGGGCTGGGAATTGAGCCAGAACAGGGGAGAGCAGTGTCCGTGACACTGAGCCTTCAGAAGAGGTGAGCAAGCTTAGTGCAGAGATGTGCTGCTGGTCTCTGACTCGAGGAAGGATTGGTGTTCTTGGCCTGGGAAGCCTTTCTGAAATGGCACAGCAGGATTTTTATGACAGCTTTTATTGTTTCTTAATTGGACAATAGCTGGAAGCTACTCCTAGCTAACAACTGCAGCTTAAGCCAGATACAGTCTGAACTTAGCGCCTGGCATATATTTGAGAGTGGTGACGGGCCACAAAGTAAAAGCAAGTGGATGTAACAGCACAAGAAGGTCTGAGTGTCTTGCAGCAGCCAGTGTCTCCATATCACACTGTCAAACTGTATGCCTTGCTTTGTGCTAGCTGTCTGGAATTGCAGCCCCTCGTATCTTCACAGTCACCCCCTTCTCCGCTGCTTCTCCTGGGTAAAATTCGTGCCCTTTGCACGGAGCGTTTCCTTGTCAGAGCTGAGCTAGAGAGGTGACAGTGCAGGCTGGCATGACAGCGAGCAGCCCATTGTGTCTGGCTGGCCTCCTCTCCAGCAGAAGGGAGGAGTTTCCTGTTGCTCTATTACACATCTGGGATAAGAGTGGAGTTAGTGGTGGTGTGCCCCATCCTGTTTCGCCTTGCTAGCTAGGGCTAGGCCAGAGGTAGCCTTTCTGGCAGATGAGCTACCATCACCCTTACCGCTGGAATGGCTGCTTCTCCTGACCCTCCGTGGGTTTCATGGGATCAAGTGAAACTCCCCAGATATTCCAAGCACAACATCGCAGCTCTCCGGAGCGCTTAACTCCTGTGTTTAATCTACTAAACCTTTCCAGATGGAAGGAATTACATCACTGGGGCTTCAGAAAGAATGTCTTGCCCTGAATCTTGGTGTGTGTGATGGCCCCCTCTTCTCGCTCCTCGGAGGTGCCTCGAAGTGTTTGGTGCTTGCTCGAAAAGTCTTGTTTTCAGATGTTTTGAGCCAAACTGTTTTCCTCTCCAGTCTCTGTCATGGACTGACAATTACTGAAAAGTTTTGGTTGAAACCGTTCTTTAGAGTTGATAAGCTGTGGTTGGTGTTAAAAATAGCTTGTCTGTTCTATGAAAATGGCTCAACTTTTCTTCTAGAGACCCTTGCTTTTAACTGAGGAGCTGAGTGGCCTGAGTCTCTCTGTGAATGCTCATCAGAGGTGGCCAGGCAGCACACCTTTGACAAGCAGAAACTTGCACATGTATGGACTTGAGCCATCCAGTTGAATCCCTGAAAACTTGTACGCATGGAAATCAAGTTGGGCCAAGAGTGACTTTGGACTTTAGTTGTAGGCATGTGCTTAAGCAGCCTTGGTGTGGCCCAAGTGCCTTGAGCTGAGAGCGAGGAGTCCCTCTCCCCTGTTGCCCTTCCAACACGCGGAAGGGCCCCAGGGGCAGGGAGATGGTAGATTGGAATGCTTTTCTGGCCTTTTGAGCCCCTCTTGCCCCTTCCCCCCGGTAACTTTCTTCCATCCTTGTTTAGGGATGTTGCACGTCTGCAACGTCCCAGACTCCATTTGTGTCTGGACGCCGGTGTATTTTGAAATTGTCTTTTAATTACATGGACTGTTCGTGGACTGCTGTTCCTCTCTTCTGCAGAGCCGCTTCCTTGTGCGATGCACAGCGGATCTTGCCCTTGCAGAGCAATCAGTTAATTAGTATTCTGCTTGTTTGTGTGGCCACCACTCCCAGCTCTCTGCGTAGCAGTCGGGCTTTCTCCGGACTGTAAATTAATATCTCAGGGTTTCTGGTGGCACTCAGCCCTTGTATTTATCAAATGTTTTGATAGGGAAGAAGTTATTTTCACAATGTCCCAAGGAAAAAAAGTAAAAATAAAAAAAAAAGCATGTAGGTCTTGCCTGCGAGAGAAGCATCTTTCTCTTGGGAATGTCTTTTTTGAGATCTCTGCATGTTACTTAGTGCTATGTATTTTGTATATTTGGGTGAGTACGACTAGGGAAGTGATCGTCCCCCTGTACTGGGCACTGGTGAGGCCCCACCTCGAGTGCTGTGTCCAGTTTTGGGCCCCTCACCACAAAAAAGACCTTGAGGTGCTAGAGCGGGTCCAGAGAAGGGCAACGGAGCTGGTGAGGGGTCTGGAGCATGAGTCTGGTGAGGAGCGGCTGAGGGAGCTGGGGGTGTTCAGCCTGGAGAAAAGGAGGCTGAGGGGAGACCTTCTCGCTCTCTACAGCTCCCTGAAAGGAGCCGGGGGGGTCGGTCTCTTCTCCCAAGTAACAAGCGATAGGACAAGAGGAAACGGCCTCAAGTTGCGCCAGGGGAGGTTTAGACTGGATGTTAGGAAAATTTTTTACACTGAAAGGGTTATCAAGCATTGGGACAGGCTGCCCAGGGAAGTGGTTGAGGCACCATCCCTGGAGGTATTTAAAAGCCGGGCAGACGCAGTGCTTAGAGACATGGTTTAGTGATGGGTTTTGTCAGAGTTAGGCTGATGGTTGGACTCGATGATCTGAAAGGTCCTTTCCAACCTGGGCAATTATATGATTCTATGTGTCATCTCAAGATGAGACTCGGCTACCTGGTCAGGTGGCTGCTGTGTCTTTTCTTGAAGCTTGTTCTTCTGTTGCGCAGCCGCTTCTTCGCGCAACCGCTTCTTCCCACAGCCGGTGGGCTGGGCCCTGGGGACTGTCAGTGCTCTGCCGGGCACCCTGGCGTTTTCAGTGTGCTTGGCTGTGGAAGTGAAAGTTGAGAGCTGAGCTGTTCAGGCAGAGACGAAGGCTTCCTTGGCATAATGAAGGATTGCCCACTGGGTGCAAGGTAGACGTAGGCACTTCTAAAAGCCCTGGATTAATCCCTAGGAATGAAGTTTACTTGAGAAGCAGGCAGCTTGGGAGATAATGTCAAGAGACATAATAAACTTTTCCATTGTGTTTCCACCGCAGTACCCTCACTTCTTGAAAAGAGAAGGCAACAAGCTTCAGATCATGCTGCAGCGGCGGAAGCGGTACAAGAACCGAACCATTTTAGGCTACAAGACTCTGGCTGTGGGGTCTATCAACATGGCTGAGGTGAGCAGCATTCGACATGATCTCCGTTTACAAAGGTGGACGTTTTTCCTTCTCTTTAAACTCAGTGTTGTCACTTTCCTCATTGAGAAGTACCTGGTGGGATTTCATGCAGCTGTCGTAATAACTGCAACCAGTATTCACAGGGCAATACTTTAAACAGATTTTACTACTGAGTAATAATATTGTACATCATCTGGACAATATCTTGAGAGCTAAAGGTTTCATGAAGCTTATTAGCTTGTGAGGGGGTTTTATTGTTGTTGGGTGGGGGTTTTTTTAGAGTTAGGGGGACCAGGGCTTTTCACCTAAATACAGTGCTGTCCCCTTCATATTCAGGACACTTGAATGTAAGTTTAAAACTAGTAAATATTCTTTTGTATCGTGTTTTCTGGAAGGAACAGAAGAAGTTGCAGCATGTTCAGTTGAACTAATGCATGCGTTTGTCTCAGGTCAGTCATAAATGTAAAATTTTTGATGTTTCATGTGTACAGAATGAGACAGATAGGGTCACTCGGGCAAGCCTTCCAAGCCTAAGAAACGTTCAAGTTAAAGCAAGGTTTGCTGTGCTTCTCTGTGCCACTGTATGAGAGTTCAGGATCAAGTAGTTTCTACCATTTTGCTTGAAATACCCCATGCGATTCTTCTTTCGTGGCTGTTAGTAATTTGGGTGGAGTTCTGTTCATGAGAGATAAATGATAAAATTTTCAGATCTACAGCTGAAAATTAATTCTGGAATCAGGTGGGGATAAATTATTCACTAAGGTTTTCGGAATGGCTAGCTCCGTGCTGCATTATTTCATGCCCTGTTTAATCTCTGCTGTTTCTGCTTCTAAGTATTTAGAGATGGGCTTAGCAGTAGCAAGTTCAGCTTAACACCAGTATTTTTCATCAGACTGCGTTCTGTCAACAAATCATTTCTAAGCAAACTAAGCTAGTGTTATGCTGTAGTGAGTTATTAGTACGTTAAATAATTCATTATAAAGACCACTCCTCGTGTGTGAGTTCAGCTTCCCTTACACTTGCAGTAAATGGTGGCCATTTGAATTGGCCAAATTCTCATTTGTCGTGTTGTAACTGACATTTTTCCTGTACCGTGTTTGGCTTGTTTAAGAACTGGAAATTAAATACTGCTGTAAGGCAGAAAACATGCGGGCCTGTTAATTAGACCCATCAGTGAATTTCTAAGCATTGGGCATTTGCTGCTGCTGCGTGTGGTTTTTCTTAAGTCTTTTTGTAATGTCAGCTGACTGAAGTCAGAAGGTCAAAAATTTTGAAAGGTTCACAGTGTTAGGAAATAGTTGCTTTCCAGCTCATCTGGAATATTTCTGAAATTGAAGACTTCAGGAAAGCAAATTTTACACAAGCTCCCCCTCCCCGCCCCCTTTGCAGTTTATGTTATAATGACTGCTAAACAGCACTGCTGCATTTCTTAAAATTTATTTTTAAAAGAAGAAAAGGTTCTCTTAGCTCTTGAAACAAAGCAATGAATTGGAGCTGTGAGTCTAAGCGGAGTTTAACAGCAGGAAGGCATATGTTCCTCATCAGCTCAGGTCTTTTTAAAGCCATGTGAGGAGCTGACAAAGCCACCTGGTGTGTGTTAGAAAGCTGAGGTGCAGCCCTGGGGAAGCGCTTTCTGACTCTGGTGGGGCAAGAGAAGAACGTAAGTCTCAGGTTCTGGGGAGAGTCCTGTGAACTGAGTGGCAAAGGATGAAGAAACCCACCCCGAGATGTCCCTCTGCCTCCACTGTTGCCTTGTTTCCCATGACCCACTGCTTCGTTATCCTGGGGTGGGCAGCTCCTCTGAGATTCAGGTGCCAGCTCTCTGGAGCAGGGATTTTTGCTTTAGGAAGCACTTTGCATTTATATCTCACCAAGAATTTTTGCCTTTACTGGCTCTTCTGCTGAGCTTTAACAGAAAATTAAGTTCCTTAATTAGGTGTTCGGAAGGTTGGTAACTTGATAATTCAAATCAGTACTGTGCCGTGGAAGCAAATACATAGTAATGAGGTAGTCAAGTATCGTGCTTCAAGGATGAGCTAATCAACTGTCAAGCTCAGAACGCGTTTTCTTTCCTTCCATTGCTTCCATTAGTAGTCAAATAAAATCTCAACTAGCATTGCGTATTGCCTGCAAGTGGCTCCTGCAGTTGCAGGGTGTTTGCTTGCTTCTGTACTTGGATATGTGGAGTTACTCTATTAACATAAATAACTCTTGTAGCATGCGAATGATGCAAGTTTAAATACATTTAAATGCGAATTTTTTTACTGCTTAATTTCTGTCCCAGGTCATGCAGCACCCAACAGAAGGTGGCCAGGTTTTGAGCCTTTTCAGCAACATCAAAGAGGCTGCAGTGAAGGTAGCAGAAATCTGGATCTTCTCCTTGTCAAGTCAGCCAATTGACCATGAAGACAGCACTATGCAGGCTAGCCAGAAAATCAAGTCTACAGGTAGGAGTACAACCACGTGCTCTGAGGACCAGTGTCTTCCTGAACTAGCTGGAGTTAAACCCCACCTGGGCTTAGATGCTTCCTGGGACATGTGAGAACTGGTTTGCACAAGTTGCCTTGTCTACAACAGATTAATGCAGAGAAAACTCACTTTGCAAACCTGTTACTGTGTATGCAGGGAGTGTGACAGGAGTTGGCGATTGAATTGTCAAAGCTTCTCCTGCATGTCACACCAGACCTGAGCCATCCAGTGAGGGTTAGCTGTGCTCTTGCCAGTGCTCTCCCAGCATTACTGGAGAGTGTGTTGAGAACCTGGAGCTCCCCACCTCGTTAATAGTGTTGTGTTCAGGAGATTCACATTTAAGCTATTCTTCCAACTTCTTTTTCGTATGAGTATTCTACAATAAATCTTCCTAACTTAGATGAGACCTGCAAACCTCCAACATGTTTTGCTGTGAACTGTGGCCTGGTTTAATGAGTGTAAATCCGTGGCGTTGTGCACTGTATAGGGAAGTCATTGCGTTTCTACCTGTGACAATCTTTTTATGTGGTACCAGCCTTCTGCTCACTGCTAGAAGAGTGGCCTGTTGAAGGTAGTGCACACAGGTGCTAGTGTGTTGTTGCCTGAGGCCAGGCAGCTCACCTGAAGTGTCATTTCAATAAAGGACTTAGACTCTCCTGGCATGTTTTACTTGCTCCTTTAAGCCAGTTGTGTCCATGTTAGGGAAAAATGTAATTTCCCTTGTGGAGGAACCTCTTTACTTGCTGCTGTCTACCAGCTGGTTCTTTCCAGGGTAAAAGGGGGTGATGTTTCAAGGACCCTTATCTGTGTGCTGGTCCTCCCTTCCTGTTAGAAGTGTTTCTTCGTGTTCCTTACCTCCAGGCAGTTCCCATCTCACTGGTTCTAGCACAGATAGAAGATAAACTAGCAGGCATCACCTTGTGTGCCTTCTTTTCTTGATTTGTGGGTGTTAGTTGGCCTTCTCTGCTCCTGAGATGACACTGTCCCCTCACTTTAAAGGAGTTTCACAGGATCTCTCCCCTCTTTCCTTCCCTTTCAGACAACTATTCGGAGGAAGAGTACGAGAGCTTCTCTTCTGAGCAGGAGGCCAGTGATGATGCCGTACAGGGCCAGGTACTGTTTAGGGCATGGCTTCTCCCTGTGAGAGCTTCAGTAGAGCGTGTACGTTCTCAGCTTGTGCTTGAAGCTAAAAGCCTATTTCTTTAGCTAAAGCATGACAGTGCGAGACTGTCACCAAATGTTTAGCTACAGTGGCAGAAGGCCTGCACAGTAGCCCGTTTCTTCCACCATGCTGTGATTTATCTGTTCACATGTTTGGACTTGAGCTCCCTTTAAACACTAAAACATAGGCGTCCTTGTGTGTTTGTCTGCTTAATGGTCAAGGCATCAGTTGATTGCTTCTGTAATACTGATTGGATTCAAAGAGCCCAATTAGATCCCCAGCTGTAATTTAAAGGGCCAATGGGGTCTGAGTCAGTCTTTAGTTTTTAATACCTTCTGCAAAATAGGTCCTTACGGAGGACCCACTGGCTAGATGTGAGATGCTTTTGAGTTTGGGTCTTGTTTGCCTTCAGACTCTGGCATCGCCTGCCTTCCACCTTTTGGAGGGTACTGAGAGAGGAACCCACAAAATGTGGGGCCGTGACTATCCTTGTTCGTTGCATGTAGAACTAGGGGATGTTTTGCTTCTCCAAGCTGTTATTCCTGGCTCTCTGCAGGCCTGGTTCGCTCCCTCTTCTCTTCTGCCATCATAACTGCAATTAAGGCGAATGTTGGAAGCCTGGAAGACAGAGCGGCAGGTTCATCTTCATAGAGGGAACATTTTTAGCACTTAAATGCTCATGTGTCCCCGAATCAAACGTAACACAGGAATCCTCTTTCTGTTCAGGATTTGGATGATGATGAGTACGAGCTGGGGAAGCCCAAGAAGCAGCGGAGATCGATAGTAAGAACGACGTCCATAACCAGGGTCGGTGGAAATTAGTTTTACTAACACTGATGGGGTTTGGTCAGGAGGCACAGTGCATGTGGCTTATGGGAGCAGCAGTACTAGACGTGCTGGCCCAGCAGAGAGCTTGGGGTCATGGTCATGGCATGTGAAGAGCTACCAGAAGTAGCCAGTTCAGGGGATGGGCCTGTCCAAGGTGTGTGTCTGTGCTGTCTTGAGTGTCCTTTGGCTGCAAGGTTTAAGGAGCTCCAAAAATCATGTAAGTGTGTGAAATTTACTGCCATGAAGAAGCCAGTGCAGGATCCATGCTTGTGTAAGTCCTGAAAGTAGCTTTAAAGTGAAGGGAAGCTCTTCTGTTTGTGCTGTGCATGGGAGAGGCCAGTGGGAAGGTATCAAGAAGTTGTTAAGTAGCTCAGTCAGGGGCTAGAGCTTGACAGATAAACGTGAGGTGGTGTATGTGGTGCTGAGGCAAAAGAAGTGGCTGGATATTGAAGGCTTTGGTTAGTGGCATGCAACTGTCTGCCCTCTCACAGCAAGCATGCGTATGCCTGCAAAGTTGCACTTCTCTGTGGAGCAGCGACGTGTGCTTGACCAAGCCATAAGGCTGCTTTCTGCTTCCACAAGTGTTTATGTGTGTCTGCGGTGACAATAACTCAAAACCACCAGGATGGGGCTAAGTTTTCCTTTTTTGGACTTAGGAGTAAGTTTGGAGATCATTGTACCTCCTGTGAGGCTATTTCTGAAATCCATACTTTGATGAGGTCTGAAGTAAACCCTGTTTTCACCTGAATCTGCCACTAAAAAGACCCTCTGTTTGAGACTAGGAGCATGCTGGTTCATATCTTTGGTGCCCTTAGTATTGTTTTCAGATGTCAGCGACCAGCCAGGACAAAATATGCCACTTGGTTATTAAACGAGCTACTTCCTCTGAGTAAGAATAGTGTCTTTCTAGCCCTGACCACTAAACTGATACTGAATCTCCAGTGTGTGGGGCTGGTGTGAAACTGAGTTTGGTGCTGCCAGTTAACATCAGTCCAGCTACAAACCCAGCAGGTCTCCTGTCTGCCAAGTGTCAAACCATTCAGGTCAGCAAACAGCTCTTGCTGTGTCGCCTTAGCGACTGCATGCTGTGTGTCCTCCCTCCACAGCCTGCCGTGCTGATCCAAGGTGGGCTGCGTGAGAGACGGTTTTGCTTGGCATCCTGAGCCAGAGGACAACTCTCGCTATTGTGAGGGCATCTTCACCTCACACGTGTGCTGGGGACAGAAATAGGGCAGGCTTTGGAGAGTCTTGTTTTGAGGCCTGGTGGATTTATTTCACCTAAACTTTAGCTGTTTTAGGAGGTGGCTGCAGCTCGCAGGGTATGAGTTCAGAGGTTAAGGGTTAGGTTTGGAGGTGTGGGGCAGTGTGAAGTGGCTGAGGCCAGAGTGGGAGCAGGCATTGTACTTGAGCTCCCATGAGATACAGGAAAGCGAGCAAATGAGCAACTTCCTTCACCTAAGAGTGGCCTGGTACTAGCCATTTTCTCTTCCCTTTCCTCCTGACACAGGGATGCCACCTCGAATGCTCTGCACCAGCACTCACGCCTGGGCCCTTTTCATCTTCCTTTTCTTCAGAGCGTGCATATTGGTTTGGTCAGTGACAGACGAGAGGGGCTGGGCAGCTCGTGGCAAATCTCAGCTGTTTGGTCCTGCAAGAGGGAGGTAGCTCTTGGGGGCAAGTAAACACAAAAGAGGTGCTGCAGTTTGGCTTTTGTTTTGGACTTGGTGCCTGCTGTGCCCAGGATTTGGGGATATCAGACTCAGAAAGCATTTTTCTGATAGGTGAGTGCTAAGGACGAGCCCCACAACTTTTCTACAGTGCTGCTAGTCAAATAAATGAGCCTGCCAGGATGAACTGCAAGCTCTTGGGAAAAACAGTGCTTTGTTGGTAGAAAACACATTTGTAGTTTGGGTCAGCGGGTAGATGGCCTGTGTTGGCTCACCCTTGTTAAGAATCGGGAAAGTTGACTGTCAAACGTTTGCCAGAAACTTATTGAACAGGTACAGGAGGTGATCTGGCAGTTTAAAGAATTTATCCACTCTGTGTCCAACCAAGAGTGATGTGCTATCCCTCAGGGCCAGAAGGTGTGTAATGCTTGGTGGAGTGGGGCTGAGTTTGTTGTAATGCAGGAGAGGAAGGTCTGGAAAAGCTGATTCCAGCATGAGACCAGCAGAGGCTTGGTTTGTGGTGCCAGGAGTTGTTTGATTTGAAGCAGCAGCTAGAGCACCAGTGTCAGATGTGTCTGGGCTTCTTGCAGACTGGGAGAAAACAGTTCACTTTATGCTTTACTTAAGTAAATATATCTTTGACTTGCAGCAACAAAACTTCAAACAGAAGGTTGTGGCGTTGCTGAAGAGGTTTAAAGTGTCTGATGAGGTAAGTAATTCAGTCTGTAAGCCTTCCTGTTCTGCGTGTTGCCCTCTAACTGCTTGGTGCACCTTGCTTTAGTCTTCAGGAACACTCTCCTGTTTCCCCCTAGTTCCGTTCATTTTGTTTTCAAGTCTGCAGTGGATGTGACCTTTCCTTACACCCTGGCCTTGCATGGAGCCTTGAGGGCCAACTTTAAAATGTCATCAAATATTTTCTAGATCAAGTTTTATCCAAACCAGATTTTGGCAACCACGTGTGTATCCATTAGTTTTGCAGACTGCTTTGAAATTATCTTTGACCCCTTCAAAGGCAAGTAGTCTACTGTGTATGTTGCTCATGAAGTTAAATCCCAGCCTGTTTGATCATCTTACTAGAACAGCCAGGCAAGACATGAAAAACTTGGATAGGGGAATGCAGACCCGCAAGAGTGTCAGCTGTCTGGTCAGAGCTGAGAATGAAAGAGATCCAGAACCCAAGAAACCTGTGTAATGTTAAGTATCTAATATAAAAGCAGTTAACATCTCAACTGGCTGTCTGTGTGCTGATTTTGTGGCTTGTGGAGAAGTGTGAGTAACTCCTCATACTTCCTTATGCTTCCAAGCAGCTCTGTTAGCTTTGCTGTTCTTCCCAAGTTAGCTCAGCGGAGTCAGCACCCATAGCTGAGGTCTCAGCCAGCTGAGCCGCTGCTTTTCTGGAGCTGCCGTTCAAAAAGCAAGCTCTGAACTGTGCACCACTGCCTGCTTACTCTGGTGTACGTGTGAAGCAACCCGTGGAAGTTGTGTGAGAGATCTGTTCTCTTCGGGTTTGCGTCTGGGTGGCAGCTGATCCTTGTCCAGGTTCCAGGCGCCTCTTGTGGACATTTTTGTCATTTCTACCTGCTTGGCTATCAAATCAGGAGGTGTCATGGCAACTTTTTCAGTAGAACCCAAGACAGGTTGCGCTGTTGGGAGTACTGCATTCCTCTATTTGTTCTAAGAAAACTGGGCCTCCATTAGGGGCCTTTTTGAAGCTTTGTTTATGGAATGATATTGAATAATGGACATAATCTGTGGTTAATAGGGTTAAGAGCTTGTTCGTGGATGCTTAGTCCAATAGGTAACTCCTGCTTAGCCAGACACTGACAAGCTTGACCCAAAACAAGCCCTTCTCGTATGCTAATGTTTCTGTTGGATATAGCATCCTTGCACAGGGAACAGAATCTTACTCCCAAGACTGATGTGCTGCAGTCCTCAGGGGAGCTCCGGTGACATGGGATCGGTCTGGCTCTTAGCAGAGTTGGTGATGCCTGCTTTTGTCCTGTCTGTAGGTTCTGGATTCAGAGCAGGACCCGGCAGAGCATGTTCCAGAGGTGGAGGAGGACTTGGACCTTCTGTATGACACGCTGGATATAGAGAACCCCAGTGACAGTGGGCCAGAAATGGAGGATGATGACAGCGTCTTGAGCACTCCGAAGCCAAAGTTAAAGTAAGTGTAGGGTGGCTGATGCTAGGCCAGAGAGATACCATGGGCACTGTCAGCACAGATGGTTTCTATTACCACCCCTCCATCCTGTTTTATTTCTCCTCTTCACCTGGTGTTGGAGCCCTAGTGTGTGTCGTTACAACTGGGATGACTGCTTGTGAGCTGGCGGTAGCTGGGGGGAGTGGTCTACCTTCACTCACTTTTCCTTGCTCCCTTTGCAGATGTTCTGCCTACCCTGCCAGCTGAGCACAGGGGCAGGAATAGCTGACAGGCGGGCAGTAGAATTGTAACACAGGTGTTTTGAAGAGGTCGTAGAAAGATCCAGGAAATCTGTACTAATGCAGAAGGAGATGTGGTTCGAAACTGCAGAAGTAGAGGCAGGGATGCACAAGGCAGACTGTGTCTTTCTGTAAAAGCTGATAAGACCCTACGTGGAGAGTCTTTGCAGGGATTAAGGAAGCAGAACTGTAGGGAAACAAAGGAGTTCTTTAGGCCCAAAGGGATTGACCGCACCACACGTAGATACACACAAGCCTGTTCTGAGCCAGCTTTTGTGAGCACTGACGTATGGACAAACACAGCTCTGTGGACATGAGCCGGGGATCGCTGGTTCGAGGTCTCAAGCAGATGCGGAACCCGGAGCTAACGGAGCTGTGTCGTGCCCCTGCCTGAATAAAGACTGAAAACATGAGACTGTTCAAGCTTCACACGTGCTTCTGACTGACACCTGGTTGCATGCTCAGGTCTTCAGTGTTGTGACGGCTCTGCAACAAGCAAAGCCTACCGCTGCAGTTGGTCAGTGGAGAGTAGAGTATCTGCTAAGTGCCAGCAAATTACCAGCTGTCATAATATCCTAATTAATGTAGAATAACCTAATTGGGCTAATAATAAATTCTGAGTCTGGAGTGACTTGTTCCCTATCAGTGAGCCAGAAGACGTCAAGAACAGTCTGGGGTAGTAGTGTTAAGTGATAGGGCTGGTGGCTTATAAAGGCATTTGCAGGTTGACCCAGTTTATTACCAGTTGGTAGGCCCTACCTTAAAGGGATTTGAAAGTAGATGTGTTGTGGCAAGTAGCTGCTTTGAAACAAGCCGAAGTGGTGTACTGCACACACAGAGAGCTTGTGTCCTGTTCCCCGGAGCTGAGGAGCTCGCTGTTCTGGGATATGTGATGGCTGGAATAAGAACTTATTCTATCTGTTTGGTCCTGGGGAGACACTTTGTGGTTTGTGTGTGTCCAGTTCTTGTGTTCGTATCTTGAAGGGGATGTGATAAATGCTGAAGCTTGTAGGCAGGTTTTTCCTGCAACAGCAACGACAACAAAAAAATCAGTTCCTTAAATTGTAATTGAGTCTTGTAGCCTGGTGTGATGAGCTGCCTTTTTACATGGAAGCTCAATCTGACTGTACGCCCCATCTTATCTTATTGAGCAAGTGTGTAATTGGATCTGAGGGCTGGCAGCCAAATCCAGATGCAAGCCACGAATAAAATGCGTATTAGCAGCAAGAGTCACTTACCTGCAGGAGCAGAGTATCAGTGGGGGGCAGTAACTCTACTTGCTGTCTTTCAGTCAAGAGCTAGACCCTGTCTGGAGTGGCTTGGAGTTCAATCAGCATTGGCAAGGCTGAAAGAAGAATTGCGGTGTGAGACTTTGCGCGTGGGGTAGCGAGGACACAACTGCATGTGTGGGGTGAATGTGCATTCTGTTCTGCTGTGGGAGAATGCTGCACCCACCTGTCCGCCCTGGATTTTATGGAAACAAAAGCTGTTGTTTGTTGTGTGGTGTGAGAGCGTGCAAGCGTTCCTAATAAGAGCTTTATAAATATGGTATGCTGCGTGACAGGCAACACGTTGAGTCCATTAGATGGAGGTTGGTCAGTTGGGGTCCCTGCACTTTCTATCTTCTCTTGCTGTCCTGGAGACCTCCCCGTCCTTTCAGAAGTTGCCTATAAATTTTACTGGAACCACTGAGGAGCAGTAAGACACCTGGGAACGGTCACGCTGCTTTGCTGTGAATGTGATAGACTTTTCTCTGTTAGTGTTTTCGATAATAAGAACCAGTTTTTGTTTTCCTTGTTCAGACCATATTTTGAAGGACTGTCACACTCCAGCTCTCAGACAGAAATTGGTAGCATCCACAGCATCAGGAGCCAGAGAGAGCCATCAAGTCCTGTAAGTCATATTTCAAGAAGGTTCCTTATCTGCAGATAATGTAGCAGACCTACACTGTCTCTATTTACATGTGTAAATTAAAGCACCTTCTCTGACCTCCTCCAAAGGCTTGATGCAGAGATATGAATTTTCTGCTAAGAAAACACGTTTGGGGTTTTTTGTTGGGGTTTTGGCAGAGTGTTGGGGTATTTTTTAAGCAAATACTGTATTAACACAAGGGGGCATTTTCAGGTTATGCACTGAATACTTGCTAATGGTATGAGTGTATGAATAGCTCCAGATTCCCGTGTGCTTGCTATGACTGCCAGGATGAGAGATGTTGCCTGGGAGTTTTAGGGACTCCTTGGCCCTGTTTCAAGGAAGCTTTACCTTACTGTTGTTGGGATACTTTTCATGGTGGCTGGGAGCAAACGCAGAGGGGAAGCTCACTTGCTTTTCCATCCCCTTTTCCGCTGCTGTGCTGCTGCTTTGCCACATCCCACAGTAAGGCGTTTAGCCCTACTGTGACAAGGAAGCACTGCTGGTCATGCTGCAGAGCTGTGCAATGTTTAAACGGAGGAGTGTGTCTGCTCCAGAGAGTGTGGCTGAAAACTCTGCTGGTGCCATACTTCCTAATGATTTTTCTCTGCTCAAGCAGGTAGAAGTGCCTGAAAAGACAAAAAGTCTTGGAGCCAAACATGCAGGCGACAGCATTTCTGACACTGTCTCTTATGTAAGTTGAAAACACATTTGTTAGCATTCCTCTTGGCAGTTTGTGTGTCTACTATGAACTGCATTCTGTGGCATGTGACTCTCCATGTGCTTGCATATGCAATACAATTTACGTAGATAACATTTGCTGCAGTGAAGACAGGCTGAGAGAGTTGGGGTTGTTCAGCCTGGAGAAGAGAAGGCTCCGGGGAGACCTTAGAGACCCTTCCAGTACCTAAAGGGGGCTACAGGAAGGATGGGGAGGGACTCTTTATCAGGGAGTGGAGCGATAGGACGAGGGGTAATGGTTTCAAACTGAAAGA
Source organism: Rissa tridactyla (assembly GCF_028500815.1). Classification (NCBI taxonomy): domain Eukaryota; kingdom Metazoa; phylum Chordata; class Aves; order Charadriiformes; family Laridae; genus Rissa; species Rissa tridactyla. Next base: position 24,707,990 of record NC_071473.1, read on the forward strand.
GGGGAGATTTAGATTGGATATTAGGAAGAAATTCTTTCCTGTGAGGGTGGTGAGACACTGGGACAGGTTGCCCAGGGAGGCTGTGGCTGCCCCATCCCTGGAGGTGTTCAAGGCCAGGCTGGATGGGGCTTTGAGCAGCCTGGTCTGGTGGGAGGTGTCCTTGCCCAGGGCAGGGGGGTGGAATAAGGTGATCTTCAAGGTCCCTTCCAGCCTGAACCATTCTATGATAATGCTAAGCTCTCCTCCTGACCTTAGTTGTAGGAGGTTCTTGTCTTTCAGCCTCTTGAAACTGAGACACTTTATGTGGCCTTCTGTTTAAACAGTCTTTCTCTTGGTTTGAGGAAGACTGGCCCAAAGTGTGCTACTGAGCATGCGTGTCATCCTGAAAAGTGTTCTTGGGGCTGTTCCATTTTATCAGACAGAAGTATTACTTCAAGCTGAATTGGCAGGAATCAAGCTGGTCCTGGGGTAAAAATTGCAAAGCTGAAGTTGCTTTACTGGGGACGTGCAGCTTGTAACATTTCTCCCATCTCTCGCTCTCTCTGCTAGTTCATTTGGGTAAGCTGAATTAATCTACATCGCGTTAGGAGACACGTCCCTGGCTTTGAGCTGGGAGAGTCCCTATTCCAAATGAGCACCTTTCTTACCTCCAGCTCCCTTGTGAGGCTGGGAACTGGTAGCCCCAGATAGCCAGTATTGACTTCTCCCTTTTGGCAGTGAGTAGCTGAATGTGCCCCAGCCAGAGCCAAGCTGGGGTGTCTCCTGCCAGCCTTTGTGGTAGCAAGACAAAGGGGAGGGTTTGTTCCTCATCACTTGGTTCCTTGTGTTTTTGCAGGAGTCTAACCAGCAAGCTGAGGTCCAGGAAGCTGAACTTCCTACACCAGATGTGTTTGTAGAGAAGCTCCCACCCAGCGGGAAGATCACTAAGACCGAGTCCCTCATTATCCCGTCCACCAGGTATAGAGCGGTGACACAGCATTGTGCCTGCTGCAGGGCTGCTGGGGAAATCACAGACAGCCTGCTAGCGTTTGTTCAGGATGGCCTTAAGATTGACTGCAAGGAGACCCTCATTGTGTTCAGGCACTCAAGTGATGGATCGTGAGCACTTAATGATTGTGACTGTTCAGAACCCTGAAGGACAACATTGCTTTGAGGTGTCTCCTGTGTTGTACCTGCTCCATGTCCAAGGAAGTTTTTATAAAACTCTGGAGCTGCTTGTTCAAAGATACTGTTGCTAAGTCAATGTCTCATGCAGATTTTGGCCTTAAAGGTGGTTAAGTCTAACTTTTGTCCTGTTAAACCTTCCCAAATTAGGGTAGTGAATGTGTAACCCCACCAAGTATTTTCTGTGGTTGTTTGCAAGCAAACAGATGCTCTTTTGATGAGGTGTTTCTGTGCTGCTTTTGGGAGTGTGACTGCAGTTTGCGTGGCTGGATCCTGTTGTGGTGGTGTGGGTCTTAGCAGGGTGGTGGCGTGGGCTGCGGAAGTCTGATGAACTGTGTGCTCTGCACTATCAGAAGGTCTCAAGCTAGCTCAGATCTACGTGCACAATTCCCCAGTGCCTCCACTCACATTGTTGAGGTTGCCAGACTGGGTGATCTGGGATTTGGGGGATGGATCTCGCTCAGGTACAAGCCAGCTCTGGAATGCAAGCACATCTCTCTAGCAGGTCTGAAGGGAAGCAGACGGGACGGCGGGGAAGGAGCACGTCTCTGAAGGAGAGGCAGCCAGTGAGGCCACAGAACGAGAGAGCAAACAGTCTGGACAACGAACGCTCTCCAGACACCCGGCACCACTTACAGGTGTGAAAAAAGATTGCTGTCTCTCCAGCCACTCATAGTTTTTCCTCTTCTCCAACTGTCTCCTGTGGTCTCTTTCCTTCTGGTCCAAGTGCTGTCCCTGATGGAAAGGAGCTGGGCCCTGCGGCTCCAGGAAGGAGCGAATTTATGTCTTGGCTGATGCTGTATCTTCCATGCACTCTGCTGGGTTTTGCCAGCTTGTTTCTTTGTCAGCCAGCCATAAACTGAAAACACTGGAACAGATTGTTACGATGAGAAATGAATAGGGATGTGTTGAGGAATTACTCCTTTGAAATAAGGCAAGTCGCTAGTAATTGCAAAAGGGGACTGACTTGTGCAGGGCCTCTGTGCCACGCTTCCGTTAGCTGCAGGAATCAGTTAATTCCCTCCTTCAAGGAGGCTGTTGCTGGCTTCTATGAATCCAAAATTCCCTGGGCTACTGTTAGTTGGTGTAAAGTGGCATAAGGAAAAGTTCATGGCAGAAGGAGTAAAGGCTGACAAAATCAAGATGGCTAATAGAGGAGCCTGGGGAATATTGCAGTCTCAAAGAAGTTGATAAGTGTCAGTCCCAGCAGCCAGCGTGGCTGCTAGCATGCCTTTGCTGATGGGGTGGCCGAGCACTGGCCAGCCATGCGCAGCCAGTGTCATGAATGCTGGAGCTGGGGGCTTGAGGATTAAAGCTGACATCTCCTACTGTTCTCTTCTCTGTGTCTTTCTTTCCAGATCCCCAGGAAAACAGTATATGACCAACTAAATCACATCCTGGTTTCCGACGACCAGCTGCCAGAAAACATTATTCTTGTCAATACTTCTGATTGGCAAGGCCAGGTAAAGGCAGGAGACGTTACCTGAAGCAAAGTTCTCCTTCACTATTCCTCCTCAGGAATGGACAAGCCCTTGAGCTCTACCACTAACCAAATAGGTTCTGCTGCTTGGTTGGAAGAGCAGTGGCAGTGCGCAGGGGCTGGCAGCGTGCTGAGAGTTCAGTGCCTACAGACTGGATTTCGTTTTACTGGGAGATGCTGTGAATCTTGTAAGGCTTTGCCACCTGAGTCTTTCCGTAGACATTTTTCCTTTTCTAAGAAATGCCATTCCTTCGGGTTAGCAGCACGCTGGGAATGGCTAGACCCTTGCACTCAGGACCCTGCTTCTTGTCTGTGTAGGCTGGGACAGAGAAAGCAGGGAATACTGACCTGTGGTTTAGGGTGAGATTTCTGGGCACAGGTGATGATCATGGGAGAAAATATTTCAGGTTTGCTCTATTGCTTTCCATGTGCACTTGTGATTCTTGACTTCAGGTATGTCACCCCATCTTTTCTGAGTTGTATTAAGGGCAACACTGAGCAGTGCTTTCTTATGCTGGCGTCATGGGGTGGTTTGTTACGGGTTTGGGTGGGAGTTCGGAATAAATTTTGCTCCTTTCTGAACTTTAGTCTGAGAAAGTAATAAAATGTATATGGAAGAAACCCAGTAAATGTGTACTGGGTGACTGTTGCCTATAGGACTTGTGCCAGGCTTGTAGAGTTACATCAGCTGGCTTGGCTCTCTGATTCTGGAAGAGCTACGGTCTCAGTGTCAAAAATAACAACTTCCAGTTTCTCAATATTTGCAAGATGGAGAAACACCTTCTAGAGATGGATAGAAAGTATTGTAGGTCTTCTCCCAGCAGCTTTACCAGCTTGTGCGTGCGGTATCAGAGGCGGTGAAGATGGCGTTGGCTGGGGTGTATGGATTAGCGGTGCAGAGTTTGGAAGTGTGAGATAATTGCTGAGTCTCATCAATGTTATGTCCCTGTCTACCTGAGGTTTGCTTTTCTGTTAGCTGCATGGAGGGGAAACAGTCCGTCATAAGGAACATGTGTGTTGGTAGCACCCTTCCTTTTTTTTTAGTGCTCGAGGGTGGGCAGAACGCTGTATTTGTTTAAGTCCTTTTGAAATCAGAGAGGTGCAACTGCAGTTCCAGAAGCAGGCAAATAGAGAGCATCTGCTCTTACCCAGTGCTGTCTGCTAGGCCAATGGCCTTCTGCTGCTGCCCTGCTTTCTGTCTCCATAAACCCCCTGCTATTCTAGAGTTGTCATCACCAGAAATGCTGTGTTTTGGATATGGTGTTCGTGTTTGTCAAGAAGGTGTGGTATTTCCATTTTTCTAGAGGAACAGTATTGCTTTAGCTCATACAAGGGCAAGTTATTTGGGAAATAGCTGTATCGCCCGCAAATTGGACATGGGTAGAGTGCCCACGCTTGGGTGTGAGAGTACCTAGGAGGCCAGGCGACGCAGATTTTCTTCTTGTGATAAACTGTACCAAAAAAGGACTGTAACATGTTCTGTTCTCTCCTCAGTATCTGTCGGATGTCTTGCAAAAGCATACCTTGCCAGTGGTCTGCACATGCTCCTCAGCCGATATCCAGGCAGCTTTCAGCACTATTGTCTCCAGGATACAGAGATAGTAAGTTCTCACGTTGCTTGTGGTGTTTTGTTGAGTCTCAGCTCTAAAAGCCTCTCAGCTCCTGTGTCCCAGTGCCCAGGGAGTTTTCCATCCAATATCTGAGAAATACTTCTCCTTTCCAATACTTCTCCCCAATCTACTCTCCTGATGTCAGAGTTGTGTAGCTCTTCAGCACTCGCCAGCCCTGCGGAGTTGTTGCTGTTCTGTGTGTGGGGATACGAGTCTCCTTTCATTTATACTGCTGATTTTAAAAGACTGTGCTTTGGAGGCTGCCTCACAGGTCAGATCTAATAACCAGTAAAGCACGCAAAGCTAATAGGTAGGTTTTTAAATAGTTCTTGCTCCCCAGTTCCAAGTAATTCCCAGATTGATTCCTCAAGGCGTTCCCTAGATACCTACTGAGGGCTGTGGGTACCTGAGTTAGTTGCAATAGTTACATCCTAACCTAGATAGTTGAGTCCAGCCCTTTAGATTCTCAAAATGTGTGAAAGAAGGGGCAAGGAGACCAATTAAGAAAGTACTGAACAATGTTGCGTTTTATTAATAAGGTTTTAACCTGCTGACAATCATTGTGATATTGCCTTGTGTATTGAACAAGCTCTCTTCTACCTTGGTTGTTATTAACCAATTTATTATGTTTTTTACTTGTTCTGAAGTAGCTGGTTGGAAGCATGATTATGAATATGTTCCCTCTTTTTCTGTCTAGCTGTAACTGCAATTCACAGCCTCCAAACCCAATTAAAATTGCAGTGGCCGGAGCCCAGAATTACCTCAGTGCTGTATTGAGGCTCTTTGTAGAGCAGCTGTCTCACAAAACCCCAGACTGGCTCGGCTACATGAGATTTTTGATCATCCCTCTAGGTAAATAAGGAACAGTTTTTCTTCATAGAAAGATGAACGGGTTAAATGTGATGTGTTCCCTCGGGAGGAGCCCTCCTGGAAGCTTTGGCTAGGTATATGGCTGTTAAATGAGGCAAACATCATGCTTCGTAGTGTTTTGTAATGCTTGCGTTGCTGCTCTTGCGTGAGTGAATTTCATCTTTATGTTCGTGATGATGCCAAAGTATGCTTGTAAACCTTTTGTTTGAAGCGAAGGATTGAGTACTTTCTCCTCATATAGGGAGGCTCTTGCATATCTTTTTATCAAGGTACAATGAATGCGTAGAATAACGTTCTGGGAGCCTTTTCCCTGGCTGGAATCTTAAATTCATTGGGCACCGTGTTTCCCAAAGCGATAACCATTCTGGCCTCTCTGAGGCTGACAGAGAGAATGTTTATGGAGGAGGGGGGGTTGAAAATTTTTTTAAAGACTCTGAAACTGCTGAGAGTTTAAATTATTCAAATTACATGTGTCTTTTGACCTTTCCTTTACGTGGCTTTTCTCCTCGGGTTTTTCCCTTAGTTTTCCAGCAGCTTATCTCTGCCCTTCCAACAGCTCAACAAGCCTGCCTGGCTGGAAAGTAACCCAGCTTGGATCACTTGTGTCCGTGCAAGTGGAGTGGACTGATAATAACATTAGGGGGTCTTGTTATAGTCAGAAATGTGAGGAATGTTGTAGCGGAGAGAGCTGGGAAGCCGGGCCGTCACAGATGCTTGTGGGCAGGGGCATCTGGGCAATGTTGGTGATGCCAGAAGCTGGTCTACTCCGAGGCTTGGCTTGTGTCAACAGGGCACTTAGACGTGATGTGGGCAAAGAAAGCTTGAAAAGCACTTTTTCTCAGTATTTTCCAGTCTTCTAGCTTTGGGACCAGCTGATGGCATTTGCTGTAGGAGTCAGAAGCTGCTGCCTGGCACCGTGAACGGTGAGGTTAGGCTGTGGATTCAGTGGTGGGATTTGCACAAGTCAAAGGAAAAAGGCAGAAGAGGAGGGCTGGATCCTTCTGTAAGGAAGGCATTTAATTTCCAAAGTGGTTGGCAGGAAGATGAGCGCGCCCTTTACGGGGTAAAAACATACACAAAAAAAATTTCTGCGGGGTTAAATGTGCTTTGAATGAGAGTCTGTGTGACTGAGGACTTTGGTCCTCACGTGCTGACCGTCTCCTGGCTTCAGAAGAGTTTTCTGTCCTGCAATCTTTAATCATATGAAAATAGCCTCTCTCTGAAAGTGAAACACAAAATTTAGCTAGTGTGTTTTTGGGCTGGTTTTTTAATCTTATAAGTTTCTTTGGTAATTTAAAAAAAAAAAAATAAGGAACAAAGCACTTTGATGGAACTGCTTCAGAACTGTGAATGCTTTTTAAATGTACTTTAAATATAGAAACTTCTCTAACGGGGCCTTTCCCATAGAAGTCTGCAATATTTCCTGATCGGATCAAGTGCTTATTTCTGGCCAGCTTTCTGGCAGTTCATTAAAGTGATTGAGGAGCAACCTCTCTTTTCTGACAACTGAAAAAGCACCAAAGGCAGAATGGTGGCCATGCCATAAGTGTCTTAAAGGAAAAGACTTTCTGCTGTTAGCAGCACCTTCGAAGTAGGAGTGGTGGAGTTCTTTCTGAGATGGTTTTGCCGCCTTAGTCCACAACTACCTACTGCAATGACAGAAGGGTCAACCTACAGTGGTTTGCTAACAATGAGAAATGCTTGGTGTCTGTAGACATCTGTACTGGGAGATTCAGTCCTGCTTCTAGGGCTCCTTTGATGTCCAGATAAGCTTTATAAACAACTGAATGAGGGCAAAAAAAAACTAGAAAAAAAGGTTGGGGGTTATTTTGGTATTTTGGGGTTTTTTAGCATTTTATTTAGCTCCCATGGATAGAACTTCTTGGGGGATCTCGTGTTTAGTACTTGTTTCCAACTGCGTCTACCACTTGCAGTGTGTTTTCCCAGCATGTGGGAAGGCTTCTCCAGTGCATGGTGCAGAGCTGTTCTGCGTGCACTGTTTAAAACTCCACTGCAAAAGAAATGATGGGTCTGAAAGTAGCCGTGATGAGGGTCCAGGAAAAACTTTAGGTCCCAGTCTCTAATGAGACTGAGGGGAGCTCAGAGAGACCACCTGCTTGAACCTTTCCTGTAAGTGTGGAAATCAGCATTGGTTTGGAGGACTGAGAAAAGACAGTGGGGCGTTTTCCACCATGAGCTTTACTGGAGGATGGTGAGTATAGTGAAGCAACTGGGGTCTTCTTAGAAGAAGTTATCAGGTTACCAGTTATGTGGCTTGACATGAGAATTCGGTATGCAGGAAGGATAAAAATAAGCTGATTAGAAGGAACTTTGAGGCCACTTCATGGCTGGTGGTAAATGTACAGGACTCACGCTGAGCATGACTGAAATGTGGTGACTGGAAAGCGCAGTCCTGGCACATCTTCACTCCTGTGTTGGAAGACTGGAGAGGTAGTTACAAGAGCGGGTTATCTCCTTTGGGGACACATGTGGCCTGAAATAAAGAGGGCAGATTTTTGCCACCTCCCAGAGCAGAGTTGATCACTTAAACGCCTCCCCACTCCTGCTGACTTTAGGGGAGTGTGAAGGCCGATCTCCATCCAGGGCTGCAAGCTGGAGGCTGGACACACAAACTTCTGCAAGGAGGTCTTTCCATGCTCATAGAGGAGCAATAAGGCTCAGCTACAGTAAGCAGGGACCTGATGCATAAGTCAACATTCACCGGGGACCGTAATCCTTGGACTCTGCCTTCTGTCTTTAATTACAGCCTATTTATTGAACTTACAGCCCTTCTCCACCAATTAAATGAGCCTCCCTGGTTTATTTTTTCCTGGTTGGGGACAATTGTCTCTTCTCAGTAATGCACAACAGCCATGGTGGGCGAATGGTGTTTGGAGGGAAGGGGTCTGACTCCTCTTGGCAGCGGTGACCTGGCCGTGGTGCAGCCTGTGGGCAGGAAGGACTGCTGGGAAAGCCGCTTGCAAAACTGAGAGACTTGAGATGGAGAGCCCTAGGGCCTCTGTGTCTTCCAAATCATTAATTTCCTCAGCAGTTTCCCAGTCCTGTTTTCTTTGGCCTTTTAAAATTTAATTTGGCGGGGGAGAAGGGGAGGTGTCACTGAAAGATATTGGTGGTGTTGATGCAGTCTCTCTGTTGGGAAGTCTGTTTGCATGCTTTGTAGAGATAAGCTGGACTAATTTGTTTTGTTATAATTGAAGAAATTTATTTCTGGGGTGTCTAGTGTAGTTTTGATTTTTGGAATTTAATTCCTTACAGTTCAAAACCACACCTGTGTTCAGTGCTGGGAAGAACAACTGTCATCTTTTCCTTTCTTCCTTAGGCTCTCATCCAGTGGCCAAGTATCTGGGGTCTGTAGATTATAGATACAACAACTTCTTCCAAGATCTAGCCTGGAGAGATCTGTTCAACAAACTTGAAGCACAGACCACTGGTAAGACCATGTGTCTTTGTCTGGCCTGTGTGGGATAAAAGGCTTGAATGAGTAATTTTAGCAAAGGTCAAGTAAATACAAGAGGAAGCAGACAAATGTTTTTGTTCCTCTCTTCTCCTTACTACTCCATGTTCCCTTTTCAGATGCTGACCTTTGTATGTCCTCCACGTGGTGGTTTGCAAACAGTTGTTGGCTCCCAGAGGCACAGGCTGCCTCTGAGTCACGCTGGTTTTACCTATCTCTCCGCCTTGTTCTTTGATGTGGGGGTCTCACTACCAACTTTAGTTCATTGCTTTCTTTGGCCCTTCAGAAACTGTCCAGCCTAATAGATTTGGAAAACTGGAAACTCTGGGAAGATTAACTTCTATTAGTTGCATGTGCGAATGACCTTGACATTTCTGAAATCTGCTGGCAGGATCTTTCTCATTAAAAAAGAATTTTGTTCTTTAGCAGTTTTGTAACATGCGGGAGCTGCCCTAGGTCAGATCAGCGAGTTCCTGTTCTGATCTGAATCTGTTCTAGGCCAGGATAAAGCCTTACTGTGTCTTGAAGTACTAATTTGCTTAAAATATTAATGCTTACGGGTTTTCCATCCGTTCCTTCAAGAATGGAAAGAAACAGGAGAAAGGAGGATTGGCATCTGACATTGAGGGCTACGTGAAGGCCTGAGACTTTACTGAGGAGCGACGCTCTCATGGCAGCATATCCCACACAGAAATATCACTATCAGGAAAAAGCTTTGAGGATTTCAGAGCACTGCACAGGTGGAGAGGTTGCAGGGCAGTTCTCCTATTGGAATTGCAGAGAGCCTCAAGGTTCCGGGATGATCCTGGAAGACCTCTAGCTGTGAGAGGAGAGAGAGAGAGACCACAGGGGACTGTTTGGAGCCTTTTCCAGCAGATAGCACTTGGCTGGACAAGGTCCTGGGCAGCGTGTTCTGGAGATGAAGTTGGCCCTGCCTGGAGCAGGAGGCTGGACTAGTGTGCCATCCAACCTACGCTTTTCCTTGATTCTAAGCTTGTGGAAGAATAGATTTCTGGAAGAGGTTTCTTTTAATTCCTTGCTGCACTTGAAAATGCAGACAGATGTCAATACAGACTTGATTTTTGTGTCCAGGTTAGAAATACTTTATTAGCTATAAATTTAACTTTATTAGCTCAAGAGCCATATCTTTTCTTTAGTAGGTTGTATGCTGCAGCCCTTACTCATTTGCTTGCATGCTATGAGGAAAACGCGGCCTCATTTTTGTGCAGTCCAGGCCTTGTAGATTCTCCATTTTTCGTCTGTGCAGTGAGAACTGCACAGAAACCCCATGGTGATGTAAGAAGATCTGGAAAAGAACCACAGCTCTTCACACTTCACTGTTCAAATAGCTGTTGTGAGAGACTCTGGGTTAAAATGCCCATTAAGGTCTGGAAGTGCCTGGTGAAGGCAGCTTGCGTTCCCTTGATCTCACAGCTGAGGCTCTTTGCTTGGAACCAAAAAAATATGGAAGGCATTTAGGAAATATCTTCCTGTCAACTTGAATCAAACAGTCTCACAGACTTGAAGCATGCTTGCTGCTACGCGTGTGATCTTTGTGCTCTTCCTACCCTGGCGTGTCTCTCAGTCTTTTCAATTAACTCAGCAAGGCCATGAGTTCGTTACGAAATCGGGTAGCTCAAATGCTGCTGTGAGCAGAGCAGCTCACCAAGGGCTTGGGAGAGATGGCTGGGCGCTTTTTTCATCAGATACCTACAGTCAAGGTGCAAAAAAAGTCCAAAGCTGACTATGAGTGTGCACACGTTTTTGAAGAAAAGCATTTTAACAAATATAAAACAACTAATACTTCAGTACATAATGCTGTGTACGGATGTCTCCCTATCTAGGGTGCCTTCCTGAAGTTTTTACTGAGGTGCTCTTGTAGGATGTTTGCTTTTGGTTGGACAGCTTTACAGTGCTCTGGGGTAAGCTGCAGAGCTTCCTTTGGAAGATGCAGTTCAAACGCAGCTGCCCGGCTATTGTGAGCTGCTTGGCTGAGCACATGAAGGATGGTGCAGGTGACGGTCTTGAGGAGTCACTTAATTTATTTTCTCTCTTTGTTTTATTGCAGTTCCAGAAACGCCTGACGTTGTCTCCCGGATAACGCAGTATATAGCAGGGGCAAACTGCGCACACCAGTTGCCCATTGCTGAAGCGATGCTGACGTACAAGCAGAAAAGGTATGGCACTAACATAATACTGACTTTTCCAGAACGAGCATCAGGTTGAAGGCAAAGGGCTTTCATCTTGTGTGCCAGCAGTCTTAAAATCACTCCAAACCCCTTACTTTAGCCTGCACCCAGTGATTTGTCCCACTTCAATAACAGCGAATCTACAACAGTGTGGTTACTTTAAGTGCAGTGATCTCTTTGAAGATCCGAGAGGTCTGGGGAAGCGAGGACTGGGCAGGATGGGGGATGGACAGATCAGATCTGGTTATGTTCTGGAAATCCCTTACCACAGAGACCTCTCCCTTACATGGAGACCTTAGCTGTGTAAGACTGGACTGCAGCATTCCCCCTCTCCCTCCACCAATGAAGTATCTTCCATGAGACCTGGCCTTTTTGCGCCAGTGTTGAGGGAGCTGAAACGCTTTGTTTTCAGAGTGTAAATAGCAGAGCTTCTCATGGGAGAGACAAAATCCTTGTTGATTGGCAGTAGCAGGCTACCGGGGCTCCTACTGGAGAGGGCTGACATTCACCATGTTTTATTTCAACTTCCCTTAAGGGATAAGCAGCCTGTAGGAAGGAGGATTGGGCTCTGAAAACCAGATGCAGAAGTATGTAGAGCCTCATGTGGCTGTGGTCCAGGAAGAAGAGTAACTGTCAGTGAAGGGTAGAGATGCATTGGCTCTGAGACGCAGAGGAGAATAATAGACTCCAACTCACACACGTCCCAATGATTTCTAAGAGCAAGACAAACCCTCAGCTCATGTAATTTTTCTTGATTAGGGACTAGCGATGTCCTGTGAGGCATGGATTATGTTAATCGTTAATTACTACCCTTCCCATGTTATCTCTAATCTTTCATTTTTAGTCCATTAACATCCCTCATTGGTGCCTCCTTTGCATAAGAACTGTGAGGGATTAAAGGTGTGGGTAGAGTCACTTCTTTTCCCTCTTTCTGGAAATGCTCATTGCGTATTGCTTTCCCATTCCTGTGTCTCTCTACATTACTTTGCAGAAATTATTCAGTAAAATTTGGCCCTTTCTTCATGCTCTCCTAGGGCAAATATTTCCAGACAGACTAGTCCATTACAAAGAGCGCGCTCTCTTCACGTATTTGTGAACTTCTGTAATTTTAACCTGATAAAGGTGAAGTTTGGAGAGCTGCAGGGTACTCAAAGCTCTTAGCTTTCATCTTGTATTTTGGTTTTAGTGTGAAGACTTACCTTAGTTACAGAGATCAGACGTCCCTAGTGCAGCGTTAAACCCCTTCTGATGGCTGCCTTTTTCTTTCTCTGCACCCTTCGGTTGCTGGGTTCTGCACTGGTATCCACTGCCTTCTCCATTCTGTTGCAGGTTTATTTTTGTCATTAAAACACATTTAATCGTTTTGACTTTCTAATGTGCCCAGAAAGGTCAATTTGCTGCTTTCTTGAAAAACATCTGAAATGTACTTCAGTAATACATGCACGTAGCCCTCCCAGTGGCGTGCGTGACCGCTTTACCAAGCTGGTCTGGTGCGTTTGAATTTTAGACTGTTTGGACTGTTTGGTGCTACGCCTGAAGCTGTCGATAAGTTTAGATCAGGCTGAAAGCCTGCGGAAGATTACTTGAAAAAGATTGCTGAGACTTTGTCAGACTTGTGGCATAGCCTGCAGTCTCTTAGTATCTCTGTTGTGTCCTCTTTAAAATAACTTCTACTTTCAGCGAAGTACTCCGTTAGCAAACTAGAGCGTGAGTTAAGAGGAACAAGCTCTCCCATGGAGTGATGGGGAGTTATTTTCCCCGTGTGGCTTTTGTTAGAAACGCAGCTCTCCGTCATTGGCAGCGACTTAGGGAGGGTATTGTGAAAAACAACACATAAATTGTGTTTCCGTTAGCACTATCTAAATGAATGCATCGCTTTGTTGTAAGTATAATAACATATTTATCTTTTTCTTTGGTTGCTTTCTGAAAAGGAAAAAGAGCTTTCATTTTGATTTTACCATAAGGTATCAGTTCCTTTTAGGTTCCCTCTCCCATCTCCTATATCTTCTCCCCTGTGAACTGGTCTTTTGTGCCTTGTTTAACAGTTCCTGCAGGTCTGGGATGCACAGTTTGTGCTTGAGGATAAATTCTGCTTGCTGCTTTGAAACCGTGGCATCTGCTGGCAGAACATGTTGTTAGAAGTGACTGCTCTGCCTTTGGACCACACGTACGAGTTCCCAGGGCGTAGATTGAGTGGAAATGAAGGCGTTATTGAGAGTGCAGCTTTGAGCAATAAAACATGGAGAAAATAGTTGGTTTTTTTTCCCTCCTTCCTAGCCATCAGAGGAGGATATAGTGTAGCTCCAAAAGGATCAGGATTGAGCAAAAGCTTTTCACTTCTCATCTGTTGGAAGTGGGGTGCTGTAGGTGGCACTCGGTGGCTCAGGGTGGGCTTCAGCTCTGCAGTTTTCGAGTGCAGACCAGCAAACCTTTGCCCTCCCTGTGATCAAAAATTTGAGGACCTGTTTCCTACTAGCAGTCGATCCCAAACATCTGGGCCTTCTCTGAGCTTAAGAAAGAGGAGACAGATGTATGCTAGCAGGGAAGTTGCGCTCACTGAGCTGCCTCCAAGGCCCCTTTGCTCTGCAGGGTCCCCTGCTGCAAATCCTGTCATTATTGGACATTGGGGGTTTTGTCCTCAGTTCACAAAGTTACTGTGACTCCATTTTTGCTCAAGGCTAGAGATGAATAGCTTCTCCAAGGCCAGCTTTTAAGGCAGTGGTCCATGTAGAAAGAGCAGCACTACCTACAAATTCCTTGCAAGACAAATCTCCCAGTATCCTAGCGTTTGCTCTGTTAAACAAGCCCTAGCGGTCCAAGGAAAGCCAAGCCAGCAAGCCAGTCTTTAGGAAGTAGGTAGCTGTATGTGATGAGCTGCTTTATAACTTTATTGCTAGCTATCCCTATTTTGACTTACCTCTGCTCTCCTTCCTGTCCCATTGTTCTGTTTGTCATGGCAAACGGTTGGCGCATGTACTGCCTGTGATGGACTGCAATGGTGCGAAAGCTTTGTCCCATTCTTTTGGAGCATCTGCTGACCTTACCTGAAATCGAGGGGGCTGGCAATGAGGAAGGACAATGAATTGCCGTTTCAGCTCCTCTGCGTTACACTGGGTGACTGACTTTGTCTCTGAACACTGGGAGATTTACTGGTTACTGAGTTGTCAAGAAACACTGCGGTCCTGGCAACGGCTGGGGAGCTGAGACTATGCTGGCAGAGGTTGGCCTCTCACTAGGAGGGGTGTATCATCGACGTTGATACCTCTCTCCGTTGCTTTTTGAGTGAAACCCTGCGGTATCTGAGGTCTGAGACTCGGCAGACACTCATTCCAGCGTAGCTGGATAGCCCATCAGTTCTGTGAGCCTGGGCTGGTGTCACCCACTGTAATTCAGCTCGTGCCACGTGGCTTCTGGATAGCATGAATCTGGGGAGCAGCTTGGCTGTTGAAAATAAAAGCACCGCTCAGTTGTCAGGGTGAGGACTGGGTGATTTCCTACCTAGTTACACGTTTGCCAAAAGCTCTTCACTCTCATGTGTTGTAGAGCATTTCCCCAGCTCTTGCTCCCTGGAGCACAAGTGCCTTGAGTTGGAGGGTGCCCCAGGGTGGGTTCCCGGGCAATAGGCAGCAGGGGTGACACTGTTTTCTGCCTGCTGCATGTCTCTGACTCTCTGCAGGGCAGTGGCGAGGCACAGCCCAGGTCTTTTCTCTGAGTGCTGCTTCTAAAACACACCCTGCAGTGGTTGCTGAACATGAACGCAGCTGGTGAAGGCGATCCCCATCCCTCCTCTGGCTCAGCAGCATCCGCATCACCTGGCTGGTTGCTGCATGAACCTCCTCGTGCAGCCTGTGGAAACGTGACAGGAGTTTACTTGCGCCTCTTCCCTGGCAGAGGAGAGTCAAGGCTGAAGCAGTGTGCCGGATGTCCTGTTGAGTACGTCCAGCCCACACTGGGAACGTGAAGGGTGCTGGACGGGAGTTTGACGGGGAAGCAGAGAGGTGACTCATCTGATGTGTGTGTCTTGGGGACCTGGAGTTGTGTTGTCCCTCTGTTTGGTTTGACTACTGGAAACTTGGTGGAACAGGGACAGTCTTAACCAGCAAACAGCTACAGCTGCCCAGTGGGAAGAACAGATGCTTCATGCCGAAGATGAACCTTGGAGAGCTGGTGATGGCGCCTGGTCTGAAATGGCTTAGTGGCCTTCAGCGCAAAAAGTCTCCTCTTTCCTGTTGCCCCCTGCAGGACTTGCCTGGAATAAGGGTAGTACCGAAGACCCTCCTGCTAGGAAATCACAGGTCTTTGGCTACGTTTGAATCTGGTTTGGGTTGTTCAAAGTGTAAATGAAATTTTATTAAAAGACTAATAACTGGCATAACTGCTCTAAGTGATTATTCAGTCCCTATTAGTGTAATATCTGAGCGCTTTGCAGCTTAGTTTGTACTTTGCCCCAGAAGTGAGAGAGATTATTCCTTCCCTTTGTCAGCTGGGTGACTCCTGGTGATGTAGCTTCTCATTTCTAAAAATCCAAACCATATAAACCTGGCTTTTACGTCTTCAATCTGAATTAATTTCTTGGGGTAGGGAGGGAGCCTGCAAGTCCATTTTTGAACAGTTTACCTTGGAAAGCCTGATTACAGGTAGACGGATTTTTCCCAAGCAAAAATAGTAAGTAGACAACTCCCTGTTCCAGGTGAATGTTTTCTTTCTTTCTAGCCTCTCTACAAAGGTCTGGTTTGGGTTGGTTTTTTTGTTGTTGGTTCCAGTCGACACCTTCCCTATCGTTGGTTCCAATCGACACCTAACCCCCCCAGCCTCTGAATTACAGCAGTGAATTATCAGTGACACTGTTAAAAATCGCAAAGCAGGGTCAGATCTGGCTTTAAATTACAGCTGAGATACCAGAGGCTTCAGAAAAGCAAAAAACGTGGATAAAACCAATACTTTGGCCATCACTATGGGGGTAAAACCTCTGCAGCCTGGGGATCTGTGCAATGAGGGGGAGCTGCCTTTCCGGGGATAAGGGATATTTTAGTTGCAGGGGTGTGGTAGGAGGAATAAAGAGACCGTTACCAAGGCGAGAGGATTCTGGATTAATATTTTGGGATCTCAAAGGACAAGAAACAGGAAAGAGCATGAAAGAGGAAGTGGAGAACAAGCATGGTTGTCTCGTCTTTCGTTCCATCCGCATGAAGAGCAGCTGTTTTGATAAGCTGCATTTTCAGAGGCAGATGTGCAAGATCGGAGTTCCCAAGAGGACGTGTGACAGGACTAAACCAGCTGAGCTGAAATCCAGCTGGATTGCTTCAGGAACAGTTTGTGCATCGTTGTGAGCTGTGATAAATGGTGACTGAAGCAAATGATTTATTTCAGAATTGCCCCTGAGCTCTCCTCATTGGGAGTCTGAGCTCCCAGGGGGAATAAGAATGAGTTCTCTGCTGGAGTCGGGCATGATTTGTTTTCGAGAGCTCGGAGCAAAGCCATCCGGTAGCTGAGAAATGACGAGGCGACCGTTGTGCTTCCATCACTCGGTCAGGGGGGACTCGTTTCTTGACTGCTTCTCAGTCCGTGGAGCTAAAGAAATGAGAAGAAAGCTGGCCCTCTGTTCTGTGCTTCTCCTGACAGCTCTGTGGGTTTCTCATTTCCCTTTGCAAAACTGGTGCTGGAAGTGTCATGTTCGTTGGAGATTTATTTGCTGGGGGGCCTGCGTTTGGAAAAATGTGACCCTTCTGGCTTCCAACGCAGAATGAGGAACTCGGTCATTTTGTCATGTGCTCTGGGTGAAGAACGAAGGTGCAGTACCTGGGGATGGGAGGTCGGAAGGGAGCAAAGCCCCTGGCTTTTCCTTAGGGATGAGTAAGCGGAGTTGAGTCGAAGTGAGAGGCTATTTGCAAAAGCACACTCTGGACCAAGAGGGAGCTCTGGCTGAGTTGTGTTTGCTGCAGTTGTGTGCCATTCTTTCCATAGGGCCTGGAGGAAACTGTCCTGTGCTGGACACAGAGTGGTTTGCACCCTTTGTGCATTTGGTGCATTTCCAATCTGTGCTGGAAGCAGCACAGAAATACCTGCTTTCCTGCAGTGTTTGTGCTGCACCCGGCAATATTCTGGATGAAGGCAATGCTGGATGTTTTTTCTCTGAACGTTGCAGTGTTCCGAGCGCTGAGGGATACACAAAAAGAGAAACATGAGAAATCTCAAGTGTTTGTCTGCTTCCTATCTGTTCCCTGTGCTTGGCCACTGAGAAACTTTGTGTGCCTTGCCCACACAGTCACTTCTGCTGCTGAACTGTAATTCCTCCAAACATGTGGACGTGCACCTGCAAGTCCCCTCTTCAGCCTGTGGGTCCGTCTTCCTCTCTGTCACCCTTGAAGGGAGCGGTGGCTCTGCAGACCCTTCCAGCCTGCCTTCCTCCTCACTCAGGTCTTCCCCCTCTTGTCTTTTGTCGAGTCTCTCCCTAATTCCTGCTGGGTTTGACTGTGGCCTTTGTTGCCGGCCCTTTGCTACCCTCTGGCTTCTGAATGCTGGGCAGGGCCAGAGCAGGAGGGGCTGATGCCCTTCCTGCTTTCAAAATGTCCGTAGTGTTGTCTTCAGCTGTTTCAGGGACACGGTGTGCGTTTTGTTGGGTTTGGTTTAGCTGTTTGCTGTTCTCGAGTTAATGTCCTGATCTACCCGGGGTCCTCTGGTGTCCGACCTCTCTAGTGTGCCTGTCTGAGGGACTGCAAGCTCCCAGTGCCAGGGAACACGTATCCGTGGTCCGTGTGTGTGTGTGTTACGTACTTGCTAGTGCTATACAAATAACCACGTGTCACGGCTTGTAACCCCGTGGCAGGCTAACTGCTTTAGCGATGCTGGGATATGCAAGGTATGGCACATGACTCCAAAGGTGGGACGCGTGAAGGCCATGCGTGCAGAGCGCTTCAGGTACTAGTAAGTAACGCACAGTTCTCCGTGTTGTTGTGGCACAGATCCATTTCCTTGCAGTAGGAGGTCGTGTGTCTGTAATGACTGCCATGCCATTAAAGCATGTTTCTCTGTCAAGCGTGAGGGAGGGAGGAAGAGCCCTTTCCCCCCGAGAGATGTGCCGTAAGCTGCGTGCTCTTCCCCACCCGTGCAGATTCTTAGCGTGCTGGCAGGGGGCCTTGAGAGGAGACGTTGGACTGGCGCTTGCATACTGTCCGTCCCTGCTGCATGCTTGAATGCAACGTATAAAGTGAGTATTGTGCCCGGTGTGGAAGCAAACTGTTAACAACTCTTTTCTCTTTGCCTTTAGCCCTGACGAAGAATCTTCACAGAAGTTCATTCCCTTTGTCGGGGTGAGTGTTATCTTGGTTATGCTGTCTCAAGCCAGCTCGAATGTGTCCATAAGTGTTAACCCAAACTTAAACTTACCTGCTTTCGGGGGTAGAGCAGGAGCTCTGGGTGCTCAAAGGTAGGGGTGTCAGCATGATCATCTGATGCTTGGATGCAACTTCCTGGTACGTAAGCAAACCTCAAAGATTGCTAACAAATTACTAGGCATATTTTAGTTCCCAAGCAGCTGGCTCTGAGCGGCTCTGTGCTGCATGCCTGCCAGCACCGAAGCAGGCACCGTAGCCTTGCTATTGCCATGTTCACTCAATACAGAGAGGAAAGTGGGACACTGAAGTGCTCTGATCCACAGCCCGTCCTTGCTGCAGACCAAAGCACCTAGCTGGTGGAGAATTGCTGCCGGGCCATGTGCAGCGGAAGGTGGTGTGTTCCTGGAAACCTGATCTCAGGGTTGTTGGGCCCAGTATTGCCCTGGATGATTGATTTGGCCAAATTTGCTATTCCAGTGTCAGTCCTCTGTGTGCTTGGCATGAACGGTCTCCAGTTCTCTTTAATATCCCGTCCGCTCCTGGGAAGTGGAGAATACGTAGAATCATAGAATTGTTAGGGTTGGAAGGGACCTTAAAGATCACCTAGTTCCAACCCCCCTGCCATGGGCAGGGATATCTTCAACTAGATCAGGTTGCTCAGAGCCCCATCCAGCCTGGCCTTAAAAACTTCCAGGTATGGAAGTGATGCCCACCTCTCTGGGCAGCCTGTTCCAGTGTCTCACCACCCTCATGGTGAAGAACTTCTTCCTAACGTCCAATCTGAATTGACCCATCTCTAGTTTTAATCCATTCCCTCTGGTCCTACCATTACCCGACATCCTAAAAAGTCCTTAACTAGACGTCACCTACACCCCGCCAGGGAGATCCTTTGTGCTACTGTTAGGTTTGAATCTGAGGCAGTAGCTATTTAATACATTTTATTATGTGAATATGTGATTTGGGATAGCAGTCCCTGGCTTTTCCTCCTGCTTTTATCTTTAAATGTTCCCAGCTCAGGTGGCCAAGTGCAGAGTATCTAGGCAGGGGTGTGTTTGTGTTTCTGTCAGTGTATTTTGTGCACTATGTACTTTGCCTTTTCTAACTTCCCTCCCCTATTTGATTGTGCTCTTCAGTTCATTAAGTTTTAGGTATAAAATCATTGACCTGTGGCCAGAAGGATATCCCCTGGCTGCTCTTCAGCTACTAGATGTCGTCTTCACAGTTTTTGCTGCTCTCATGTAGCTTCTTTTTCTTGCACGCTGGCGGTCTTGTTCTGCCTTCTCTGTGTTGAGCTGACTTGGTGTGCATTCCTGTTTGTATCCCTGTCAGTGCATCAGAGCTAATCTGAAATCCCCAGGTGTTTAAAGAGCTTAGTTTCTCTTGCCTTCAGGCTGACCCTGCTTTCACTCCGCTGCCTCTTCAGAGCAAGAGTGTGTCTCTGCAGTGCCCCTGTGATGACAATCGACTTTTGTTTGTTGAAGGGAAGATGTCTCCTGCTAAAGAGGAGAGACACATCTTCCCAATTTGTTCCCTGCTGTTGGGCTTTGCTGTGATCTTGTCCCTCCCACGGACTGCAATTGCTGGTGAAAAACTCTTGTTATGAAAATAGCCATTTCACCTTTCCCTGTAACAGGGAAAAGCCCAGAAGGGCTTTGGAAGCACCTGGCCTCATCTCACGGTAGCTGCAAGGCTCTGCAAAGCTTCCCTTTGGGGCTGACTTAGTTCAGTGCTATGTGTGAGCAAATGGGGCTCAGAGTGTTTGTCCGGTTGCTCTAAAATGATCATTGTCCCAACATTAGCAGTGCTTTTCCAGTCTGGATTTGATTGTCTGGCAGTGGGAAGAGTGAACAGCTCTGAGTGCACAACACTGCCAACCCCCCAAAAAACGTCTTGAAATCAGACTGACTTCCTCTGTCAGTTGGTAGCGAGGGTCAAATCAATGCTGCTTATTCTTGCTTACAAAGTGTTCCTGACACCGTAATTCCCTACGAGACACATCTGAAGAGGCTCTGAAAGGCCAGTTGCAGGTGCCTCATAAAGTCCGAGGCAGAACATGAACACTGGAGCTCTTTCCCTCAGCTGCAGCCTGCTTGGAGCTGTTGGCCAAGGAAGAGAGGGAGCCAGCAACGTTTGCGTTTGAGACTCCTGACATTGGCTGGACTCCGTTGGCTTTTATGGTGCAAAACCTGTTGTCCTGCAGCTGGGTTGTGCAGAGTCTTTGACCCAGAAGCCAGCAGGGCGGCGCTGCACTGCTCAGCCATGTTCTGAAGTGGTGGGAGCGGAGCCTCGCACGGGACCAGCTGGACCCAAAAGCCAGGCTCGGTGAGGCTGTGTGGTCCTGCGCCTGTGCTGTGCTGGCAGCCAGCTGCCTGGAGAGTTAACAGAATACGCCTCCTTC
This sequence comes from Rissa tridactyla, assembly GCF_028500815.1. Lineage (NCBI taxonomy): Eukaryota > Metazoa > Chordata > Aves > Charadriiformes > Laridae > Rissa > Rissa tridactyla. Next base: position 24,728,510 of record NC_071473.1, read on the forward strand.
CCAATGGGAATGGAGGGTGGCTGCTGCAGCCTTCCTGGATGGAGGCGTTTTTGGGACTGCAGCGGTCTCAAGCGCCTCCCTGAGTAGAGGGAAGGGAAAGTGTTTAACCTTGTCTTCCTCCCGCGGGTCTGAACTACCCCGCGGGCAGCCAACGACAGGGGAAAGGCTGAAAGAGATTTCCTGCCTGGCTTTTGCAGACCAAAGTGGCTGTAGGCAGTTTGCTGTGTTGCTTGTTCTTTCTCTAACTCTTCTGCCTCACCTCCTCTTGCTCACAGCTAGTTACAGTCTGTGAAACACCCTCTTGGCATTTAACACGTACAGCACAAACAGCTGCTGGACTCCAGAGCCCAATTTATTGCCCTTTGGATGCAGACTTGCCAAACGGAGTTGCAGCCTCCTCTTCCCAAGCCAGTGTCCCCTCAGTGAACACACACTGCTGGGTTCACGATGGCTTTTCCAAGACTGGAGCTGACAGGGAATCCACCAGAGAGCCTGACAGCTCTCCAAGATCCAGTGTTGAGCATACACTGCCCCACGCTGAACTGTGCAAAGTTTGGGGTTTTTTTGTTTCTAATTATTAGGTTCTTTTTATTGATCCCATAGCACAGAAATGCGCTCCCTAGGGATGTGGTCCAGACGTGGTCATGTCTGAAGTTAACCATCTTCTGTTTTCAAACTAAATAGACTGTGTGACATCATTTCTCGTTCCAAAGCAGGTTTTATTGACTTGAGATCCCTTTGCAGCTCTTTCCTGCTTGTCAGCACTTAGATAGGGTGACACGTTAGCCCTGGATACAAGTTTCTTAAGGACATTAAGAAACGTCTGTCCTCTGCAGTGTTGAAAATAATGATCCCTGTGCACCCTAGCACGCTATTGCAACAGAAGGTCCCTTTTATATCGCCAAGAGTCATTTTATCTTTCTAGGCATAGTGTGTTCTTGGAAGCTGGTGTTTGGAGCATGCTCTCTTCCACAAATTATTGCCAGTGGCATTTATCAATTTATCATATTTATCATTAATCCAAATGCACTAGCTGGTCGTTGGCCATATCAGAACATATTTGTGTCCTTATTACAGTGTGGTTTGGATCGCTCTGACCTCTCCATGTGAAGGTTTATCCATGTTGGTGCCCACAGGCTTTTCCAGGAGCTTTATCTTTGCCAGACACTTCCCTTGTTCAGAGACTGGAAAATTCTGATCAGAAACTGTACTTCATTGCTTTTGGGGTTTCCCGACAAACCCCAACTATGCTGCACCCTAGGAGTGGCTGCACTTGTGTGGTGGAAGCAATATGTCTGTAATAAGCAGGTGCATCAAAGCAATGCCAAAGGGATATTTATATTCCTTTATTCCCGGAAGTGTCACAGACAGGCCCTGTAGTTGCCATAGCTCGGGGCTGAGGATGGGCTGTTCAGAGCTCTTCAGGGCTGTAAGAGCTCCACGGGCTGTCTTTTGTTTAAGTCAGGAACAGGTTGTGAGCTGGTGCTGCTGGGACCTGCGTGGCGCTTAGAAGACTCCACTTTTTAACATGCTTTCACACTATTCTTTGACTGCAGGGACAATGCCGAAGGGGCTGTAGGGATGAGCTTAGTTCAGGGGTCGAGGGTTCCTGAAGTTCAGGGAACTCTTGTTTCATAGAGCTCTCCTGTTTTGCCTTATCTAGGTGGTGAAGGTTGGAATAGTGGAACAATCTTCTGCAACATCAGGTAACAAGATTCTTGCGTGTGCTTCCTGTGTCATGGTGGTGGGAACCCGACTTCACAGGCTGAACAGACTTGTCCATTGCTGATGCCTTGGTGGTTTGTAAGGTGGAATTGGCCTCTGTCTTTCAAGGGGTCCTTTTCCTTGTTACTTTACAAGGAGCTTCAGGCCAGCTGAAATTCCCACGCCCTCACCTAGGGAAGCTCCACTTCAAACATCCATTTTTCTTACGTGTTTTCTCAGCGGGGTGGATTCACGGCTGTGGTTATTTGCAGTTCCTGCTCCAAACTGGGGAAGGCGGTTCATCAGAAGTTCATGCCCATCTCCTTACACTGGGCTCAATTGTCTAATGAAATCAATCTCAAACATGGGCTTAACACTGGGAACTCCAGGGTAGGCAACCAGTTTGCCAATCTGACAACAAATTTAGGCCCAGTTTTTTTAATGGGGGAGTGTAAAGCTGACTTACACGAAAATAACTGCTCATACACATGGACATGGGGTAGTGCTACGTTATCAATGTGAACTTGTTTTCTCCTCCTTCATACACGCTACTGGTCAGGAGTATTATTTTCCCCACCTGTTGGGATTCTTTTTCTTATATTTCTTCACTGTTAAACCCAGATTCCTGTGGCCTGGGTTACACATGAGTTTGTGTGTGGAGGCAGCCCACCTGGGGAATGGGGAGATCCCTGTGATCCGCCCAGAGGTATTGCATGCTCCAAGAGTCTCTGGGAGGTGCTGCCCTGTGGTGGTTGTAGGGGGAGATTCCCCAGTTAGGGATAGAGGCTCAAAATCATCTGGGAGCAAACCCTAGGAGAAGCAGGTGCCGGGTGGGAAGCCCAGGGGAGTGTGATTGTCTGTGCTTGCCTCTTACCCAAACATAAAGTCCCGTGGTTTGAGCGCGGAGGTGGTCAGAACTGATGGGCTAGCTGATCTATGTGTTGAGTCTGAACAAAACCTGTGCAGCGGGAGCGTGGGCAAAGAGACTGAGTTATCCCAGCATGCGTGTGCTGGGCTGCGAGACGAACCCAGACAAACAGTTTGACTCCTTTTCTGCAAGGTGACTCTGATGACGCAGCTCCCTCAAGCTCCAGTGTCCTTTCTTCTACCCCACCTTCTGTGTCTCCTGCTGTGAAAGAAGCCTCCCCCACACCACCTTCCTCACCGTCTGTCACAGGCAGCTTCTCATCCTCAAGGTAAAGCATGTTTTGTCTCTTTACACCTCCTTTGGCTGTCTTATCAGACGTATACTGGAGAGAGGAAAACTATTCTAAAGGAAAACCCATAGCTCTGCTTTCTTCCTCCCTAGCAAACGCTTGAAGTCATTGCTTTTCCCCTTCACCTCTTTTGCCTCTGGAGTGACTGTGTCCTTGCTGGCCAACACGGAGCTGAGGAGGGCAGAGGGGATCTTGCACCTGATGGGAAGGCTGCACTACTCAAGGGGCAGACACATTTGAACTAGGAGGGGGAGCCTTGTTTCTCACAGTCTGGCAGAAACCCTGATTCTGATGAGCCATTGTAGCAGCCTGTTTGGGAAGGTTTGTGTTCTCCACCTGCTGGTATTTTCCCTTTGAGACTGGATTCCTAAGGCGGAGATATGTAGCCAGAAAAAATACTGACCCTAATACACATGGGTGCTAGCTTAATCCCTCATAATTCTTACAATATGTTTTTAAGGTCCAAGTGACTGTAAAGTCAGTGACACTGTAGGAAGAGCAGGCTTTTCCTCTGTGAGGGGAGAGCTGACAGTTGTAAGGTGGAATAGTGGAATTCTGGTTTCCATTCATGCGTGTGCCTGAGAGCACATCAGAACAGCACCTATAGGCAACATGAAGCTCTGGCTTATCTGAAATTTTTAGCAGTGAAGGGAGGAAACCACTAGAAAACTGCCAGTAAGGAATTACCCAGGCCAGGACTCTGGTTTTGTTGCTATGCAAGAAGTTGGTGTAGCTGTCTGACGCTTTGTGTGCAGTTCTGGCACCCAGAAGCACATGGTGAAGTTAAAGGTTCAGGGGAGCACAGGCAACACGATCAAGGGGACCGAGCAGCAGCCTTGTGAGCGGAGACTGGAAGCACTTGGAGTTTGCAGTCTGGGGGAGGAGGGGGCAGAGATAAGCCACTCAAGTTCTGCACAATCGCAATGGTGATAGCTTTGTCTAATATTGAACTGTACTACAAGGCCTGGGGGCACGCGATGACACTGGCAAGAGGTCAGTGAAAAGGGAGAAAGGAAGGGACTTTGGCACACAGCAGGAAAGGCAGATTGAGACTGTGCCCGCCTCTGCTGCTTCTGTGGCAGCAGGATCAGCAGGTAAAGGAGGCGTTAGGCAACTTCATACGCAGCAGATCCATCAATCTATGATTCGATCATCGCTAAAGGATGGTTCAGGGATGTCCCCTCTAACAGCCCTAATCCTGTGATTGTCAGGCTGGGGAAATTCAAGGGAACGCTCTGCAGTTAGAGACTGGGCTCACATACATATCCAACTGTCCCTATTGGAGACAGAATGGGGACCTTTCCTGCCCACCCTAGAGAGCCCTATAAGGACCTTTAACCTCTGACTTCTTAAACTGGCTTGAAAGTTCCCTTTTAACAAGAGGAAATGGAAATGTGGAAGTCCCAGTTTATCAGGTGCCCAGCAACTGGAAGGTGTTAGTGGCCACTGTTAGTGTGCCAGGAGGCCCTGTTCCCCTAGTCCTCCTGTTGGCCCCCTGTGATTTGGTGGCAGGAGAGTCCTGTCTGCCCCAAGCTGGTCCCAGCAACAGCTGGCTGGCAGTGCAGTGCGCTGGGGGCTGCACAGGCTCTCAAGCGTGAGCTCTGCGTGGGCTTTCCGAAGGTGGAAGTGGTTTGGGAACCTGTACCCACAAGTGAGCCGTGGAGGTGGTACATCTGAAGTTAACACCCCGGCTCTAGGAATCCGGTACTTTTTGGCTTCATGCTGTGTGGTAAAATCATCAAGAAATGAGGAAGTTTAGGTTCAAAATTGTTCTGTCTCCACTCATCTGTGTGTGACAGCACAGGGTGAAAAATTAGCTCATGTATTTTAACCGGGGATGAAACAGAAAATCCTGCCTGGGCATAGTGAACATTAGGATGCTTTGTTTTATAACTAAGATGGGAAATGTGATGCAAAGGAGCCTTAAAATCCAAAGCTTCGCCTCCAAAACCTCATCCTTAAAGGATCTCACTTCTGAAATTGCCCTGAAAATCCAAAACCTGGTTTTGGTGATCAAAGATGAACTCTGCTTTGTGGCCTGGCTTTCAGCTGAATGAATGGCAAAGAAAAGGAGATGATTTGTTGAGAGGCCCTTAGCTATCTTTGGTTTACCTTGAGAGTTTCTTGTTAGACAGGCAGTGTAGAGGGATGCATATTTCATTCAAAATCACAGATTCCTCTTCCTTAACTATTGCCATTTCTCAAACAGGGGACACAGACTGGTAGATAAATAAAGTTATTTTTTTGCCTGGTACTTGCATATTATTCAACACTCTGACATTGTGTAGGAAGAAGTATAGGCTGTCAACCGGAGGTCTGCTGGATGATAAACCCTGCTCCACTTGAGGTTAGCTAGTGAGAAGCAGAGGCAGGCCAGGGGTGGAATTTCCCAGGCTGCTCGTCTTCCCTTTTCTGACTCCAGAAAGGCTGGCAGTGTGTTTTGGTGATGGATGTCTTTACCACACGATGCGCGGGAGTTTTCAACAGCAGATCATGTCCTGAAATCTATTGTTTAGCAAACACCACAGGACTGGCAGAGAAATTCCCAGCACAGGAATTCCCCAGCCCGCAGCAGCAGGGCTTGTGGGGTGGATCGCCTAGTGCCAACTCCATTACAGGGACCTGGTGAGAGCAGAGATCCTGTGTGACCTGGTGGAGCATCTGGACAGGAAGGGGAGCAGCTGGTGGCAGAAAGAGCTCATGGACGTAGAAGTTGGAAGTAGTCAGGGAGGCCGGGAACTGAGCGCCTAATGCTCATGGACCCACCAGCTCTTTCTTCACCCCAGTTCACAGATGATTTTGTCAGTACTGCGCCCGGTCAGAGTCATTAATTCGTCGGAGCTCAGGAGGCAGCAGCAAGGTGCTTACAGCCCCTGTTCCCCACTCAACGAGTGAAAGTGATCTGGGCCACTTCAGAGATTGCCTTTGCTGGCTGGGTCACTGAACTCGGCATCGCATTGGGAAACTGCCTGTCTCTTGCCTTTCCTGCTGCTCGTCCGTGTGGCTGTGCAGCAGGTCAGCTTGTCTCAGCTCATTGCAGTTCTCCGTTGCCAAGCCGATGCCACCATGTAACATGACCCAGACTTCATCTCTGAGTGATGACTGGTGCTTTTGTGATTATCGAGTCTCACTATGAAATTTTGCTGCCTGATCTCCTAAAGAGCCAGGAGCTTGTCCTCTGACCATCTGGGCTAGAACGGCAACCACTCTGACAAAACACAGATGGGGGAACTCTTGCGGAAATTACCTTCTTCTCTTGTTTTCCAGCCAGAGCCTCGGTGCTGAGTTGATGGGCCTGCAGGTGGATTACTGGATTGCAGCTCCACCCGTGGACAGAAAGAGAGACCCGGAGAAGAAGGACCCCTCCACTACCAAAAACACACTGAAATGCACTTTCCGGTCCCTCCAGGTCAGCAGGTTACCTGCCAGCGGTGAGATTGCCACCACTCCAACCATGTCCATGACCGTTGTGACAAAAGAGAAGAACAAGAAAGGTAAGGTGGACACGTTTAGTGTTGCCAAAGGCCAAGAATGCAATGCTGCTCTCCCTGTTCTGCCGCTTCAGGGCTGCCTCACTTGTCAGTCCTGCATTACAGCACCTCAGTCATATTTTTATCCCCAAAATCCTAGTCTGTCTGTAGATAAGAAGTGACTGCATAAGGTGATAGAGTTTGAAAGGGTGGTTCTTCTTCGTGCTGTAAAAAGGGGATGCGTTCACAATTACAGCTGAAGAGATGTGATGGTATAGCCCAAAAGAACAAAGGTGGGGACAGAGCAAGGACATTTGTGGGTGGCTTTCCAGAATGCCATGAGGTATGCTGCTCTGGACAGCTTCCCTTTGTTCCTTGTGAGCCTGCAGGGGCTGGTGTGGGGTGTTGGATTAGGTAAGAGGCAGCTTGTGCCCCAACCATCAGAGTCAGGGCAGACCCTGCAGCCTATACAGCTCCGAGGACATGTGTGCATCCCATCATGTTGCAGCGTATGGCAGCAGCCCCAGCAGATGTTTTGCTGGATTTGACATGGTGTCTTCATGTTAAAATACCGTTGTCACAGCCAGACAAATGCACCAGCCAGACCTGCCAAGCCATTGCTAGGTGTGCGTGTACGTACAAGAGGTGGTGTCACTCAGAGCAGGGCTGCAGCAGTGTAAGCTCTTCTACAGGGGCTCTTAGATTCTTGCACAGAGTGCTTTGTGGAACAAAAGGAGGGAGAAGAGAAATGCTCTCAGCCCAAAAGCCTCATGTTAACTTTTTTCTTGTTTAGTCTTCCGCTCTTAAGATTGTGGCTTTGAGTTTATTTTCTCCAAACAACCCCAAAAAAAAGGCATTTTAAATATTGGCAGTTGATTCTGTATTTGCTCCTTGGTAACGTGAAACATTAGAAACTGACAACAGGCTCTGTGGAGAAGTATTTTCAAGGAAGCAGCGAGGCATTTCTGCACTTAATTCAACTGCCAATAGCTGTCCTTCACAACATCTTCCTGTCCATGGGCCTGGGAGTCATTCCTAGTGGAAACGGGGGTTTGGAGGGCTCTGAGAGAAGGCCAGCAGAGCCTTCTGGACCTGTGGCCGCAGGACATGGGTCCATAATGCTACAGCCAGGTCACTACTGGGCCAGCATAGCTGTGGCACTGCTGGTACCAGAGCTCCCAGCCCTGAACACACCCTTTTTAAGTGGCATGCCTATGGGGGAAGCAATCCTGAGATGCTCAAAATATTCTTCACTGGGGCTGGCCCAGCCTGGAGCAGTGGTGTTCAACACCACCACCTTTTGTGTAGCCAGTCTGTACATCTTTGCTCATGCATTTGAGCAGTTCTCGGGCAACTGGACCCTTTTTAGCTCTCCTAATGCCTTCCCTCTCCACCAACTGCCCGTAGTTTGTAGTTCGTCCAGCTGTCTGGAGAGCTCATGTTGGGCTGCTGGTGGTGTGCAGCAAACCAGCCTGCAGCTGCATGGGAGGCTGGAGCGCGGTGGCTGCCCAGCACAGCCCTCTGCAGTATGTGGGACTTCCCCCTAGGTGGTGTGGCTGCCTGGCAGATCCCATCGGCTCAGCACAGGGCACAGGCTGGGGACAGCCACA